>NC_134666.1:462693-762693 GCF_030463565.1 Pelecanus crispus
AAGGAGAATCTCCATCCGTTATTGGACGCGGGAGGAAGCATAGTGACAAAGGCTGAGGAAAAGGCTGAGGTACTTACTGCCGCCTTTGCCTCCGTCTTTAATAGTCAGAGCAGTCGGTCTCGGGGTACCCAGCCCCCTGAGCTGGAAGACAGGGACGGGGAGCGGAATGAAGCCCCCGTAATGCAGGGGGAAATGGTTAGCCACCTGCTACACCACTTAGACACGCACAAGTGCATGGGGCTGGATGGGATCCACCCAAGGGTACCGAGGGAGCTGGCGGAAGGGCTCACCAAGCCACATTCACTCATTTATCAGCAGTCCTGGCTAAACCGGGGGGAGGGCCCAGGGGGCTGGCGGTTGGCAGATGTGATGGCCATCTCCAGGAAGGGCCGGAAGGAGGATCCGAGGAACTACAGGCCTGTCAGGCTGCCCTCGGCGCTGGGGAAGGTCATGGCTGCTCATGTCTCGGACAGGCATACTCTTTGCTGGGTAAACGAGTGGCTGGATGGCTGTCGCGAATCCCGATTTAGGATCCTGCCGACTCTGCCCATTTGTCACAAATGGGTGATTTAGAACGCTGAAGGAATCGCCGACAAAGGTATTAGCAAAAGTGGTTTTCATAGGCTGTTGTAAAAGTGCAACTTAACATTAAGTTTGATATCAAGGTTCACTCTGGTAATGACTGCATGGAAGAAACATACAAAGGAAAACTTAGTTACACTCGAGTTAAAATGTTTCACAGGGAGACCAGGGATGCAAAATAGCAAGGAAGACCCTCCCGTTGAGTCACGAGGTTCAGAGTAGAGCCCCTTGCTTTCTGAACTCCTGGTGGAGCTCACGTGTGGCCGGGTCCAATCTTAGTCTCAGATTTGGTCAACGGTTTATGTCTAAGGGGAGAAATACAAAGAGTGAAGAGGACCCTTCCGTTGAGTCACGAGGTTCAGAGTAGACCCCCGACCCCCACTTTATAAACTGCTGATGGAGGGGTTTTGTGCAATTCCTTCTGGGGGAGCAGCTCCTTTTAGGACTGTTTCTAGCAAATTAAACGGCCCTCTAGTCTGAGCAGGTTGCCCCTGGTGTATGTTCTCAACTTGTTTCACTGCTCGGACTAAAGATAGGAGTCCTTTTTCCCGTTTGGAACATCTCTCTCCTGTCTCTTTTGATGCAATTGAGTTAAACAGTAAAGGTCTTTGTGGCCCACTCGGGCCGGTCTGGAATAGATTGCAGTAAGTACCGTGTTCTGCAAGCCCCCATTCTGCTCTAATAGGGTCGCGGGGTTGTACTGGCCCCAGTGACTGGTGTGGTTTTAATTCCTGTATTAGAGTTTTGATTGCCTCTTCATGCTCTGGGTTCCATTCCCATGGTTTTCCCTTTCGTAAAAGTGAGTACAGTGGGCGAGCAATGCTAGAAACTCCAGGTACGTGATCCCTCCAGTACCCTAAAGTGCCCACAAGCTGTTGCAATTCTTTCCTCGATTCTCTTTTACTGAGGGTGTCCAGTGGGATTGCTGCGCTACCTGCAATCCACCAAGTACCTAAAAATGTTGCTTCTCTACTTGGTCCCTGACATTTTTCTGGTGGCATTTCAACTTCTGCTTTCGGTAGCCTTTGGCACACTGCTGCTGCTGCCGCTTTCCCCACCTTTTCAGGGGAGGTCCCTCCGATTAGGATCTCCTCTACATATTGGTACAGTTCTGATCTTGAGGGAGTGAGACTGTACGAGTTCATCAGGCACAGCGTAAGCAATCGTGGGTGAATGTTTATATCCCTGTGGGAGCCTGTTAAAGGTGTATTGCATACCTTGCCAAGTAAAAGCTGATTTCTCTTTATCCCTCTCCTGCAAGGGGATCATAAGGAACGTGCGGGGCTCATTGACAGGGCTTTAAACTAGATGTGAACGGGGAGGGGGAATATATCAGGCTTGCCTGTGACAAGCTGTGGGATGGTACGCAATGGTTAGAGGGACGGGGTGCTACTGTGAGCCCTCAACCTGTTGCCCAGAGGCATGACGGGGACGCTGCAGCACAGTTGAAGTCTGGCAGAGATGAGCTGGGGGCGCCTGCGATAGTTAGAGCTCACAAGGAAACCTTCGTGAAACACCCCGAGGGAAACGAGGGATGTTCCACTGAGGAGGTGACACGGCCAACAGCCCAGATGAAATGCCTCTACATGAACGCACACAGCATGGGGAACAAACAGGAGGAGCTGGAAGCTGCTGTGCTGCTAGAAAGCTACGACCTGATTGCCATAACTGAAACTTGGTGGGACAAATCCCATGACTGGAATGTGGCTATCGATGGCTACAGGCTGTTCAGAAGGGACAGGTGAGGAAGGAGGGGCGGAGGCGTTGCCCTCTACGTAAAGAAATCAATACAGTGTGAAGAGCTGTCCCTGAAGAATAGCCATGAGCAGGTCAAAAGCTTATGGGTAAGGATCAGAGACAGAGGCAACAAAGGGAACCTGGTGGTTGGTGTCTACTACAGGCCGCCTGATCAAGGGGAGCCTGCTGATGAAGCCTTCTTCCTCCAGCTCCGGGAGGCTTCGCGCTTGCAGACTCTTGTCCTGCTGGGGGACTTCAACCACCCCAACATTTGCTGGAAAAGCAACATGGCGAGCTGTAGGCAATCCAGGAGATTCCTGGAATGCATAGACGACAACTTCCTAAGCCAGGTAATAGACACCCCTACCCAAGGGGACGCAATACTGGGTTTGATGGGTGGACTGTTCGGTGGATAAGGAATTGGCTGGATGGTTGCATCCAGAGGGTCGTGGTCAATGGCTCGATGTCCACATGGAGACTGGTGACAAGTGGAGTCCCTCAGGGGTCCGTACTGGGACCGGCGCTGTTTATCATCATCATCATCAATGACATAGGCAGTGGGATTGAGTGCACCCTCAGCAAGTTTGCAGACGACACCAAGCTGAGTGGTGTGGTTGACACACCAGGAGGACGAGATGTCATCCAAAGGGACCTGGACAAGCTGGAGACGTGGGCCTGTGTGAACCTCATGAGGTTCAGCAAGGCCAAGGGCACGTTCCTGCACCTGGGACAGGGCAACCCCTGATATCAATACAGGCTGGGGGATGAAGGGATTGAGAGCAGCCCTGCAGAGAAGGACTTGGGGGTACTGGGGGATGAAAAGCTGGACGTGAGCCGGCAATGTGCGCTTGCAGCCCAGAAAGCCAACCGCATCCTGGGCTGCATCAAAAGAAGCGTGGGCAGCAGGTCGAGGGAAGTGATTCTGCCTCTCTACTCTGCTCTGGTGAGACCTCCCCTGGAGTACTGCGTCCAGCTCTGGGGCCCTCAGCACAAGAAGGACATGGACCTGCTGGAGCGGGTCCAGAGGAGGGCCACCAAAATGATCCGAGGGCTGGAACACCTCTTCTATGAGGGCAGGCTGAGAGAGTTGGGGTTGTTCAGCCTGGAGAAGAGAAGGCTGCGAGGAGAGCTTATTGCGGCCTTTCAGTACTTAAAGGGGACTTATAGGAAGGATGGGGGCAATCATTTTAGCAAGGCCTGTTGTGACAGGACAAGGAATAATGGATTTAAACTAAAGAAGAATAGATTTAGACTAGACATAAGGAATAAATTTTTTACAATGAGGCTGGTGAAGCACTGGAACAGGTTGCCCAGAGAGGTGGTGGAGGCCCCATCCCTGGCAACATTCAAGGTCAGGTTGGACGGGGCTCTGAGCACCCTGATCTGGTTAAAGCTGTCCCTGCTCGCTGCAGGGGGGTTGGGCTAGATGACCTCTAGGGGTCCCTTCCAAGCCAAAGCCTTTTGTGATTCTATGTTTCTTGCTTATAATCGTTTTCTATCTCCGTTTGGCAAAAAATGAAACAAATTGCATCAATCCACCCTGTAAACCGTATACAATCAACTGGTCCTGTATGTAAAATGGTATATAACTAACATTAATTAGAACACTTAAACTGACTGGACTCTTACCACTGATTTGCAATACGCCACATATTTATGACATAGAGGCAAGAGGTACGACCACTCTATGAGTTGATAAAGTGGATTGGCTGTAGTCACGGGCTGCAGCGCGACGGCTAC
Organism: Pelecanus crispus; assembly: GCF_030463565.1. Classification (NCBI taxonomy): domain Eukaryota; kingdom Metazoa; phylum Chordata; class Aves; order Pelecaniformes; family Pelecanidae; genus Pelecanus; species Pelecanus crispus. Next base: position 466,753 of record NC_134666.1, read on the forward strand.
GCTTGGCCCCTTGACCAGACTGGCGGTGGTTTGGTGCAGGCTGCGGAAGAGGTAAAGGCCTGAGCCGCAGGCAGGCCGTGAACTCCTCTAGTTTCAATCTCTTCTCTGAAAACCCACAGAGGAGCGGAGTGACACAGCGAGCATTGATGCATATGGGCTTGGAACACCGATCAGGCGAATAACACACGAGTAGCAGGTGGCTTTTCCAAGAAAGGACGCTGTGGGTACAAGGAGCCCCATGCATCCCTTTTCCATCGCATGTCATTTGACTGCAGGCCAAGCACTTTATCCTATGACAGCCTAAGCGAGCCTTTTTTGAGCTCTCCCTGCTAGGCAGCGTGGCTGCATGGCGGCGATCTCCCCTTGAGCTGGGACACCTCTCGAGGTTGCTCCTCGAGGCAGAGAGACCTTTTACCAATGACAGATCTTTGGTAAGCGACTGATACATAACTGAGCGTTACACAAACTTTGCAGGTACAATCCCTTAGACATAAACTTTTGTCCAAGTCTGAGAGTAAGATTGGACCCAGCCACACGTGAGCTCCACCAGGAGTTTAGAAAGCAAGGGGGTCTACTCTCAACCTCGTGACTCAAGGGGCGGTCCTTCTTACCTGTTTGCCTCCACGGTCTCCCTGTGAATCATTTTAACTCGAGTGTAACTCAATTTTCCTTTGTATGTTTCTTCCATGCAGTCATTAATAGAGTGAACCTTGCCATTGAACTTTTACAACATCCTATGAAAACCACTTTTGCTAATACCTTTGTCGGTGATTCCTTCAGTGTTCTAAATCACCCATTTGTGACAAATGGGCAGAGTCAGCAGGATCCTAAATCGGGATTTGTGACAATGGCCGCACCCAGAGAGTTGTGGTGAATGGAGTTCAATCCAGTTGGTGGCTGGTCACAAGTGGTCTTCCCCAGGGCTCAGTATTGGGGCCAGTTCTGTTTAATATCTTTGTCAGTGTTGCGCATGAGGGGATCGAGTGCACCCGCAGTACATCTGCAGGCGACATCAAGTTGGGCAGGAGTGTTGATCTGCTTGAGGGTAGAAAGGCCCTGCAGAGGGATCTGGACAGGCTGGACCGATGGGCCGAGGCCACATGTATGAGGGTGCTCCTGCCCTTGTAGCTACAGAGCCACCACTGACACCACAAGCACCTGCTGTAGCCAGGGGCTGGCTCCTGGCCTAACACGTACCCAGCCACCAGTGACACCACGAGCACCTGCACAGCAGGAACGTCCTCACTTCCAACATCCCAGCTTTTCCTCCTCCATCTCCATCTCTGTCCCCCATCTCCCCATGCTCTCCCCTCTCCCAGGCACCTTTCTCACCCCCTCCACCCCCTCCCAATGCCTCTGTCTGTCTCTGTGTTTGTGTGGCACGTTTCCTTGGAAGCATCATCCCAGCCACGTCACCTGCATCTCTTTCTCTTCTCCCTCTGCTCTCGTAGTGACTGTGCCAGCTGTCTGATGCACTTTTGATCTCACTCAAGTCTTATGAGGAGTGGCTGAGGGAGCTGGGATTGTGGAACTGGGTGGTGGAGTCCCCATCCCTGGAGGTGTTTAAAAACCGTGTAGAAGTGGCACTTTGGGACGTGGTTTAGTGGACATGGTGGTGTTGGGTTGACGGTTGGACTGATGATCTTAGAGCTCCTTTCCAACCTTCACGATTCCTCGTTTTACTTTTGTTAAAAAATAATGCAGCCAGCAAGCCAGGAAACATGAAATGAATTACTGCTCTACTTGGGAGTGTTAGCTTAATGGTTGGACTGGACGATCTTGAAGGTCTTTTCCAACGTAAATGATGCTTCTATGATTCTATGATTCAAAGGGCCTTTCGTCCTGCCTCCCTTCTGCTGTTAAATCCTCCTCGTGCAAGAGAAGTGACAACCAGTCGGGGTGCTCTCCGTGGCATCTTCCCTGCATCTTCCTGAGCTGGACAGCTGGTGGGAACTGTCACCATCAGCCCCAGCGGTGTGTGAAGGCTTCTCCTGGCCCAGGCACAGCTCTGCCTGTGCTTGGTGTGTACCGCGCTTTCTGCAGGAGAACAGCAACACTCTAACTTACTCCTGGGCAATGTCTTGCTGGTAAGGGCTGATTTGAAAGCAGGTTGGCAGCAGACCCTGAGGCCGTGCCGGGGGTGGCCACATCTGGCTCCTTCCAGCAGGAGTTTGGGAAGCCCATTCCTGGCTTTTTCCTCCCCTAATAAGTTGAGGCCCTTCTAGGGATCTTTAAAAGATCCTGACCTTAAAATTTGAGCACAAGGGATGGGTCAGGTCACTTGTTCTAGTGTTCTCATAAAACCCGAGGCATGTGTTTTATCTACTCCTAAACTGTTTTTCTATTTTCTTCACATTCCTCCCCCAGGAGAGAAAAAGAAGCCAGTGAGTAACAGCATGAGGACATTTCCAATGCTCTGCTAATCCATCAGGTTTCCAAGAAGCGGGCCACGGGACTAGGTGCGGGGAGCAGAAAGCTGCAAGGCACACGTGCGTGATACTGGATGTCTGATACACGTTTAACAAAACAACGCACCCCCAGGGATTGTGTTTGTTCACCTTGAGCTGGGGGGAAGGTGTGTGCATGGCTGAGGAAGGTCTGCTTTCTCCATTTGATTTCCAGAAAGACTTGCAGATCCAGAGCAAACCCATGGCAGTCCCCTCCCCCCCCTTCCCTCCCACCCTGAGCAGAGCCCATGAGCGGACCAAGGGAGGGCAGAGCTGCGCTCACCCCTTGCGCTGCTGAGGGAACAGCTCGGGTGAAATGGCCCTTCTCGCAGGCCGTCTCTCCGCAGGCCCAGGCTGTAATCCCACTTTTTCAGGGTACAAAGCCTCATTTCTAGGTTCTAAACCTGGACCTGTAGGCTACAACCGCTCATTCATAGAATCATAGAATCCTAGAATCGTTTAGGTTCGAAAAGACCTTTAAGATCATCCAGTTCAACCATTAACCTACACTACCAAGTCTACTCTAAGCCAATCAAGGGTAGACTAGACTAAACCATGTCCCCAAGTGCCACCTCTGCCCATTTTTTGAACACCTCCAGGGATGGGGACTCCACCACCTCTCTGGGCAGCCTGTTCCAATGCTTGACCACCCTTTCCATGAAGAAATTTTTCCTCATTTCCAACCTAAACCTCCCCTGGCGCAGCTTGAGCCCATTTCCTCTCGTCTTATTGCTATCTACTTGGGAGAAGAGCCCGACCCCCCCCCACTACCGCCTCCTTTCAGGTAGTTGTAGAGAGTGATAAGGTCTCCCCTCAGCCTTCTCTTCTCCAGGCTAAACAACCCCAGTTCCCTCAGCCGCTCCTCACCAGCCCTGTGCTCCAGACCCTTCACCAGCCTTGTTGCCCTTCTCTGAACACGCTCCAGCACCTCAAGGTCTTTCTTGTACTGAGGGGCCCAAAACTGGACACAGGATTCCAGGTGCAGCCTCACCAGTGCCGAGTACAGGGGGACAATCACCTCCCTGCTCCTGCTGGCCACACTATTCCTCATACAAGCCAGGATGCTGTTGGCCTTCTTGGCCACCTGGGCACACTGCTGGCTCATGATCAGCCGCTGTCGACCAACACCCCCAGGTCCTTTTCAGCCAGGCAGCTTTCCAGCCACTCTTCCCCAAGCCTGTAGCGTTGCATGGGGTTGTTGTGACCCAAGTGCAGGATACGGCACTTGGCCTTGTTAAACCTCATACAGCTGGCCACAGCCCATCGGTCCAGCCTGTCCAGGTCTTTTGAGAGGGAAAAGCCTTATTTATAGGGTCCAAAGGCTCATTTTTATGGTGCAAAGGTTCCTTTTCAGAGTCCAAAGCTGTGGAGTAATTGCTGGAGGTGATTTAGAGATTAAACTTAGATTCACAAGTTTAGGAAAGGTGCAGCACTGAAGAAGGCTCCAGGGTGGAGTGCAGCTGGCATGCAAGGAATCCATTTCACGGAAGTTCCCTGGGCCTGTAACCTTAGACGTCGGCAACACCAGGGGAACGTGGTGTGTTGGCTCAAAGAGGAACTGCCCGGAGGGTGGAGCGGTGTGGAGACACCGCGGCCAGGCCCTGTGTGGCACCCCAGATGGGACTGCTGGGACGCATTCTGCCCAGCCGGGGCAGCTCCTGTGCCCTTGGATTCCCCAGTACACTCCGTCAAGCCCAGAGACTTGGTCTATCTACGGACATGAAAAGACAAAGCATTTGTTGCCTTATTGCTGCTGCTTTTAGTCCCTGTATAGTCCTGACTGTGCCAGAACATGGCAAACAATTTATGGTAGATGTACTTACCGAAGGAACAGAGCGCAGTATAATGGAACACTGCGAGAACTTGGGCAAACGATGGATGAATGAAGAAGGACAATAGGAGAGGATATAAGATGAGACCCTGGGCCAACAACCTGTCATGTTTTTGACAAAATGCTGCCCTTTGGTAAACTTTACTCATTATAATATCATTATAATACCAAAACACACCTCCATCCCAAAACCTACCCGCCTCTAAGGTGCGACCACTCCTCACTGAGCTTGCGCTTTGAATTTTTCCAAGCCTATACATTTGAAGCAAAGCGAGAAAGTTTTACCCCAATCATAACAAAGTATGTATGACTAGAGTCACTCAAGCTCCACCTGAAAGGTAAAAAATAGTATAACTTAGCCTAAGAGAGAGGGTATGTTAGGGAAGATACCACCGCGTACCACTGACTTCTGGGGTCAGTCAACGGGCTGAGCCTCTCTTCCCCCCCATCGGGACGCCTTTGGGTAAGATTTGAAAACTTGGTTATACCAAGTGCCTCCCCGGGAAACTTAGAAACCTCTATATGGAGTCACTTTATGTCTTTTGATGCACCTGTGTTACCCATGCTTTGGTATTTGCATGTGCCTTGCAGTCAGTGAATTTATCGCCAGTAATCCAAAGAACCTGTGTGTCTGTTGCTTTAATAAATTGCTTTGATTCATTGGTCTAGCTGTGATAGTTCTCGTGGAACGCGACCAGACGCTTTAAGTGTGGCCGTGGTAGTTCATGCAGCATGACTAGACGAAAGACGCCTACGTTATTTGTGCATCCGTAATCATGATAGTTCAGTGCACTGAACACGACCGGACTTAGAATGCTGAATTGGGTACCTTCCAAAGCCCTCTTGACGCAACAAAGATGTCCATGCAAGAAGCATGGCCTCAAGGCCTAAGAATGTAAGGAGGCAGGGAGGAAATCCCACTCTGCAGAAACAGGTGGCTAGGGAGCAGAACCGCTCACGCAGCTGGGAACAACGCTGGAGAAGAGGACCATCGGGAAACTTCCGAGATGCAAGACCAATCCATGCTTTAAGCTCGTAGCGCAAGAAAAGAAGCACTAGATCGGTGCTATGCCGATGACTACAGGTGTTCGAGACCCTAGGGGTGGCGCCCGAGGGGCGTGCCACGCTCCTCGAGTGCAAAGACGACATCAAGAGCCAAGGAAAGTCTAAGACACAGAAGACAGACCACACAAACGACACTACGACACAGACAGGCTGGAACCACCCTGCCCGGCACACCCTAGCATCATGCTGACACGTAACCCGCTCCCTTGACCTGCCCAAAGGGGACTGTCCTTGGACGGCCCCCTCCCCTACACTGTCTTTAAAATCCCTTCCTGCAGTTGCCAACCTCATCACCTCCCTCCACTGACCCCTCTCCGGCCCTGGGGCCTCAACTTAGCTTTCAGACGGCCAGGAGTCCGCATCCATCCATCCATCCTCAACAAGAACAGCCACAGTCAGCCCACTGGATTAATCCTCCCGTTGCCAGGTTCCCCTCGGTCTTCTGCAAAACAAAACCAACCCATGCACACAACGGCACCATCAGTCAGCATTGCATCGGTCAACGCGGACCTTTCCCACAACATCCCCCAACTCAGACGCACCGTGGCATTCCGCTCTCGTGCTCCGTGCCGATTCCGGAGTCGGACGCCATGGCTGTTGTCGCTTGAGGTGCCTAGTATACCAAGAGACACAGATACCGTTGCGCTTGTGAGAAGTCACTGGCCCTGTGCTCTTCTTCTCTGCTACCCAGCTCACCTCAAATGCTCATCCAATTGCAAAAGCAGCCCTCATTTGAACCTGCAAAACCAGAAGAGAAATATTTCAACTGAGTTGCCATATAATGCTTTCTTGTTAAAAGCCAAGGAAGGCTCACCTTCTGATACAGCTTGTCAGCCTGCAGCATGACCCCTCTGACCCTGTGAGCACCACCTGCAAACACCCAACAAAAAGACACATGCCGAGATACTGCCCGAAAGATAAGAGCCTGCCCGCACCCATCACAGCCCCCCCACCAGTTCACCTCAGCCAGTTGCATGCACTTCCTCTGCTGTTTTCAGGTTGCCATGTCAATACTTGCGTACCACCTGTAAGACCCAAACCACAAGGGATGAGTATAACTTGAACCAGCAGTAGAACCCATGAGAAATAGCCACTGCCTCAGCCCACCAGTCACTGCTCACCTTGCCCGAGACAGCTCCCGTGCCCATATCCCATGTTGCTCCTCCCTTTGGACCTTCAAATAAAAAAAAAAAAAACCACTAAAGTAAAATCTATAGTGGAGTCATACAACCACCAGTCACAACTTCCCTCTAATACCATGCACTGACCCCCCTTCTTACAGCGCTCTGCTTGGCTCTCCAACATCACCCTTTGGAGCACCATTTATCCCTCTACATCTGCAAAACCAGTATCAAATCACCTGGATGCAGAATGATGCATTGACAATTCCAGAGGGCTGTTTCCCACTGAGGAATACCATCGAGAGACCAACTAGGGCCTGCCACTGAAAAAAAAACAACCCAAAACCCACCAAACCAAGCCTTTGAGCTCCCCACAAAAAAAGTCTTCACTCCTTGAGTGTGGTGGTGCATCCCCTCCTCCCCCCCCCGCCTTTTTTCTCTCTTCAACCGCTTTACAACCTCAGGGATTCCTGCCAGACCGCGACCTTGTGTAGCGAGCTGGTCGGTTAGGTGCCCCTTAATTGTACCAGAAACTCCTACATGGCTGAAGCACAGAGTGGCCTTGTCCTTATCAGAAACTCTTACACGGTTGAAGCGGGGAGTGAGAACAATCAAGTTACCCCTGACAGCTTTGAAACAGAGCAGTAATTACTGACCCGGATCGTGGCTCGGATGGAGATTTACAATAACTGAAGCCAATCATCTCACGATCCTATAAAACAGCAGTCCTAAGGGAGGCCCTTTGAGCTCTCCTGGACTGCAGTGGGCTGCACCAGCACCTCCCTCTGAGCAGGACTCCTCTCAGAGCCAGCAAACTCTGAAAGTTGGCCTAAAAATGGAGGTCCATTGCCGAAGACCGACAGTGGAGCCTGGGCTGAAACCCTTCACTCCTTGAGGCTCAACCTCACCCGTTGAGAAATGCCAAGATATTAGACGTATTTCACTGAACTCGAGGGGAATTTTTAAACTGGTATACCAATTTGTTTTATAGATATATATGTATTCATGTTTGTGTGTATGCATGTGTGAATCAGTTTAAGTAGTCTGTAGATGTACAATTTAATTTCAAAGTGAGTCTTATACTGCTGCCTTATCCTTATTCCTATAAACCGTTAACCAAGTCTGAGACTGAGACTGGACCCGGCCGCACCTAGACTCCTCTCTGAGAAGGAGTTTAGAAAGCAGGCGGGTCTGTTCTGAACCTCGTGACTCAACGGGAGGGTCCCCCTTATCCCCTGCACCCACGATCCCTCTGCGAATCATTCCAACTCAGTGTAACTTCATTGTCCTTTATGCGCTTCCACGTAGTAACAGAGTGAACCATGCCATCTTCAAATGTGTAACTAAGTCCCTGTTTTGATCAATTTTGTCTAATCACTTTGTTAATCACTGATGACTGAGTGCTATTAAAATATTACAAGCAAATGCTGCGATTTGCTACAAGTAAATTCGAAACTGCTACTAAATCAACCTGTGTAAAGTCACTCATTCACAATAAATCAGCAGGATTCACAAACCTGCATTCGTGACAATTTGGCATAGTTGGCAGGATGGCAAGTAGTATCAGTGATTACTTAAAAATGCATGGGATAAGTCCAAGTCCCAAATTCTCCGAAGAATGGGCTCGTGATAATTGGCATGATTGGGAAGCTGTGGAAAACCAGCTAAAAGTAGCCAGGGGAAATATTAGAAATGGTAAAGGAAAGGGAATCATTTGCAAAATGCTAGGCACCTGCCTAGAAGCTGCCTGCGAGGACAGAGAAAGGTTTAATAAAAGGGAGCAGGATCCAAAGGACAAAATAGAAGGCAGGAAGGCAGCTGAATTAATACCGTCCCTACAAACTGAACAACTACAGAAACAGTTGCAGGAAGAAAAGGAGGAAAACTAAAAGCTGGCAGAAGAGGTTGAGATGATGCTCATGCAAGCTCCCAATTGCCTTGACATTGCACAAATTAGGAAATTAATTGCATCCCCTGAAGAATGGGATGGAAATCTATGGGGTGACCCCAATGATAACGAAACGGGGAAAGATGATTCTTCATCTCCTCCAAATGCCCCTACCTATGTCGCTAGGCCCATTATAAAAGCAGAAGAAACTACTGGGCCTCGGGGTGGAGTAGGAAATTGTACCCAAAAAATAACCCCATTTGATCCACGCCAAATGGCTGACCTACAAGAACGCTATGGCCGTAAGCCAGGCGAAACTGAAACTGAATATTTATGGAGAGTATGTTTAACCAGACAAGACAGAATGTTACTAAATGGCGATGAAAGCAATGTATTTTGGGGCCCTGGTGTCTCTTTACATGCTGGCCCCGTGCCTCCAGGTGTTCCCCACTCGATAACCAGTAGAGTGGCATACTGGGCTGGTGGAATTGATATACGGGAGAGAGGAGAACCTCTAGTAATACCTATTAAATCCCTAAATGAACTTTCCACAGCTATTATAAAAGCTGCCTGTATCCAGGCCGTGTATGATGGCGGCCCTCCTGACATTCCCATATCAGCAATCGTGAATCATGAGATGCTAAAGCCATTAATTAAGGGAGCTCCTGCTATGCTCAAATCCTACCTCATTACAAAACGAGATGAGATAAGGAGGAACGCAGAGTTCAGTGCCCTATTAGACATAAGGGAGGTTGCCAAGGAGCAGGAAGGGGTCGTAGTGCGCAGAGGTCTCCCCACCTGGGCAACATTGATGCATGACAGCATAAAACATGGGCGAGAAGTGGGATGGAGTAATCAGTCTGTTGAACCTGAAAATCCTAGTGATAACATCAGACAAATTAAACAAACACCCCAAAATAGTTCCCGGGAACCGACACCCGTAAATCATCAACCTAGGGGTCAGAGGAGGAGAGAACTATATAATCAAGCATTGACATTAGGCATTCCGAGAGCTGTAATTCAGAGACAACCTGCCAGCATTATCCAACATCTAATTCATGCATTTCAAAGACACAATCGGAGGGAAACCATTTCCAACACTCGGATACCATCACCAACTCTGAGAGGGGGTAATAACCCTTTCCTTCCCCAAAATCCAGGATCAAAAAATGGGTAGTGCCTGGACGACAATTGGGTCCGTCCGTCCGGCAAGTGGACTCCTATCAGTGGATAGGTAATAATGGCCCATATATTTTAATCCCAGTTGGCCCTCGACGACAATTAATAAAATTCCTAATAGACACGGGAGGCAGCAATTTCAATACTGGCACAACAAGATGCTGAGAAGCTGGGTATATGACCCGGATGGCAAAGGGTTAAAGTTACTGGAGTGAAGGGAGCAAGTGCTATTTGTCAAACTGCAAAGGTTAATTTAAGGCTCCCGGGTGAAAAACGCATGCTGTCTACCCACTTTGCAGTGAAAAATCATAACGAAAATAGTTTGCGCTTTGGTATTTTGAATGGCCGAGCCTGGCGTCTCCCAGACGGCCGTATATGGTGCTTTGGTTCAAATGTTAATCCTAACCCGGATAAAGATTGGGAGGCTACAGTGTGTTTACTCCGTGCAGCTCCTGCAAGCCCTGACTCACAAGTTACTAACATACCACAATACCCGATTTCTGCTGCGGCACGAAACGGAACTTCTAAAGTCATAGCTGATTTAGAAAAACGACACATTCTCTCCAGAACCCACTCCCCATGCAATTCACCAGGCTGGCCAGTCCGAAAGCCAGATGGGAGATGGCGTCTGACAATTGATAGCGGCGCCTAAATGCCAACACAGCTCCGCTAACGGCTGCAGTCCCTAAGATTGCCACCTTAACAGCCACACTACAGGCAGCCGCACACCCATGGATGGCAGCGCTAGATGTGAACGGGATGTTCTTTATGGTCCCCTTGCAGGAGGAGGAGAAAGAAAAATTTGCTTTTACCTGGGAAGGTGTACAATATACCTTGAACAGACTCCCACAGGGATATAAACACTCACCTACAATAGCTCATGCTGCACTTGCTGACCTGTTGCAAACAGTTACCCTTCCTCAGAATGCGAAACTATACCAATCTGTAGGTGAGATCCTGATGGGAGGAAATTCCCCTGGGGAGGCAGGGGAAGCAGCACAGCAGTATGGCAAGCACCACATAAAGCAGAAGTTGAAATCCCACCTGAGAAGTGTCAGAAACCAAGCCGAGAGGTCAAGTTTTTGGGTACTTGGTGGATTGCAGGTAGCGCAGCAATCCCACCGGACACCCTCAGTAAGAGAGAACAGTTACAGATGCCCCACTCGAGGAAAGAATTGCAACAACTTGTGGGCACTTTAGGGTACTGGAGGGATCACGTACCTGGAGTTTCTAGCATTGCTCGCCCACTGTACTCACTTTTACGAAAGGGAAAACCATGGGAATGGAACCCAGAGCATGAAGAGGCAATCAAAACTCTAATACAGGAATTAAAACCACACCAGTCACTGGGGCCAGTACAACCCCGCGACCCTATTAGAGCAGAATGGGGGCTTGCAGAACACGGTACTTACTGCAATCTATTCCAGACCGGCCCGAGTGGGCCACAAAGACCTTTACTGTTTAACTCAATTGCATCAAAAGAGACAGGAGAGAGATGTTCCAAACGGGAAAAAGGACTCCTATCTTTAGTCCGAGCAGTGAAACAAGTTGAGAACATACACCAGGGGCAACCTGCTCAGACTAGAGGGCCGTTTAATTTGCTAGAAACAGTCCTAAAAGGAGCTGCTCCCCCAGAAGGAATTGCACAAAACCCCTCCATCAGCAGTTTATAAAGTGGGGGTCGGGGGTCTACTCTGAACCTCGTGACTCAACGGAAGGGTCCTCTTCACTCTTTGTATTTCTCCCCTTAGACATAAACCGTTGACCAAATCTGAGACTAAGATTGGACCCGGCCACACGTGAGCTCCACCAGGAGTTCAGAAAGCAAGGGGCTCTACTCTGAACCTCGTGACTCAACGGGAGGGTCCTCCTTGCTATTTTGCATCCCTGGTCTCCCTGTGAAACATTTTAACTCGAGTGTAACTAAGTTTTCCTTTGTATGTTTCTTCCATGCAGTCATTACCAGAGTGAACCTTGATATCAAACTTAATGTTAAGTTGCACTTTTACAACATCCTATGAAAACCACTTTTGCTAATACCTTTGTCGGCGATTCCTTCAGCGTTCTAAATCACCCATTTGTGACAAATGGGCAGAGTCGGCAGGATCCTAAATCGGGATTCGCGACAGCCATCCAGCCACTCGTTTACCCAGCAAAGAGTATGCCTGTCCGAGACATGAGCAGCCATGACCTTCCCCAGCGCCGAGGGCAGCCTGACAGGCCTGTAGTTCCTCGGATCCTCCTTCCGGCCCTTCCTGGAGATGGCCATCACATCTGCCAACCGCCAGCCCCCTGGGCCCTCCCCCCGGTTTAGCCAGGACTGCTGATAAATGAGTGAATGTGGCTTGGTGAGCCCTTCCGCCAGCTCCCTCGGTACCCTTGGGTGGATCCCATCCAGCCCCATGCACTTGTGCGTGTCTAAGTGGTGTAGCAGGTGGCTAACCATTTCCCCCTGCATTACGGGGGCTTCATTCCGCTCCCCGTCCCTGTCTTCCAGCTCAGGGGGCTGGGTACCCCGAGACCGACTGCTCTGACTATTAAAGACGGAGGCAAAGGCGGCAGTAAGTACCTCAGCCTTTTCCTCAGCCTTTGTCACTATGCTTCCTCCCGCGTCCAATAACGGATGGAGATTCTCCTTAACCCTCCTTTTGTCGGCAGTGCATTTATAGAAACATTTTGATTGTCTTTCACGGCAGTAGCCAGATTAACTTCTAGTTGGCCTCTAGCCCTTCTAATTTTCTCCCTGCATAACCTCAGGACAGCTTTGTAGCCCTCCTGAGTTGCCTACCCCTTCTTCCAAAGGCCACACTTCTGCCAGCTGCTTCTAGAATATTTCATGTGTCTCTTCATCCTGCTTGGGTGCTCTAGAGCAGACTCCCACCCACGACAGCTGCCTTGTTGGCCTTCCCCCTGCTTCGTAGCCATAACCGCTCCACCCTTTCATCGCCATGGTCAAGCTCTAGACAGTCAAAACACTCCTTAGCGCTGCCTCAGTCTCCCTCCCCTGCGGGAGCCCCGCCCTCCCGAGGTGCCCTGGGGGGGGGGGGGGGGGGGGCGTGCCAGGGGGCGGTGCTTGGGGAGGGGCTGCACCCCGGGGGCGTGGCCACGGTGGGCAGGCCGGGCTGTGAGGTCACAGAGCCCCGCTGTGCCACGCCCTGAGGTGCTGTCCTGTGCCGCGGGCACCGCTACGGCAGTGCCGGCAGCAGCAGCAGCGGCAGCGGCGGCAGCAGCAGCAGCAGCGGCGGCGGCAGCAGCAGCAGCAGCGGCGGCATGGTGCAGGCACGGGGGCCTTTGGCCCCCACCCGCATCCTTATCCTCCTCCTCCTGGTGGCCCTGCAAGGCCGGGGTGCCTGGGCTGCTCCGTGGCGAGCGCGGGGATTAGGTATGCGGGCGGGCGAGGGCCGGCACCCAGCCCTGGGCAGCGTGGCACCGTGCCCACCGCAGCTGAGGGTGGCGTGGGGCTGGGGTCATGACGGGGCAGGGCCGGGAGAGCAGCGGGGCCCGGCTGGGCTGGGTGAGCCGTAAGCCCGGGGGCATAGACGGGGCAACGGCAGGGCAGCCTCGCACTGGCCGGCAGGCTCTTCTCCACGAGATGCGGGAATGAGCATTGGTTTCCTCCCGTGCTTTCATGTGGGCTGCTTTTGTGCGCAGGAGAGATCTCCCAGTAAGAAATCCCCGAGGGGCCCTATGTTTGTCCCTCTGGTCCTTGAGGGGTCTTGCACGTGGCCTGGAAACGGTATTTTGAGAGCTTCCAGGTTGGTGCTAGCCAACAGGTCACTCGGGCCCCTCTGCAGATTTGGAAATCTCCACCCACGTCTGGGTCCCGCCCCATTACCTGGCCCCCCTCCAGTCACCGCAGGTCACCGTGAAAGAAGTAGATCACAACACCTAATGGAAACGTGCTTGATTACAGCTGTGCCTGTAGGCGATGGCCACCCGACTTCTCCGGCTGATCTTGTCGGCGAGCCTCAGGACGATCCCCCAGGTATGTCACCGGAGTGAATGAGCACTGAGCTTTTACTATGCTGTCCATATGAAATCTAACTGAATGTGTTCTTGCCCAATGCTCAGACGTGCGGCAGAGCAGAGGGGGAATGGGTCGGGGCTCAGTGATGTGCCCTGCGGCACTCTGCCTTGCGAAGCTGTCTTTGCCAGCCTCTCCCAGCCTGCGCTGCTTCCAGTGCCCGCTGCAAAGCCAGCGGGCTTGTTGGGGCTGAGCTTAGAGCTGGTGGGACCTCCAGGGAGTCCTTTCTCCCGACAGCTCCGTGCATGCTTTCCTCTGGATCAGCATGCTCCAGGCACCCAGTAACTGTCTGCACACTGCTCCTGAGTGGAAGGGAGAGGAGACAAGTGCCACGGGGCAAGCCCGCGTTTGAACTGCATTCAGTGCCGTTCAGATCTGAAGAAGTACACCGAAATATTTCACGGGAGCCGCTCTGGTTTTTTTGTTTACAGACGTGGCCGGAGGCGATGGATATGCAGCTTCCCGGCTGGGTTCCAGGGCTGACGCACTGGCAGGCGGCTCGGGTACGTCATGGCTTTTGACTTGCTTTGAGAGCTGCCAGCTCAAAGCCCAAAAGTGAGCGAGGCGTCTCTTGCGGGCGTGAGAATACAGACCTGCATCAATGTGCCGTGTCATTACGTGATCCCCTCATACGTTCTGCTCTTCAGTTATGACGGTGTCTATCGCAATGTATGATGAAACCTTCTCATGGGTCGTTTGTTTGCAGATGTGGCTCCAGCTCCTCGGCTGGATCCTGAGCTGGAGCTCACCTGGCATCCCAGGGGTGAGTAGTCAGTCTTGACTGACTGCACAGAGTAAGCACTGTTTTTCAGTGTTTTATGAGTGAGAAATTTAACTTGATACTTTCTGTTAAGGTCCTCATAAAGCCAAAGGAGGGAAATCTTCCCAGCAGTCATCAGAAGTCCTAAAGGAAATCCTAAATGAACTGGAGAAAGCAGCACATGGTGGGTATACATCCCTCTTAAGCAGAAGACTTGGGAAGCTGACGATTTAGATACGTGTATGCACAAGCCGCAGCCTGCACCGGCAGAAAGGGATGCATCAGAGCCTCGCTGCACTGACAGTCGATTACACGCTGTATTGACACACCATTTCATGCCTTACAGGCTCTGGTGAGCCACAGAGATGGTCTCCTTGACGTCTGAGGGCACTCAGTGACACCTCGGGGCCAGGGGCAGGTGAAAGCTGCACACCCAGCTTGAGGCCGGACACCTGACTTGACGGCAGCTAAAATGCAGGGCTGTCAGCTCCGTCTTGGGTGGCTTAGCTGGCTGTCTCTAGTTGTGGTTTAGGCAACTCGGTTGTGGTTTTCCTCTTGTTTTGCGGCTCTGTGGGCTCTTCACTGCCACCACCAGAATAGGTTTGCGAGAGCTTGGCGTTCAGTCCACTGTGTGATGGAGCTGGCATGATGGGCTGTGCTTCTCAGAAGGGCTCTTTCCTCAGCTGAACTGGCTACACAGCCCTGCTGTGCTCTCTGAAGGAAGGCATTTAGCAGCATCTTGCAGTTTGCCCAGAAAGCACTAAAGTGCAAACAAGATGAGATGCAATCTCCTAGTGTCTCAGCAGGTCAGGTTTTGCTGTCTACTGGTAAACCGCAAAGCGTCTAGCTCTTAAATTTTTCCCACACATTGTTTGGACGAGTGACGAGGTGCACCCCCAAATGCCCGGGCTTTGTTTCTAAGCGCTATTAATGTGTTTTGCCTCCTGAAGATACTGTGTTCCTGATGAGGAAGCGTTACTTCTAATTAAACTGGCACTGACCCTCTTTCTTTCTAAAGAGACGGACCGTGAGACTGTGGCGAAGGAGGTGCTCCAGGAAGGAGCCAGTCACGCAGCGCCAGTGCCGGATGCCAAAGCAGGGGCACCTCAGCCAGCAGGCGTGCCAGGTAATTGCTGTCCCTCGCTCGTCCAGTGTCGCAGATCAAAATCACTGTGTGCCTGCAGGCTCCTCCCCTGGGGCCCGCTACGGCCCGTCGTGTCAGCAGCCAAACTATTAGTACAGAGCGAGCGTTCTAAAAGAAGCCAGGAACGGCTCTCTGAGGATGACTGTCATCTCTGGGGTGTGGAGGTTATTGCCATCAGTGTGCCAGAGGGACGCTGGTAACCCTCTGTGGAGGCAGTGAGTGAGATGCTCTCCTGCCACCGCACCCCGTTCACGGGGATTTCAGCACTCTGCCGTTTTGGGAACGAGGCCATCTGAACCACATTCAGGAGATGATGGGAAATACGACTCTTCATCGAATGTACCTCCCTCAGTAGCTGCATCCCAGAGCTTGCCGTGAGGCCCTAGAGGCCCCAGGCACAGCAGAAGGGGATCCGTCCTGCGAACCGAGGGCCAAAGGGAGTCACTCACGCATCAGGCAGTGGCTTGGAGGAACCCGCACCGCCCCTCTGCATCCTCTGTGCCTGAGCCGTGCTGAGGCTTTGCCTTTCTCTGATTCTCAGCAGTGCTGTCCAAGTCCGGGGAAGACCACCACGCCGGGATACATGGATTTTTCCAAAAGAATCCAGGTACTGAGCAGTCTTGCAGGGGGCCATGAGTGGGAGACAAGTCCTGAAAACCGGAGGCATGCAAGCGGTGCCCATGCGGGAGAAAAGGCAAAGGGGGAGAGGAAGGTTCAGGTGTCTCCTGGGAGGGCCTGCCTCGGTCCATCCCTCGGGGTGTGGGTGCTGGGCTGGGGAGGGAGAGCTGGGGGTGGCACCCCTGACGCAGGGATGGGTTTTGTCCGTGTTGCTCAAAGGAGCGATTGGTCGAACAGCTGCGCCCCCGCCACGTGCTCTCCATCTGCTCTCACGAGTTCTGTTCAGTGCCGTAACTTGCAGAGAATGAAAATGGGCCAGCACAAAAGAAATTGTGCGCAAATGTGAAGGGTGGCCAAGAAGGGGGAGCAAACCCGTGACACTTGGGAGAACTGGATTACGGCCATCCCAGCGCGTAAACAAAGCCGAGAGGAGAAAGAGAGGCTCCGGAGTGCATTGATTTGCAATGCCGTTGGGAGTTTCCTTTGTTTCTACCGAAACCAAGGCAATGTTGCAGGCCCAGGACGTTCACAAAGTGAGGAAGAACGTTTCCTGGCACCGTCAGACCTCTGGTGAGATTACCAGGAGTGCGCAGGACACGCTAACGTGCAGAATTGTTCCTCCAGGCGTGGATGGCAGGAGAAGCTCCAATGCTATGGATCCTGAAGATTTCCGGAGATACTGCATAGAAGGTGCCATGGCGATCTTGGGCTCCATGCTGCTTGGCATGGTATGTTGCTGTGCGATCTGTCTGTGGAGGAAGAGACAACGGTGAGTTATTGGGAGGGCTTTTTGCCAAACTTCTGTCTTAGATGGCTGCTGTTAGCTGTGAAGCATTTCGAGGTAGGGTATTCCGGAGTGCCGAGTTAGTTCCTGGCCAGACTCTACTGAGATTTCTGCTGTAAGATGCTTTAACTGGCCTCTCAATTCACGGGCACTCTTTACTCAAACCACCTCTTTATTGTGGCAAGGTCTTAGTGAAAAGTGACCCTGCCTCAGCAAGAGCGGACCCAGCGACAGACGCAGCAGCACAAGGACAGAAATGAAAAACAACAAGGGATGACACTGCCGTAGGAAGAGAGAATTGCCAAGCGTGACATCTCCCTGCCAGTGAACCTCCCAGCAGAAATCACCCTGTTAGGTGATGCCGTAAATCCCAGGTGTTCACCTCGGCCAAGGTGTCCCAGCACCTCAGAGCATGGGGAGGAACCTTCCCAGCTATCTGCCTTGCCTTGGAGCAGGAGTGTGTCAGCCTGTCCCATCTGCACCCCAGCACTGTCAGCGTGCGTGTTCTCAGCACAGGCAGGGGTTTTGTCTGTGCAGGGGTATTCTGAAGAGGGGCTGGAGAGCACCTCCCCGAACAGAGAGCCGAGGCTGTCGCCTTGTCTGGTCAGGGACGGGCAGGGGAGCGGAGGGCTGGTCTCTGCCAGGCACGCTGAGAAAGGCGAGCAGGAGGCTCCCCTGGCCCTGCAGTGCCGTGTCCAGCTTTGGTCCCCTCGCTCTGTGGCGGTCAGCTCCCCTTCCCGGCACGTGCAGAGCAGGCAGGGCAGGATGGTCAGGGCCGAGAGGAGACGAGCCGGGGGCAGGCGAGCAGAGCCCCAGCTGAGGGGTGCGGGGCACCCCCGTCTTCTGCACAGAGCTCTCTGTGCCCACAGCTCCCACGTGCAGCCGGGTGCCCGCACACGTGCGCCCAGCGCTGCCCCGCACGCTCGCACCTGCCCGGCACCGCAGCCGCGGCAGGGCATCAGCAGCCTCTTCTCTCCACAGGCGCCTCTCCGCAGCTTCGGGAACCCAGACCCAACGCCAGCAGCCACCACCTATGCCTGGAAAAGCGGCCCGCCTGCCACAGCGCCCCGGGGGACTGGTCCCCACCAGCCCGCACAGCCTCCCGGCCCGCCCGCCCCCACCCCAGTGCCCATGGCTGTCCAACTCAGCCAGCCGGGTCTTGCGGGACCGGCCCAGCACCCTCCAGCCCCCGGAGGAACTGCAACCACCCTCCTGCCCCCCAAGCCCATTGCTCTGATCCTCCTGCAAGGCCTTGAGGCGGCCCCACCAGGGCACAGATTGGGGGTGCGACGAGAGTCGACTCCCGATGGACGGCTTCAGGGGGTGACCATTTATTGCTGAATAACAGCATAGCAATAAATACGCAGCAGTAGCGCAATTGTCCGTGTCATAATGGCAGCAAAGCCAGGAATTCACCAACTCTGGGCTGAGCTTTATATGGGGGCACAAAGGGATGTGGATGCCTGCAGTGTCAGCAGGCAGGGAGCTGGGCATGGGACCCACCGACCGTAAAAATGAGGGTTTGGACCATCAAAAGGAGGCTGTCTACTCCTGAATCAAAGCATTTTCAGGGAAAAGGAACCTTTGAGCCCTAAAAGAGGGGCTTGGACCATAAAAAGGAGGGTTTGGATGCTCCAAACGCGGCTTGGACCCTAGAAACAACTGGCTGGATCCTAAAAATGCTGCTTTGGAGCCTGAAAATGAGGCGTTGGGAACAAAAAAAAGTGTATTTGGACTCTATAAAGCAGACTTTTCAAAGTACAGTGGAGCCTTTGGACAATAAAAATGACACTTTGGAGCCTAAAAAGAGACTTTGGACTCTAAAATGAGGCTTGGATCCCTGAAAGTGAAGCTTTGATGCCTCAAAGTGTTGATTTGGGCCCAAAAAAGGAGGCTTTGGGTGCTGAAGTGAGGGTTTGCTCCTACAAATGAGGCTTTGTGCCCTGAAGAAGAGAAGCTGGGCTCTGTAATCAGTTTTGGACCCGGAAACTGAGCCTTTGACCCTAGGAATGAGCGGTTGTAGCCTACAGGTCCAGGTTTAGAACCTAGAAATGAGGCTTTGTACCCTGAAAAAGTG
The DNA here is from genome assembly GCF_030463565.1 of Pelecanus crispus. NCBI lineage: Eukaryota > Metazoa > Chordata > Aves > Pelecaniformes > Pelecanidae > Pelecanus > Pelecanus crispus. Next base: position 485,691 of record NC_134666.1, read on the forward strand.
GGATTAAAGCCCTAAAAACGAGTCACTGGAGCCTAAAACTGAGGCTGTGGGCCCAAACAGGGAGGGTTTGGGCCCTAAAGGGGAGGCTTTCAAGCCTAGAATCAGAGCCACCCTGCGCCTGCTGTCCCCGCCGTGCTGCCACAGACCCCCGGGGCTGGGGCCGGGTGATGGGGGGCTGATTTTGGGCAGCCACGGCCCTGGGCAGGAGGAGCTGCCTGTTATTGTCCTGTAGCTTTGCTGGGTTTTCACTCCGGAATCTTACGAGGAATGAAGCCAGACGCCAGCAGCTTCTGTCCAGGCCCTCTCCTGAGGAGACAGGCCGTCCTGGAAGGGGCCCTGTCGGGGCACAGGCCCGCTCCTGCTGCGCTCACCCAACCCAGCCCGTCGGCCGCGGCATCTCACCCCCTGACCGCAGCTGCTCCTCAGCCAGCCGGGACACTGGGCCTGTCGAGAGACGGCCTGCGAGAAGGGCCATTTCACCCGAGCTGTTCCCTCAGCAGCGCAAGGGGTGAGCGCAGCTCTGCCCTCCCTTGGTCCGCTCATGGGCTCTGCTCAGGGTGGGAGGGAAGGGGGGGGAGGGGACTGCCATGGGTTTGCTCTGGATCTGCAAGTCTTTCTGGAAATCAAATGGAGAAAGCAGACCTTCCTCAGCCATGCACACACCTTCCCCCCAGCTCAAGGTGAACAAGATGTCGGGGCCATACGCAGGCAAGGCGAAGCCGGAGCCCCCGTGTTTGTGGTGCTGTGGAAGCGCCGGCAAGGGAGGGTGAGGGCCGGGCAGAGCTTTGGGTGCTGGCACCTTTGGTGTGGGAGAAATCCCCGGACGTTCGCAATTTTGGAGGTGGGCTCGGGCAAAAAATGCAGAAAAATCAAGCCCCAAAACAAGCACAATAGAATCATCTTAAAAGTTACCATTGCTGGAGTTCGAACCCCATGTCCCAGCAGGCCTAAAAACGGAAGTCGACTTTGGGACAGATACATTACAATCTACCCCATGGCAACAAAAATTAACAGCAGCTTTAACAAGAAAGATACAGTCTGAATGCCTCTGTAAGCAAATGTCCACAAAAACAGTTAACACACTGAAAGCCCTAACAAAGGGTACAATGCCTTACGGATACTTACACAACATCTGCTTTGCTGGTAGCTTTGATTCCTCCAACAGGGATTCTTCTAACGATCACCGATGAGTTCTTAGGAATCAGGGCATTAGCATCTGTGTATTCTGAAAACAACACAAATGCAGAAAAAACCAGTAGTCAAACTGTAAGAATGTATATTAATATGTAATGACATAGCACTTCAGAGAATCCCTTTACAGACAGGAAAGCAAAGCTTTATAGGTAACATTGCGCTTTTACTGTCTCAACACACTACCGGTCCATTCCTAGAAGTCTTCAGGTTTGATAATCAAACACAAGCAGCAAAATCTTTTCCATTCTTTTAAAATAGTTGGAATGCCAATGGCACGATGGTCTCAAAGGTCACTCAGGCCTGACAGAGCACAGAAGAGAGCCTGCCATCTGCATTAACACCAGTTCACAGTCCCAGTTTGGGTTTGTTGGTTTTGTTTGGTTGTTGGATTTTGCCTGAGAATCAGAATAGGACATTCTCCAAGTGTTTTGAGTCAGAAACTTACAGGGCAGGAAAGAGCACTCAAGAATCCTGAGCTCTGGACTCTACTGTTCTTCCACAATATTGTGAGAACATCTATTCTAAAAGACAGGTCAAGAAGTTCAGATCAAATTAAAAGGAGGCAAGTTGAAACGCGCCATTCTTGAGTACAGGCTTTTTGACGGGAATTCTGCCTTTATAGAACAAGCATGGAAAAGGAATCACAGAATCACAGAATCGTTTAGGTTGAAAAAGACCTTTAAGATCATCCAGTCCAACCATTAACCTACACTACCAAGTCCACACTAAGCCAATCAAGGGTAGACTAGACTAAACCATGTCCCCAAGTGCCACATCTACCCATTTTTTGAACACTTCCAGGGATGGGGACTCCCCCACCTCTATGGGCAGCCTGTTCCAATGCTTGACCACCCTTTCCATGAAGAAATTTTTCCTCATTTCCAACCTAAACCTCCCCTGGCACAGCTTGAGCCCATTTCCTCTCGTCTTATCGCTAACTACTTGGGAGAAGAGACCAACACCCCCCTCACTACAGCCTCCTTTCAGGTAGTTGTAGAGAGCGATAAGGTCTCCCCTCAGCCTTCTCTTCTCCAGGCTAAACAACCCCAGTTCCCTCAGCTGCTCCTCACCAGCCCTGTGCTCCAGACCATTCACCAGCCTTGTTGCCCTTCTCTGGACACGCTCCAGCACCTCAATGTCTTTCTTGTATTGAGGGGCCCAAAACTGGACACAGGATTCCAGGTGCAGCCTCACCAGCGCCCAGTACAGGGGAACAATCACCTCCCTGCTCCTGCTGGCCACACTATTCCTCATACAAGCCAGGATGCTGTTGGCCTTCTTGGCCACCTGGGCACACTGCTGGCTCATGATCAGCCGGCTGTCGACCAACACCCCCAGGTCCTTTTCGGCCAGGCAGCTTTCCAGCCACTCTTCCCCAAGCCTGTAGCGCTGCATGGGGTTGTTGTGACCCAAGTGCAGGATACGGCACTTGGCCTTGTTAAACCTCATACAGCTGGCCACAGCCCATCGGTCCAGCCTGTCCAGGTCCCTCTGCAGGGCCAGCCTACCCTCCAGCAGATCGACACTCCCCCCCAACTTGGTGTCATCTGCAAACTTACTGAGGCTGCACTCAATCTCCTCAGCCAGATCATCGGTAAGGATATTAAACAAGGCTGGCCCCAAAACAGAGCCCTGGGGAACACCGCTCGTGACTGGCCGCCAACTGGACTTAACTCCATTCACCGCTACTCTCTGGGCTCGGCCACCCAACCAGTTTTTTACCCAGCGAAGACTACGCCCGTCCAAGCCATGAGCTGCCAGCTTCCCAAGGAGAATATTATGGGAGACGGTGTCAAAGGCTTTGCTAAAGTCCAGGTCATAGAAGGAGATCAGCTTGGTCAAGCAGCACCTGCCTTTCATGAACCCATGCTGGCTGGGCCTGATCCCCTGGTTGATCTGCACTTGCCTGTTGAGTTCACTCAATATGAACCACTCCATAATCTCTCCTGGCACCGAGGTCAGGCTGACAGGCCTGTAGTTCCCGGGTTCGGCCCTTCTTGTAGATGGGCGTCACATTGGCAAGCCTCCAGTCATCAGGGACCTCCCCTGTTAAGCAGGACTGCCGATAGATGATGGAAAGTGGCTTGGCAAGCTCCTCCGCCAGCTCCCTCAATGCTCTCGGTGGATCCCATCCAGCCCCATAGACTTGTGAGCGTCCAGGTGGTGTAGCAGGTCATTAACTGCTTCCTCCTGGACTATGGGGGCTCCATTCTGCTCCCCGTCCCTGTCTTCCAGCTCAGGGGGCTGAGTACCCTGGGGATGACTGGTCTGGCTGTTAAACACACAGGCAAAGAAGGCGTTAAGTACCTCAGCCTTGTCCTTGTCCTCGCTGACAACGTTCTCCTCCACATCCAGCAAAGGATGGAGATCCTCCTTGGCTCTCCTTTTATTGCTGATGTACTTATAAAAGCATTTTTTATTATCTTTTACAACAGTGGCCAGATTGAGTTCTTGCTGGGCTTTTGCTTTTCTAATTTCCTCCCTGCATGACCTAACAAGATCCCTGTACTCTTCCTGAGTTGCCCGCCCCTTCTTCCAAAGGTGGTAGACTCTCCTTTTTCCCCTGAGTCCCTGCAAAAGCTCCCTGTTCAGCCAGGCCGGTCGTCTTCCCTGCCAGTTGGTCTTACAGCACACGGGCACAGCCCGCTCCTGCACCCTTAAGACTTCCTTCTTGAAGAACCCCCAGCCTTCCTGGACCCCTTTGCCTTTCAGGACTGCCTCCCAAGGGACTTTCCCAACCAGCGTCCTCAACAGGCCAAAGTCTGCCCTCCGGAAGGCCATGGTGACAGTTTTCCTGCCCCTCCTCTTTATTTACATCGCCCAGAAGCAAGAACTCTATCGTATCGTGGTCGCTAAGCCCAAGACGGCCTCCCACCACAACATCTCCCACGAGTCCTTCTCTGTTTGTAAACAGCAGGTCAAGTGAGGCACCTCCCCTGGTAGGCTCGCTTACCAGCTGCGTCAGGAAGTTATCCTCCACACACTCGAGGAACTTCCGAGACTGTTGCCTCTCTGCTGGGTTGTATTTCCAGCAGATAGAATCTGTCCGGCAAGTTGAAGTCCCCCACAAGAACAAGGGCTAGCAATTGCGAGACTTCTGCCAGCCGCTTGTAGAATGCTTCATCTTCCTCTGCATCCTGGTTGGGTGCTCTATAGCAGACTCCCAACAGGACATCCGCCTTGCTGGCCTTCCCCCTCGTCCTTACCCACGAGCACTCGACCTTATCATCACCACTGTCGAGCTCTATGCAGTCAAAACACTCCCTAACATACAGAGCCACCCCACCGCCTCTCCTTCCCTGCCTATCCCTTCTGAAGAGCTTAGAGCCATCCAGTGCAGCACTCCAGTCATGAGAGTCGTCCCACCACCTTTCTGTGATGGTGACTATGTCATAGCTATCCTGCTGCACAAGGGCTTCCAGCTCCTCCTGTTTATTGCCCATACTGCGTGCATTGGTGTAGATGCACTTGAGACGGGATATCGATTTCGCCGCCAACGTTGCCATGCCGCCCCTGGGCTCCTCACGAGCGAGCCTGCTTATATCCCCTACGCCCTTCAAACTTAGTTTAAAGCCCTCTCAATGAGTCCCGCCAACTCATGGGCGAGGATCCTTTTCCCCTTTGGAGACAGCTGATCTCCATCAGCCACCAGCAGGCCCAGTGCTGTGTAAACCTCCCCATGATCGAAAAACCCAAAATTCCACTGATGGCACCAGCCTCTGAGCCACCTGTTGATCAGGTGACTTTTCCCATTCCTTTCAGCACTCTTAACTGCCACTGACGGGATTGAAGAAAACACTACCTGCGCTCCCGATCCTGCGACCAATCGCCCCAGTGCCCTGAAGTCCCTCTTCATTGCTTTAGGACTTCTCTCTGTAATCTCATCACTGCCCACCTGTACAACCAGCAATGGGTAATAATGGGAGGGCCTCACGAGGTCGGGGAGTTTCCTAGTAATGTCCCTAACCCGGGCCCCAGGGAGGCAGCAGACTTCCCTGTGGGATGGGTCCGGGCAGAGATTGGGCCCTCAGTTCCCCGCAGGAGGGAATCACCCACCACAATTACCCTCCTTTTTTTCTTAACAGGGGCAGTCGTAATCCGTGGGGGTGACTGACTGGCCCTCGGCAACCCCCTGGCTGGACCGTCACCTTCACCTCCCTCCCCGCTTGCCTGGCCCTCAGCTTCCAGGGCCCCATATCTGTTAGGTAAGGGCAGCTGGGAGGGTGAGGGAGGCTGGGAGGGGATTCGCCTGCCACCCCGGGCAGGGACTTGTTTCCATTCCCCGCCGTCTCTTGGATCCCCTCCTTCTGCTTGCCGGCAAGACGGTAGGGGATCCTCCGCTCCTTGTGGAGCCTCCATCTGCTGCCTTGGCCCCAGGGACGGTCGGGTGCGGCTCCACCAGTCTATCTCCCCCTCGCACTCCCCGATACTCCTCAGCCGTTCCACCTCCTCCTTCAGCTCTGCCACCAGGCTGAGGAGACCATCTACCTGGTCACAGCCAAGACATTTGCCATCTCCGCTGCCCTCCGGTACAAGCGACAGGCTCAGGCACTCCCCGCAGCCGGCGACCTGGACGGCTGCATGTTTGTGCGGGAGCTCCGTCTGGGTCGCCGCATTCCTTCTGGCAGAGGCTTTCGGGCGGGTGGTAACTATAGCTGCCAGGTGTTCTCCTGGGTGGACGATGGCCACTGCCTGAGTTTCCCTTTGGCACTAGGAGCGGGGGCACTTGGCATTCCCCACACGCCCTGACCGCGCGAACTGCCACGCAAACTGACGCGCCATGCCCTCCTGACGTGCCACGCCATGTTCGCCCGTCCTGTTCACCATCACTCCTGGTCGCTCACGCTTGCTGGGGGCTGCTTTTATAGGTGGGGGGTTTAGGCTGCCGTCACTCCTGGCAGCTCAGGCAAGGGCAGATGGCCAGAGTGTGTTTGGCTGTGAAAGCACTGTCAAGGGAAGGTGAGGACCAGCAACAGCTCTAAGCCCTTAGAGATATGGTGTGGGAGAAATGCCTGGACGTTTTGCACTTGGGGAGCTGGTCCGTGCTGAGGGTGAGAGTGAGCTTGGGAATGTGTCTTGGGAGTGCTGGGAGGCAAGGCCAGGGCACATGCCAGATAGTGTTTCCAGTGAAAGCGCTGTCAAGGGAAGGTGAGGACCAGCAAGAGCTCTAAGCCCTTAGGCCTATGGTGTGGGAGAAATTGCGGGAGTTTTGCAGTGTCAGAGCAGGGCTCTGCCGACCGTGACAGTGACATGGAGGGTTGGCAGTGTAAGGCGCTAAGCAAGCACGGAGCGCCACTGCGTGTGGTCGGCAGAGCCCTGCTCTGACACTGCAAACTCCAACGCTTTCTGCCACAGCAAAGCTGCCAGCACTCAAAGCTCTTGCTGCTCTCAGCTTTCGCTGTGTCTTGTTTCACAGCCAAACACACAGTGGCGCTCCATGCTTGCTTATTTCCTTACACTGCCAGCTCGGTCTTACGGCCACGATCAGCAGAGCCCTGCTCGACACTGCGAACGTCCAGCGATTTCTCCCGCAGCAAAGATGAGAGCACTGAATGCTCTTGTTGCTCCCCACCTTCCCGTGCCACCGCTTTCACAGCACTAAGGCCTTCCACTATTGCGGTGGGAGGAATCGCTGAACGTTTGCACTTTGGCAGCTGGTCTCTGAGAGAGTGAGAGTGAGCTTGAGAACGTGTCTTCGGAGTGCTTGGAGGAAAGGCAAGGGTACATCACCATTGTGTGTTTCCCTGTGAAGGCGGTGGCTAGGAAAGGTAAGGAGGAGTGAGAACTTTCCGTTCTGGCAGCTTTGCTGTGGGGGAAAGCGTTGGAGTTTGCAGTGTCAGAGCAGGGCTCTGCCGATCGGACACAGTGGTGCCCGCGTTTGCTTTGCTCCTTACACTGCCAACCCTCCATGTCACTGTCACGATCGGCAGAGCCTGCAAAACTCCCGCAACTTCTCCCACACCATAGGCCTAAGGGCTTAGAGCTCTTGCTGGTCCTCACCTTCCCTTGACAGCGCTTTCACTGGAAACAGTATCTGGCATGTGCCCTGGCCTTGCCTCCCAGCACTCCCAAGACACATTCCCAAGCTCACTCTCACCCTCAGCACGGACCAGCTCCCCAAGTGCAAAACGTCCAGGCATTTCTCCCACACCATATCTCTAAGGGCTTAGAGCTGTGGCTGGTCCTCCCCTTCCCTTGACACCGCTTTCACAGCCAAACACACTCTGGCCATCTGCCCTTGCCTTGCCTCCCAGCACTCCCAGGACACATTCGCATACTGTGTGTTTGAAATCGCTGGACGTTTGCACTTTTGGAGCTGGTCTGTGCCGGGAGTGAGATTCCCCAAAACTGCTATCGCCTGGGTCCCGCCAGGATGGGGCAGCAATATACAGCCCTGCTCTGACAACTGGGGTCGGCTCCAACCTAAAATCGCTGTGTTTTGCTATGCAAAAATAGTAAAATTAATGTTTAGTGGTGGGCAGTGAGCGGTTAAAAGATCATCCTTAAATTTCAGAGTCAAGCAGCAAAGCCTCAGTGCAGGCCCCACGCCAGTCCCAGAAAAGTGCAACTCCTGGCTCCCCAGCATCAGCTTTTCATCTTTGTTTTCGGTCCAAATTATGCCAAACGAGACACAAATCTTTGATCTGTTGCTAAAAATCCTGCTGGGGGCAGGGGGGGCCACAACAGGTGGTTGGTACTAAAATAGGTGAATAATGAGGTTTAAAATTCATTGTCAATTCGGAAAAAATATTTTTAAAAAATGGTGTACAAATTTTTTTTTGGTTTTTTTTTTTACATATTTTTGTTTGGACATACAGAAATTGCGGTTTCATCCTGCCACACTCCAAAGAGTGTGTTCAGGGCCTAAATAGGAAGCTATGGACCCAGGAAAGGGGCAGGGTACCCCCAAACCCTGCGGGTCAGGCCCGGGACAGGGGCAGCAGATCCACAAACCCTGCAGGTCGTGGACCAGACAGGGACAGGGCACCCCAAACCCCATGGATCAGGACCAGGACTGGTGCAGGGAAAGCCCAAAACTCTGTGGGTCACAGCCATGACAGGAGTAGAGAACACCAAAACCCATGAGTCGGTGCCAGGACTGGGGCAGGACACCCCCAAACTGCACAGGTCAGGGCCAGGACAGGGGCAAGGCACCTCCAAACCCCATGAGTCTCAGCTACAACAGACACAGGGCACCACGAACCTACGGGTGATGGCCGTGAGAAGGCACCCAGGGTCAGAACAAGGGCCAAGAACCACAAAACGCCACGGGTAATGGCCCAGACGGGCACAGGGCACACCAAACCCAGCGGATCAGGTCCAGAACAGGAGCAGGGCACCCCCAAGCCAAGCTGGTCCTGGAAAGAGAGGGGGCCAGAAAACCCCACAGCTCAAGGTTCAGGGGCAGGGATCCCCAAAATACCTCAGATCAGGGCCAGTATAGGGGCAGAGTACCCCCAAACCGCACTTGTAGCGGCCAAGACAGGGGTAGAGAACCCCAAACCTCGCAGGCCAGGGCCATGACAGGGACAAGGCAGCTTGGCATCCCTGTGGGTCGTGGCCAGGTCAGGGGCCCCAGACCCCACGGATCACAGCCAATACAGAGCCCGGGCACCCCCAAAAGACTGTGGATCAGGGCCAGGACAGAGACAGGCAAGCCCAAAAATCCATGGGTCAACCCCAAAACCTCATGGGTCAGGTCCAGGACAGGGACAGGGACAGTGTCGGGGCCAGGACAGAGGCATGGCACCACAAACCCCCTGGGTCAGGGCCAGGAAAGGGGCACAGCACTCCGAAAAATTGCAGGTCAGGGCCAAAACAGGGGCAGGGTACCCCCAAATGTCATGAGTCAGGGAAATGAAAGGGGCAAGGCACTCCCTACCCTACAGGTCTGGGCCAGGTCAGTGGCAGGACACCCCAAACACCTGCAGCCCGCAGAGGACCCCACGCCGGAGCAGGGGGATGTGCCTGAAGGAGGCTGTGACCCCGTGGGAAGTCCACGCTGGAGCAGGCTCCTGGCAGGAGCTGTGGCCCCGTGGAGAGAGGAGCCCAGGCTGGAGCAGGTTTGCTGGCAGGGCTTGTTGCCCCATGGGGGACCCACACTGGAGCAGTCTGCTCCTGAAGGGCTGCACCCCGTGGAAGGGAACCACGCTGGAGCAGTTCGTGGATGTCCTGGTTTCGGCTGGGATAGAGTTAATTTTCTTCCTAGCAGCAGGCATAGTGCTGTGTTTTGGATTTAGTAGGAGAAGAATGTTGATAACAGGCTGATGTTTTTAGTTGTTGCTGAGTACTGCTTATGCTAGTCAAGGACTTTTTCAGCTTCCCATGCTCTGCCAGGCGCACAAGAAACTGGGAGGGGGCACAGCCAGAATAGTTGATCCAAACTGACCAAAGGGCTATTCCATACCATATGACGTCATGCTCAGTATATAAACTGGGGGGGGTTGGCCGGGGAGCAGCGATCGCTGCTCGGGAACTGTCTGGGTATCGGTCGGCGGGTGGTGAGCAATTGCATTGTGCATCACTTGCTTCGTGTATCATTATTATTATTATCATTATTATACTGTTACTATTAGCATTACTATTTTACTTTATTTCAATTATTAAACTGTTCTTATCTCAGCCCAGGAGTGTTTCTCACTCTTACTCCTCCAATTCTCTCCCCCATCCCATCGGGGTAGGGGGAGTGAGCGAGCGGCTGCGTGGTGCTTAGTTGCTGGCTGGGGCTAAACCACGACAGTCCTTTTTGGCGCCCAACGTGGGGCTTGAGATAACAACAGATTAATCAGAGTGTATTAAGGAGTCTGTTAACAGTTGCCGGTCACGATATTAGTTCTTCTGATCTGCACCATGTTCTTTTTTTTGCAGCACGCGTTAAAGCTTGCTGTCAGTTTGTGTAGTGTGCTATGCTCTGCAGTGATTCATGATCTTTTGCTTGGGAGGCTCCTTATCAAAGCCCTGACCTTGAGCATTCTTTGGTATTTGGGTTTCATACAGAAGTCACTACTGTACTTCGGGTACTACCTCATAGAGAGAGTTAGCAATTATACTTCTTACTCTGAGAGGCTTGTTGTGGAGGAAATACAGAATGGCACCTTTGCTGCTTTCTTCTATGATGTTTCCTCCTTCATTACAACAACTTTCCTGTATCTTGAACACCCCTGGGCAGTTAAGATACTTCTATTGATAATTCTTGGGAATGTTGTTTCCATTTTGATAAAGGTCAGTAAGCAGTTTAAAAATACCATCCAGAGATCTACCCCAAGGCTGGATAGTTATGAGTGGCAGGGTGTGTGGGATCGTATGCGCAAGTACCTAGGGCAGTGGGGACCTCCAGTGTTTTGGAACTTCACCCCTGAACAAGTGCAGAATCCTGAAGAATTAGTAAAGTATTTGGAAGAAGTATGTTGTCACCCTGGTAGCTCCAGAGAGACACAAATCATTGCAACATGCTGGGGACTGGCCCATGCCTATCGAGCCGTGGTCAACGCTAATCAGTACCCTCAAAAGAAAGAGAAGGTCTCTGGATCTGATGACAAAACAACAAGCACTGTGGCTACTCAAACCCCCACTACAGGCCCTGCGGCTACTCCAACCCCCACTACAGGCCTTGCAGCTACTCAAACCCCTGCCCCAGGCACTGTGGCTACTCCAGCCACAGCCATGAGCACTGCGGCTACTCAAACCCCAGTGACAGACACTGTGGCTAAACCAGAGAACCAACCTGCGCCGGTATCAGTTGCCCCTATACAGAAGAAAAAATACACGAGGAAATCAGTTCGTTTAGTAAGGGATGAAGATGAACCAGGGCCATCACGAGAACCAGAGGAGGAAGAACCCATAAATGAGATGGTGACCACCCGATCCCTATCCCTGAGTGAGCTGCGAGATATGCGAAAAGATTTCGGTCGTCATCCAGGCGAGCACATCATCACCTGGCTGCTCCGATGCTGGGATAACGGGGCCAGTAGCCTGGATTTAGAGGGTAGGGAAGCCAAGCAGCTGGGATCCCTTTCCAGGGAAGGGGGCATTGACAAAGCAATTGGAAAAGGGGCAAAACCGCTCAGCCTCTGGAGGCGACTTCTGTCAAGCGTGAAGGAAAGGTATCCCTTCAAGGAGGATGTTTTATACCGCCCAAGCAAATGGACCACCGTAGAGAAAGGTGTCCAGTACCTGAGGGAATTAGGCGTGCTGGAGGTGATTTACAGTGACCTGAATGATGAGCGGTTAACCAAAGACCCAGATGAAGTCAGGTGCACACAATCCATGTGGCGGAAGGTGGTACGGAGCGCACCAGCATCGTATTCCAACTCGTTGGCAATACTAGCCTGGAAAGACGACGAGGCACCAACGGTGGATGAAGTGGCTAGACAACTCCGGGACTACGAAGAAAAGCTCTCTTCCTCCCTACGGGCCTGTGTCTCGGCTGTGGAAAAACTGTCTGAAAAAATATGCCAAGAGTTCCAACAACTCAGAGAGGATCTGTCCTACTCCCCACCTGCACGGACCAGTGTCTCAGCCATTAGGAGTCAACGTCCCTATGCTCAAGAGAGAGGATATAGAGGATACACACCACGGGGCACCCTGTGGTTTTACCTGCGTGATTATGGAGAGGACATGAGAAAGTGGGATGGAAAACCCACCTCAACCTTAGAGGCACGGGTGCGTGAATTGCAAGGAAAAACTATTAGAAAAGGCGGTTCTCCCAGGAAAATTGCAGCTCCAGTTTCCAGTGAGCAGTTCCCGAGACAGAGTAAGAGGGCTAATTTTACTTCCGACCTTGATCAGGGAACTTTTGATTCACATTTACAGGAAGTGAACAATGAATACTGTGACCAGTGTTAGAGGGGCCCTGCCTCCAGCCAGGTGGAGGAAAGGGACAACCGGGTTTACTGGACTGTGTGGATTCGATGGCCTGGAACGTCAGACCCACAGGAGTATAAGGCTCTAGTGGACACTGGTGCACAGTGCACGCTAATGCCATCAAACTATAGAGGGGCAGAACCCATTTGTATTTCTGGAGTGACAGGGGGATCCCAACAGCTAACTGTACTGGAAGCTGAAGTGAGCCTAACTGGGAATGAGTGGCAAAAGCACCCCATTGTGACTGGCCCAGATGCTCCGTGCATCCTTGGCATAGACTACCTCAGGAGAGGGTATTTCAAGGACCCAAAAGGGTACCGGTGGGCTTTTGGTATAGCTGCTTTGGAGACAGAGGAAATTAAACAGTTGTCCACCTTGCCCGGTCTCTCAGAGGACCCTTCAATTGTAGGGTTGCTGAAGGTTGAGGAACAACAGGTGCCGATTGCTACCACAACTGTGCACAGGCGGCAATATCGCACCAACCGAGACTCCCCGATTCCCATCCATAACCTGATTCGTCGACTGGAGAGCCAGGGAGTGATCAGCAAGACTCGCTCACCCTTTAACAGTCCCATATGGCCAGTGCGAAAGTCTAATGGGGAGTGGAGACTAACAGTGGACTATCGTGGCCTGAACGAAGTTACACCGCCGCTGAGTGCTGCCGTGCCAGACATGCTAGAACTTCAATATGAACTGGAGTCAAAGGCAGCTAAGTGGTATGCCACAATTGATATTGCTAATGCATTTTTCTCCATCCCTTTGGCAGCAGAGTGCAGACCCCAGTTTGCTTTTACCTGGAGGGGTGTTCAGTACACCTGGAACCGACTGCCCCAGGGGTGGAAGCACAGCCCCACCATTTGCCATGGACTGATCCAGACAGCACTGGAACAGGGTGAAGCTCCAGAACATCTGCAGTACATTGATGACATCATTGTGTGGGGCAACACAGCAGAAGACGTTTTTGAGAAGGGAAAGAAAATAGTCCAAATCCTTCTGAAGGCTGGTTTTGCCATAAAACAGAGTAAGGTCAAGGGGCCTGCACAGGAGATCCAGTTTTTAGGAATAAAATGGCAAGATGGACGTCGTCAGATCCCAATGGATGTGATCAACAAAATAACAGCTATGTCCCCACCAACTAGCAAAAAGGAAACACAAGCTTTCTTAGGCGTTGTGGGGTTTTGGAGAATGCATATTCCAAATTACAGCCAGATCGTAAGCCCTCTCTATCAAGTGACCCGGAAGAAGAACGAATTCAAATGGGGCCCTGAGCAACAACAAGCCTTTGAACAAATTAAACGGGAGATAGTTCATGCAGTAGCCCTTGGGCCAGTCCGGGCAGAGCAGGATATTAAAAATGTGCTCTACACCGCAGCCGGGGAGAATGGCCCTACCTGGAGCCTCTGGCAGAAAGCACCAGGGGAGACTCGAGGTCGACCCCTAGGGTTTTGGAGTCGGGGATACAGAGGATCCGAAGCCCGCTACACTCCAACTGAGAAAGAGATACTGGCAGCATATGAAGGGGTTCGAGCTGCTTCAGAAGTGGTTGGTACTGAAGCACAGCTCCTGCTGGCACCCCGACTGCCGGTGTTGGGCTGGATGTTCAAAGGGAGGGTCCCCTCTACACATCATGCAACTGATGCTACATGGAGTAAGTGGGTTGCATTGATCACACAACGGGCTCGAATAGGAAACCCCAGTCGCCCAGGAATCTTGGAAGTGATCATGGACTGGCCAGAAGGAAAAAACATTAGAATATCACCAGAGGAGGAGGTGACACGTGCTGAAGAGGCCCCACTGTATAATAAATTGCCAGAAAATGAAAAGCAATATGCCCTGTTCACTGATGGGTCCTGTCGTCTCGTGGGAAAGCATCGGAGGTGGAAAGCTGCTGTATGGAGTCCTATACGACAAGTCGCAGAAACTGCTGAAGGAGAAGGGGAGTCGAGTCAGTTTGCAGAGGTGAAAGCCATCCAGCTGGCTTTAGATATTGCTGAAAGAGAAAAGTGGCCAGTCCTTTATCTCTATACTGACTCATGGATGGTGGCAAATGCCCTGTGGGGGTGGCTGCAGCAATGGAAGCAGAGCAACTGGCAGCGCAGAGGCAAACCAATCTGGGCTGCCGCATTGTGGCAAGATATTGCTGCCCGGGTAGAGAACCTGGTTGTAAAAGTTCGTCATGTAGATGCTCATGTACCTAAGAGTCGGGCCACTGAAGAACATCAAAACAACCAGCAAGTAGATCAGGCTGCTAAGATTGAAGTGGCTCAGGTGGATTTGGACTGGCAACATAAGGGTGAATTATTTATAGCTCGGTGGGCCCATGATGCCTCAGGCCATCAAGGAAGGGATGCAACGTATAAATGGGCTCGTGATCGAGGGGTGGACTTAACTATGGACAGTATTGCACAGGTTATTCATGAGTGTGAAACATGCGCTGCAATCAAGCAAGCCAAGCAGTTCAAGCCCCTTGGGTATAGTGAACGATGGCTAAAATATAAATATGGGGAGGCCTGGCAGATTGATTACATCACGCTCCCACAGACCCGCCAGGGCAAGCGCTATGTGCTCACCATGGTGGAAGCAACCACTGGATGGCTGGAAACATATCCCGTGCCCCATGCCACCGCCTGGAACACCATCCTGGCCCTTGAAAAGCAAGTCCTGTGGCGACATGGCACCCCAGAAAGAATTGAGTCAGACAACGGGACTCATTTCCGAAACAACCTCATAGACACCTGGGCCAAAGAGCACGGCATTGAGTGGGTATATCACATCCCTTACCATGCACCAGCCTCCGGGAAAATTGAGCGATACAATGGATTGTTAAAGACTACCCTGAGAGCAATGGGTGGTGGGACGTTTAAACATTGGGATACGCATTTAGCAAAAGCCACCTGGTTAGTCAACACCAGGGGATCTGCCAATCAAGCTGGCCCTGCCCAATCAAAACTTTTACGTACTGTAGAAGGAGATAAAGTTCCTGTAGTGCACATGAAAAATATGCTGGGGAAGACAGTCTGGGTTACTTCCCCCTCTGGCAAAGGCAAACCCATTCGTGGGATTGCTTTTGCTCAAGGACCTGGGTGCACTTGGTGGGTGATGCGAAAGGATGGGGAAGCCCAATGTGTACCTCAAGGGAATTTGATTTTGGGTGAAAATAGCCAATGAACTGAATTGTATAATATTAATTGCTTTATAATACTGTATGTTATCTCTTAACTATATGTTATCTCTTAACTGCATGTTAATATAATAATATAGTAGGTTAATATTAAGTATATAATACTATACATTATGATTGCTATATGCCGCATCAATGGTATTGCAGTAAGAATTGCCCAGCCTAAGGAAAATGAACTTTGATGAAACCATTTTGGAATGAGAACTGACTTCAGCATGCAACAGTCCAACACTGCACACCACCTCTCCTGCTCTGAAAGACTGTGATGACAGATGGAACCCAAAGTCATGGGCTAAATGAACTCAATGGACATTTTAGAGGGATGGGCCATAGACGAAGGGAATGATATCTGTGTGTATATCAAGACAGGGAAAGGGGAGGGCCTGTGCATGACGTAGATGGTATAGAATAAGGGGTGGATACTGTCCTGGTTTCAGCTGGGATAGAGTTAATTTTCTTCCTAACAGCAGGCATAGTGCTGTGTTTTGGATTTAGTAGGAGAAGAATGTTGATAACAGGCTGATGTTTTTAGTTGTTGCTGAGTACTGCTTATGCTAGTCAAGGACTTTTTCAGCTTCCCATGCTCTGCCAGGCGCACAAGAAACTGGGAGGGGGCACAGCCAGAATAGTTGATCCAAACTGACCAAAGGGCTATTCCATACCATATGACGTCATGCTCAGTATATAAACTGGGGGGGGTTGGCCGGGGAGCAGCGATCGCTGCTCGGGAACTGTCTGGGTATCGGTCGGCGGGTGGTGAGCAATTGCATTGTGCATCACTTGCTTCGTGTATCATTATTATTATTATCATTATTATACTGTTACTATTAGCATTACTATTTTACTTTATTTCAATTATTAAACTGTTCTTATCTCAGCCCAGGAGTGTTTCTCACTCTTACTCCTCCAATTCTCTCCCCCATCCCATCGGGGTAGGGGGAGTGAGCGAGCGGCTGCGTGGTGCTTAGTTGCTGGCTGGGGCTAAACCACGACAGTGGAGAACTGCAGCTCGTGGGAAGGACCCACGTTGGAGAAGTTTGTGGAGAACTGTCTCCTGTGGGAGGGACCCCACGCTGGAGCAGGGGAAGACTGTGAGGAGTCCTTCCCTGCGGAGGAAGGAGCGGCGGAGACAACGCGTGATGAACTGACCATTCCCCATCCCCCCGCGCCACTCGGGGGAAGGAGCAGAGAAACTGGGAGTGAAGTTGAGCCCGGAAAGAAGGGAGGGGTTGGGGGAAGGTGTTTTAAGATTTGGTTTTATTTCTCATTACCCTGCTCTGGTTTGGTTGGCAATAAATTAATTTCCCTGAGTTGACTGTGTCCAGCCCGTGACGGTAATTGCCGAGTGATCTCTCCCTGTCTTTACCTCAACCCATGAGCTTTTTGTCGTATTTTCTCTCCCCCGTCACGCTGAGGAGGGGAGTGATAGAGCGGCTTTGGTGGGCACTTGACGTCCAGCCAGGGTCAACCCACCACAAAAGAAGTCGCTGAATTCAGCGGATTATGAGTGGAATGAAGAAGGTAAGGACCAAGGAAACAATTCCAAGAGAACACAGTAACTTCTGAAGGCAGCCAGCCAAGCGGCAGTGAAAACCAATAAGAAATCAAGAGACCACTGACCAGAATTAAGTGACTGGACTTGCGGTTGGACTTGGGAATCGGGTGATGGGTGGTACGGGTATAACTGAGAGGTGTGAACTGGGGTAGGGGTCACTCTCTGGAGGCACCCAGCTCGAGCTGTAACCTAAGACCTAATAAAAGACTAATTGGAAACCTTCACTCGGACTTCATGTTCTCAGCAACATCCTAGGCTTGGACCCTGTTATGGTGGCCAGGCATGTGTAAATCCGTAACAGTACAGATGGAGAGAGAAACTGGAGAGTGAACAGGACAGAGAGGACTAAGAAATAAAAAGAGGGTCAGATGTGGGCAAAGAGACCGAGAAGGGGAAAAAAGCAGCAATGAGATGGAGGAAGAGGAAAAGAGGGCTGAGAAGCATGAAACAGGGAGAGAGAACAAATAAAAGGTAGAGCCAGCTGGACAGGGTTGTACAGCAAGAAACAATGTGATAGGCAGCAGGACAGAAAAATAAAGACAGGCACAAGGCACGGTGGGATACTCGACTTTCTAAAATACTTCACCAATTACATAATCGATATGGACCCACTGGAAGCCCCATGAGTCAAGCATTCTTTACCGAGACCAAATCTAATACTCCCTCTGCCAATGAAGGAAAATTCCCGATAACATTTCAACCAGGACAACTGGTTATGGTTAACTTACCACAAATTGGAAATGTGCCTATGACTCTGACTAAACCTCATGGCACACTTGCTTGGGAAGCTATTGATAACAGTGGTACAGAACACAGAATTACTACTAGGTGGATTTATCCTGTATCATAAAAGGGGTAACCTGTTCAGACTCTCCCCACTGAAACAGGTTGTGTTTGGTTTTTTTTTTTTTTCCTCCTCTTTTCTCTCTCCCTTTTGCAGCACCCCGCAGGATGGCAAACGAAAATGCTGTGTTCATGTTACTATTCCAAACCCTAGCAACGTCGCTCCTCTGAGCCTGTGGTCAAAGAACCATAGAATGGCCATGGTCTCAAGGTCCTGTTAAGTATACCGCGAGTATGGGAAGTTTAAACCTTTCTATCGTGGTCATGCACAGAACTGAGGTATACTTGGAAAACAAATGGAGCTGGGACAAAGATGAAGCTGATGGTAACGTTCCTCAACTTCGGGGAATGACAGGGAAAGAAATTAAAATAGGATGCCGGATGATCAATGGGTCTGCTCATGAGAAGGCATCTCAGATTTCTGTGTACAGTATCACATCACACCCAACAGAAAAAGATACAAAACTTTGTGCCTCTGAGACTGGACTGTTGGTACAATTTTACCTTAGTGCAACCTGCTCTCGTAGTCTGCCTTTGGGCTCGCCATGGCATGGGACTATCCTTTAAATTTAAAATAGACATTACTGAGCCTAGTACAGTAACATCCGCCCCGACTGTAATGGGTAAGAAAAACCTATCCCCACAAATTTCTGATATGGGACCATATGTGATCAAAAATACTGGACAACAGCAAATACTATTTAACCCATCATGGTCCCTTAAACGAGTGGAACTGTCAATGCAGGTTAACGTCTCTACAATTAAACCTACCTGCTCACCATTCCTAAATACATCCTGTACAGGATGGTTGGCATGGTTACGTGGACAAACTCTCACCTCCCCAAAGCGAGCAAAGAGAGATGTAACCGGTGTCACAGGGACAGGATTGGGAGTCTTGAATAGTACAGCTGCGGAAATACTCATGAATAAATTAAGCACAACAACAAGCGATTTGAACAAATTAGAAGACCCCTTACAGTCTTCTCTGTCAGCACTGGGAACTAGTCGATGGCTTGTAGCTGACATACTACCTAAGTGGGAAAGAATCAATGAAAGAGACCACCAACTAATCATGGGCGCTCTAGGCACAGCTCAAACTAGCCTCTCTCTTGCTCTTAGTTGCATTCAAGCCCAATGGTGGATACAATCTATTGTAACAACAGTTCTAAGAGAAGGCGATGAGGGCACCTTGCCCACTGAAATTCAAAAGGTAATCTGGAATAACGCAACTCAATTTGAAAGAGACTTCCAATCCTGGTGGCGCCTAATCAATTTTACCTAGAACCCTCCCGACAGTAAGGCCACAGCTTTCGTATTAACGATACGCAGTGCTTTGGTATACACCATATACCCACCCGATCATTGCGCTGGGGTTAAGCCATAACGGAACCGTACTCTATCCACTAAAACATAGAGTATGGGCCCGACAAAATGGGCATAAGTGGCAAACTATCGATGCTGATGCCTGTGTTGTACGGGAACAACAGGGATTTGTTTGTGAAAGCAACACCATTAAGGCCCAAGACATTTGTCTTGACACTGAACAAAGCGTTTGCCATTTTGAATTACATCCCAATGAAACCCCTGAAACTGTACTTATCTATGTTGGACATGGATGCATTTGTATGAGAACCCTTTGTAACTCTGTATCTGTAGATAACACCACTACAGATACATACACTCACTCAAATACCCGTATTTGTAATTGTATCAGATTAAAAAAAAAAATAGGGACAGCGAACTAGGATGGAGATGTAGAAATAAAATTTTTAAAAAGGCAGCACTAAGGAAGGATGAGAACCGATTCAAAGCTAAAGACATCAAATGGGATAAAAGTAGACACAGAACACTTTAAAAGCGACAAGGACTAGGAGAAGTAACAAACAGAAATTAAAGAATAGGGACAACAAACTAAATGGAGACGTACAAAGTAAATTTTTTAAGCAATGGGATACATGACAGGCAGGAATCAAATAAAAAATAGGGATAGGGAGCTTGGCAAAGGTAGGCATAGAAGGAAAATTTAAAAAGCGATGAGGTACGGGACAGATGGGAAAGAACTAAAAGTAGAGACAGCAAACTAGATAAAAGCAGCCATAGAAGCAACATTTTAAAAACCAAGGGATTAAGAGAGGAAACCATTAAACAATATTGTTAGCAAATGAAAACGCAGGCATAGAAAAAAAAAATTAAAAGCGAGGGTACTAGGGAAAGACAAGAAATACTGAAGAAATTACAACAGTGACTGGGATAAAGGTAGAAGGAAAGATTAACCAAATAAAGAAAAAAATTTACAAATAGCGACAGCAAACTAAAACCGAGACGTAGAAATAAAATGTAAAAACCAACAGCGCTAAGAAAAGACAAGAAACAGGAAAAAAAGACAGCAAAGGGAATAAAACGAGGCACGGAAACAACATTTAAAAAGCGACAGGCGTTAGCGAAATAAAGGAAAAAATTATGAAATGGGGACAGCAAACTAAAACACGTAGAAAGAAAATTTTAAAAGTGAGGGCACTAAGGAAAGGCAAGAAATAATTGAAAGACCGAAACCAAGACAGCAAACGGGATAAACGCAGAAAATTAAAAAGCAACAGGGATTAAGGAAATAAATGGAAAAAATTAAACAAAGTGACAGCAAACTAAAACGGAGACACAGCAAGAAAATCTAAAAAGCGAGGCACTAAGGAAAGAGGAGAAATAATTAAAAACAGACATCAAAGGGGAAAAAGCAGACATGGAAAGAACACTGAAAAAGCAACAGGGATCAGGGAAATAAAGGGAAAAATTAACAAATAGGGACAGCAAACTAAAACAGGGATGTAGAAAGAGAATTTTAAAAGCAAAGGCACTACCGAAGACAAGAAATAATTAAGAAATGAAGGCAGCAAACAATAAATGCAGACAGGAAACTTTAAAAGTAACAGTGATTAAAGAAATAAGGAAAAAAAAAAGTAGCAACGGTGAACTAAAACAAAGATGTAGAAAGACAATTTAAAAAGCAAAGGGATTAGGAACAGAGAGGAAAAGAATTTACAATTAGGGTCACCTAACTAACTAAAGGAAGACATTGAAACAAAATTTAAAAAGGGATGAAGTAGAGGACAGGCGGGATAAAACCACGGACGTGGAACTGGATAAATGGAAATTTAGAAAGCAACGGGGTACTGGCCATACGGGTAAGAAGTTAACTATCAGGAGAGGAAGACAGCCAGCCAGCCACAGGGAAAGGACACTGGAAGAGCAACAGGGTGCAGAGCAGAGGGAGTCACTGAAAACAGACAGGCTGCTGGGTAGAGTGAGACCTAGAAACACAATTTTCACAAGCAACAGGGGGAAAAGGCAGCGTGGGAAGAATGAAATAATAGAGGGTGGGGAGCCGGAAAGACAGAGGCAGAGAAAGGAAACGTAGAAGGTGCCTGTGTACAGGGCAGTGCTAGCAGAAGAGCAAAAAGCTTTGGGGAGCCGGACAGCCTGGAAGGGAAACGGAGGCCGGCACAGATCTGGAGAAGCACGGCAGGGATGGGCGCGGACGCACGGCAGGGGACACGCGACTCACCACAGCTCCTAGTGCCAGCAGGAGACCTTCGCTGCCCCGAGGCTTCTCTCTCTGCCTCTGCCCCTTCCTCCCCCGCAGTGCCCGCTGCCTGACCCTCGCCCTCCCAGGAGCGGGCGGCGGGTGCCTCCATGCTCCTCTCCCACGAGGCTTCCCAGATGCACGGCGGCTCACGCGTGCAGCCAACGGAGGCACTGAGCTCCCGGTGCCGTGCGCTGGTGGCACGCTCTGTCGCTCCTCTGGCCGGGAGGGATGCTTCCTCGCTGTGGGGACCAGCCGGCCATGCCTTGCTGGAGACAGCTGCCTGTGGAAGCCCCTTTGTCTCACTCCTCAGCCAGCTCCCACAGGCAGGCATGCTCAGGCAGCCCCCCCTCCCCAGCTGGAGCTCCTTGGTGCAGCAGGGCCATCTTCACCCCCAACAGCTGCACCTGGGGCTGCCCTGGCCTGCAGCCTTTTTAAAGCCTTGGCCCAGCCCCATCCTGACCTCACGAGTCCCACCTGGGCTGCCCCAGCCCACAGCTGCAGCCCATGGGGAACAGGGGGCCATCACCTCAGCCCCACATCACATCACTCCCTCCCCTGGACCCAACCACAGCTGCTTCCCCAAACCCCACAGCTGGAAATGCACCCAGGAGCACAAAGGAGGCAGTGAAGGACTGTTCCTTTACGTGCATCAGAAATCCCGGCAGCGAGTTGGCTGTGAGGCTCGGTGCCCAAAGGCAGCAGAACAGAGGGAACAGAGGGAAAAGAGGGAAGCAGGCGGAAGGACAGAGGGAGGTGGAGAAGAGGTGTGGCACAGGGAGCCAGCAAATGGGATAATGGGAACAAGAGAGGGACGGGGAACCGTGCCAGGGTGTCGAGAGAGAGAGAAATGGAGGGCAGCGAGGAGGAGATGGAGTAGAGAACCACAGGAGCAGAGAGGAGGAGATGGAGTAGAGAACCACAGGAGCAGAGAGGTGGAGCAATACATAGGAGTGTGGGGGCAGGGGAGAGAGATGGAAGGGATGGGGCAGGACACCCCGCACCGACCTGAGGGCACGCTTGCTGAGCTCCATCCAGTGTTTACACCCACCGGGGCAAAGAGTGAAGGTGGTGGGGCTGGTGCACCAATTGCCCGACCCAGAGCCCCAAGCTGGCCCCAGTGTGCCTCTCAGGTTCCCCAGTCCCCTGCCGGTGGCCCCAAGACCCAGTGTAGGGCTGGCTGCCTCCGAGCCCCCAGCCTGATGGCAAGAAAGAGATGGCACCAGCGGCAGCATCGAGCAGCAAGGCACGCACCAGGGCTGCTGCCAAACCCAAGAAGCTGAGCTGGCTGTGCCTGTTGCCTACGGGGGGCCAAACCCCACGGGAGGGGCTGCCGTGGCAGCTGCGCATGCTGCCACGGCCTCCTGCCGACTCTCTGCTACCCCTCGGGCCCTGGGGTGTCCTCACGGCCGTGCCCACCCCGCTGGAGGAGGAGTCGGTGCCCATCACACCCGAGCAGCGGCCCGAGTGGGAGCACATGAAGAAGCTGGCCCAGGACGAGCGGGAACGGGCGGTCCTGCAGACGTCACTGGGCCCACTGCGGGTCTTTTTGTACAGAGGGAGATCGACATGGAGATAGCCAAAAACAATGGCTATCCATCACCCACCAGTCCAGCACCATCCTGCGTAGCACCCCCACGCAGAGCAGATGTGGAAGCAGAGACCTGCAGCCACCCGCCCCAGCCCTCTCCCAGATCCCAGCTGCTTGTTTAATTCATGACAAGAGTTGGGTGTTTGCCCTGCAGTGCCTCTCTCTGCCTGCGGTCATTTGCTCAGTGGGAGGAGCGGTGGGGGGGGGTCAACTGGCCTGCAGATGGCCACCGAGAGGATGGGCAGACGGGGCATCGCGCCGGGTGGTGGGCGCCCATGGGAGAAACCACGCTGATTTGCACCATCGGCGGCAGGACGGAGGCCTCCATCGCTGCCCCGGTACCGGCATCGCCATCGCTGCCCCAGCACCGGCATCACAGCCGGTGAGCCGGATCTGGCCCTGGGAAGGAGCTGCATCCGCCCCGGGGGGCCAGGCAGGGGCTGGCTGAGCGTGGAAAACGCAGCTCGTACCTGGCCAGCGAGCGGCCATTGCTGGCCGGGGCTCCCATGCCAAGATCCGGAGCTGGCGCTGTACTGGCTGTCCAGCTCGCTCAGCCCCGACTCTGGCCTCGTCTGGCGCTGCCCGCACCTCATCCAGCACAACCCAGCTAACTGCCTAGCCTCTGAAAAGATTTGAAAACTGTAGTTAATAACCACACCTGCACAAGCCCGGGGCCTGCTCTGATGCTAACAGCTCCTCAGCCACCAATGACCTCACAGCCACCTGCACAGCAGAAGCATCCTCACTGCCAACACCCTGCACTTTTCCCCTCCATCTCCCATCTTCCCCACGCTCTCCTCTTTCCCAGGCGCCTTTCTCACCTGCTCCACCACCTCCCCAAGGTCCATCTCTGGGTTTGTGCGGCAGGTGTTACCTCAGAAGCATTGTCCCAGCTGGGTCACCTGCATCTCCTTCTCTTCTTCCTCTGCTGTCATCCTGACTGCGCCAGCTGCCCGATGCACTTTTTGATCTCAAAGGCCCCTTCCTCCTGCCTCCCTTCTGCTGTTAAATCCTCTTCCTGCAAGAGCAGTCACACCCGTTGGTGTCCCCTCTGTGGCATCTTACCTGCATCTTCCTCAGCTGGACAGCTGCTCAGAACTGTCACCATCAGCCCTGGCCGTGCTTGAAGTCTTCTTCTGGCACAAGCGCAGCTCCGGGTGTGCTTGGTGCATACTGTGCTTCCTGAAGGAGAGCGGCAATGCTCAAAGTCACTCCTGGCCAGTGTCCTGCTGGGAAGAGCCGATTTGAAGGCAGGTTTGCTGCAGGTCCTGAGGCCCCCAGCGCGGCCACAGGTCCCACATCTGGCTCCTTCCAGCAGGATTTTGGAAAGCCCGTTCCCAGATGTGAGCGCCAGGCCAAGGGCACGGGGCAGAAAGAGCCCCCACCCCTGAGGGCCCCAGCCCCCAACCGGCCTCCGCCCCCAAACTACTAAAGCTTCCAAGCAGGCTCTCCCAACTCAACTATCTTCAGTTTGAAGAAAAGAAACTGCATGCTCCCAGATTCAGTCATCTGATGAAAACTGTTAGAGGACCATTTGGGCTTCAGCTCCAGAACAAAAGAATTTCCTTTGCAGAATCCCAGCCACCACCTCCATGATCGTCGTCACCAACCCACAAAAGCTGCGTTGTAAAAAATCTTGCAGCTAATTAAAATTATCCTCTCTTCCCCAAATCTTTGTTCTTCTCATACCCTCAGACTACTGTGGTAACAATCATATAATTATTCTGTAATTACCACCAACATGAAACCCCTCCAAAGCATTATTCCCTGACATGACTCACAGCACTAGTGATAAGGGAGAACCATCACTAACCACGCACCCACCTGATAGTCCTTTTGCCTCTGTGACCCAGCACATCCACATGGATCTCTCTGCCTGACAGGAGAAGACCGGCCCAAAAAAATATCTTTGCACTGTTTTGGCTCTCGAGTAAGCAAGGAATTTATGACAGCGATATGCAAACAAGTTTAAGAGAAAGCAGGATAGCAGAAGAAGCAGAAAATGTGATATGTCTCACCCACCTCTAATTTCAGACAAAGTTTCAGGGGTGGGTTTTTCTGTTTGGCTCTTTTAATCACTGCACAGCACAAGTGAAAACACACGCACCTGTGTTTTAAGGAGAACTGTAACCTACAGGAGTGAAACTATCCAGGCTGTGTCATTACACTTCTTTCCAGGATACATCAGTCATTTTTTCACATTTCAGTGGAGAACTTTACATTAAAATCACTCATTTCTGATACAGAAATAGCAAAACCTCGGCTGTAAATCTTTAAAAAGAATAATACATTGTAGGAAAACTGTTCTTATAAACTGCAAATGACATGTTTCTGCTGCCAAAGGTTATAACGCTTTTGAGCATCTTTGCCGTCTTCATCTTCTTTGTCTTCACTTTTTTCTGATGACATTCTAACTACCACACCCCAACATAACATTAAACTGTTCAAGCACTCTTGCAAATTACACGAAACCCAAAATGCCTTACTGCCCTAGTTTGGGCTGGGAGAGTTCAATTTCTTCACAGTAGTTTGCATTGGGCTATGTTTGGATTTGTGCTCAAAACGGTGTTTGGATAACACACTGATGGTTCAGTTACTGCTGAGCAACGCTTACACCGCGTCAAGGCCTCTTCTCCTCCTCATGCTGCCCCGCCAGTGAGTAGGTTGCGGGTGCACAGAAAGTTGGGAGGGGACACAGCCGAGACAGCTGACCCCAACTGACCAAAGGGATATTCCAGACCATATGATGTCATGCTCAGCAATAAAACTGGGGCGGGGGGGGGAAGGGTGGCAGGGGGAGCTGCTGCTGAGGGGCTGGCTGAGCATCGGTCGGTTGGTGGCGAGCAATAGATTTCATTTGCATGGCTTGTTTTTGGGGGGTTTTATTTTCCTCTCTCTCTTGGTTTTTTCTTTTCCTTACAATTTTTTTTTAAAAATCTTTCTAATTTTTAAACTGCTTTTATCTCTACCCACGAGTTTCTTTCTCACTTTTACCCTTCTGATTCTCAACCCTATCCCACCGCATTTTGTTATTACCATCACGTTAATGACACAATAGATCCTGCCAAACCTACAACCTACGAAATCTGAAGACCAACGTAGGCAAGACACGTTCCAGAAATTACAAGCAGCACAGAGAAGCGTATGCATCTGTCTTGTTCCTTCCTTCCCAAAACTGCTGGGTGACCTGGCATCAGCCCCAGTGCCTAACAGCAGGCAAGAATCTCTCATCTGGCTTAGCTCAGGTGCAGCTCCCAGGAAAACAGCTATTTCAGAAAGTCATGCCTTCTTATTCTGGGAAAGTCTTTCAAGGAAATGTTTGTAATACTCTAGAAGGGTAAGACTAAGCATGGTAATCTCACTCCAAGTTCTAGCTCTGCCACAGATTACCTTTTTTTTTCTTCTTCTTTCACCAAAAGGGTGGCACTTCTTTCTGAATGCAAGATGAGCTACATGGGGTATACAGACAGCCCATGGAAAACTGAGAAATGAGTCTGTGATCACTTCCATCACAATTCCTTTGCACTCCAACACTCCTTTCACACTCATTTCCTTGACTGGCACGGAAATGCCTCTTGTCTCAAAGCTGTGAAAACTGCAGTTAAAGACATCAGAGGTACCACGACACGCCTTCTGGTCTCGGTTAGCTTTTAAAAAGCAAGGTCTTCTGAACCTCTGTTTTCCAGCTGCCAATTGCTGGAGAAAGGGTCTGGGTTTGATCAGCTGGAAGATCAAATCTAACTACCAAAACCCAGTACAGGACATTACACACCTCAGGCTTCAGATTTGGAGCCCAACCCAAAGGCCTGAATAACCTCTCTCCTGCCACTGGGCTGACTGCAGTATTGCACATCCCCTGCCTTCCCCAGCTCTTCCCCAGCAGTCTCCTCCTGGCCGCTCCGCTATAGGCTGCTATATGGTCTCAGGGAACCACATTCTGGATCCACTCTGGCATCTCCCATTAATGAGGATACAGAGAGGGCCTCCCAGCACACTGTGCTCCTCTCGCCTCTTCTGGTCTCTCTGCATTGTCCTTTCCTCACCTCCAGACACTGGTTTGGACCTTCAGCCAGATCTCCACTCCTTGTAAAATGCCCCTGTTTCAAGGAAATCAACAAGATGACCATGTCCTCCTGAGCCTTGCCTCTTACAGGAACTTTGGTCTGGCAACCAATACAGAAAATGGCAGTGTGAGCATAAAAACATCAAGGCTTGCCCCAGAGGTAGGTGGGATGAGATTTGCCGCTGTTCTGCAGGGAAGCACAGCAGAAAGAAAACCTGGTGAGGTTTAAGCACTAACAACTTTACTGGCCTTTTGCTGCCTTCTGCAGAGCTCTCAGCTGTTAACATAGAATCATTTAGGCTGGAAAAGACCTTTAAGATCATCAAGTCTAACCATAAACCTAACACTGCCAAGTCCACCACTAAACCAGGTCCCTAAGTGCCACTTCTACATTTCTTTTAAATACCTCCAGGGATGCTGACTCAACCACTTCCCTGGGCAGCCTCTTCCAATGCTTAATAACCCTTTTGGTGAAGAATTTTTTCCTAATATCCAATCTAAACCTCCCCTAGCATCATAGAATCGTAGAATCGTTTAGGTTGGAAAAGACCTTCAAGATCATTCAGTCCAACCATTAACCTAACATTACCAAGTCCACAACTAAACCAATTAATGGCTTGGTGGCTGGGTTATTTATAATGAAAGTAAAAACTAGGAATCATTAAGATTGGAAAGGACCTCTAAGATCATCACTCCAATCATCAACCCAACACCTCCATGCCCACTAAACCATGTCCCAGAGTGCCACGTCTACTCGTTTTCTGAAGGCTTCCAGGGATGGGGACTCCACCACCTCTCTGGGCAGCCTGTTCCAATGCTTGACCACCCTTTCCATGAAGAACTCTTTCCTAATATCCAACCTAAATCTCCCCTGGCGCAGCTTGAGCCCATTTCCTCTCAGCCTATCGCTAACTACTTGGGAGAAGAGACCAACACCCCCCTCACTACAGCCTCCTTTCAGGTAGTTGTAGAGAGCGATAAGGTCTCCCCTCAGCCTCCTCTGGGAGGAGGAGACCTCAAGGTCTTTCTTGTATTGAGGGGCCCAAAACTGGACACAGGATTCCAGGTGTGGCCTCACCAGCGCCCAGTACAGGGGAACAATCACCTCCCTGCTCCTGCTGGCCACACTATTCCTCATACAAGCCAGGATGCTGTTGGCTTTCTTGGCCACCTGGGCACACTGCTGGCTCACATTCAGCCGCTGTCGACCAACACCCCCAGGTCCTTTTCGGCCAGGCAGCTTTCCAGCCACTCTTCCCCAAGCCTGTAGCGCTGCATGGGGTTGTTGTGACCCAAGTGCAGGACGCAGCACTTGGCCTTGTTAAACCTCATACAGCTGGCCGCGGCCCATCGGTCCAGCCTGTCCAGGTCCCTCTGCAGGGGCAGCCTACCCTCCAGCAGATCGACACTCCCCCCCAACTTGGTGTCATCTGCAAACTTACTGAGGCTGCACTCAATCCCCTCACCCAGATCATCGGTAAGGATATTAAACAAGGCTGGCCCCAAAACAGAGCCCTGGGGAACACCGCTCGTGACTGGCCGCCAACTGGACTTAACTCCATTCACCACTACTCTCTGGGCTCGGCCACCCAACCAGTTTTTTTACCCAGTGAAGACTACGCCCGTCCAAGCCATGAGCTGCCAGCTTCCCAAGGAGAATATTATGGGAGACTGTGTCAAAGGCTTTGCTGAAGTCCAGGTAAATGACATCCACAGCCTTTCCCTCATCCACCAGGCGGGTCACCAGGTCATAGAAGGAGATCAGCTTGGTCAAGCAGCACCTGCCTTTCATGAACCCATGCTGGCTGGGCCTGATCCCCTGGTTGATCTGCACTTGCCTGTTGAGTTCACTCAATATGAACCACTCCATAATCTTTCCCGGCCCTGAGGTCAGGCTGACAGGCCTGTAGTTTCCCGGGTCCTCCTTCCGGCCCTTCTTGTAGATGGGCGTCACATCGGCAAGCCTGCAGTCATCGGGGACCTCCCCTGTTAAGCAGGACTGCTGATAGATGATGGAAAGTGGCTTGGCAAGCTCCTCCGCCAGCTCCCTCAATGCTCTCGGTGGATCCCATCCAGCCCCATAGACTTGTGAGCGTCCAGGTGGTGTAGCAGGTCATTAACTGCTTCCTCCTGGACTATGAGGGCTCCATTCTGCTCCCCGTCCCTGTCTTCCAGCTCAGGGGGCTGAGTACCCTGGGGATGACTGGTCTGGCTGTTAAACACACAGGCAAAGAAGGCGTTAAGTACCTCAGCCTTGTCCTTGTCCTCGCTGACAACGTTCCCCTCCACATCCAGCAAAGGATGGAGATCCTCCTTGGCTCTCCTTTTATTGCTGATGTACTTATAAAAGCATTTTTTATTATCTTTTACAACAGTGGCCAGATTGAGTTCTTGCTGGGCTTTTGCTTTTCTAATTTCCTCCCTGCATGACCTAACAAGATCCCTGTACTCTTCCTGAGTTGCCCGCCCCTTCTTCCAAAGGTGGTAGACTCTCCTTTTTCCCCTGAGTCCCTGCAAAAGCTCCCTGTTCAGCCAGGCCAGTCGTCTTCCCTGCCAGTTGGTCTTACAGCACACGGGCACAGCCCGCTCCTGCACCCTTAAGACTTCCTTCTTGAAGAACCCCCAGCCTTCCTGGACCCCTTTGCCTTTCAGGACTGCCTCCCAAGGGACTTTCCCAACCAGCGTCCTCAACAGGCCAAAGTCTGCCCTCCGGAAGGCCATGGTGACAGTTTGGCTGCCCCTCCTCTTTACATCGCCCAGAAGCGAGAACTCTATCCTATCGTGGTCGCTAAGCCCAAGACGGCCTCCCACCACAACATCTCCCACGAGTCCTTCTCTGTTTGTAAACAGCAGGTCAAGTGAGGCACCTCCCCTGGTAGGCTCGCTTACCAGCTGCGTCAGGAAGTTATCCTCCACACACTCGAGGAACTTCCGAGACTGTTGCCTCTCTGCTGGGTTCTATTTCCAGCAGATAGAATCTGTCCGGCAAGTTGAAGTCCCCCATGAGAAGAAGGGCTGGCGATTGCGAGACTTCTGCTCAGCTCCAGAGATGCCCAAATCCGCCCAGAGCCCCAGGAGCCCCTGGTGCCCCAGCATTTGCTTGGCCCTGAAGCTCTGCGGGGCCTGCCGGCGCTGGGGAGCCCCAGGACAGAAGCGAAGGCCAGCGGTCAGCCCCCACGGACAGAGGGACGGGGCTCTGTCCTTCCTCCTGGCCACAGGAAGATGCCCTGGGCCATGCCAGGACAGGGCGTCCCTCCTCCTCACCGCCCGGGGGAAGGCGAGGCCTGAGGAGAGCCCTGGGTGCTGGGCTCAGCACGGCCAGCGGGACCGGGGGCAGAGCCCTGTCTCCTGCCTGCTGCCGGCCTGGCCCATGCCAGCGGCTCCCGGCACACAGCTCCTCCTGCCCAGGGCTGTGGCTGCTGGCAGCACAGGCAGAGCTGCATTTTCAGAAAGCCTTGCCGATCCAGAGCAAATACAGGCAAGCTGCCCTGCCCTCCCTTCCCCTCCTTGCCTGCCCTCCTCTCCCCCACTTCCCTTCCTGCTTCCTGTGCCCGCCTGGCAACAGCCCCGCCATTGGCCACAGCTGAGCCAATGAGCGGAGCCGGAGGCGGCCTGTCAGTCCCAGGCAGCCTGGGGCGGGGCCGGAGGGGGCAGAGGCCGAGCAGGCTGAGGAGAAATGGGGGAGAGGCGGGGGGGGCCGGGGCAGGAGCAGGGGCAGGTATCTGCCAGTGTGGGTGGGCCTGGGGACAGGGACCTGGAGACCTCAGTGCCCCTGGGCCCCAGCATGGCCCAGCTCCCCAGCCCAGCCGCGAGTGCTCAGCCCCAGGGCCAAGGCCACAGGCAGGGTCCGAGCGGTTCCTGCTGCTGCCCCGAGGGTCGCCAGCCCGAGCCCTGAGAGCTGGAGGTGGGTGTTTCACGTCCGCAGGGCAGGGGAAGGCGGAGCGGCCTCCTCTCCAAGAGACGGCTGCAGGCTGTGGAGCGGGCATGCTGTGGTGGGGGCAGAGCAGGTGCCTTTGCTGTCCCCAGGCCTTCACGTGGGTCTGGTGCTCATGGACAACCTCATCTTTGTTGACAGCCTTTGATAAATGGGGATTTCCAGCCATGGAAGTTGTTCCTCCCTCCTGGTAAGAGCACGCGCCGGGGCTTTGATTTCAAAGCAGCCAGGGGAGCGCTCCTGGTTGGATGCGGCTCCCTTGGCAGATGCTTGTGCCCCTCTGTTGGCCCCGAGGTCTGATCCTTGCCTTTCCCCCCAACCCAAGCTGTGCTGCCGGCTCTTGGGAAATGGGGGTACAGAGGGTGGATGGCTGTACCACAGCCAGGAAGTTCCAGTCAATCTGTCAGGGATTTTTTTGCTTCCTGGTTCTTGCAGTAACAAGTTGTGGTTGTTTTGGTTTTTTTTTCCCCAAGTATTTTTTTCCAAGGAAACGTCACCACGGAAAGTGCAGTATTTATCTCTGCTTCCTGTCAGTGTGGATTGTGTCTGTCCTCAGCCAGGCGCACAGCAGCTGTCAGATGAGGAATAGGAGTATTCCAGGGTGAAGTGAGCAATGGGGACCCCAAGCCTGTTTTGTTTAAGGCAACTGGGTGAAAATGTGGAGCTAGAGCTGTCTGTGTTGCTTACCCTTCTGATTGCAGTGCTCCCTTCTAGTTCTCTGTAATACTTCTACTACTGGACTCCATTTGGTTTAAATGTCTGTAAATTGGTGCTACACTTTGCAACTGTTTCTACTTGATTCTTCACAGATTTGAAATTCCCTGTTCAGGTGTCTCTACTTTCTTCTCCCCTGTGTTGCACAGAACCGTATTTGGCTGCAGGGCTGCAGAGCCTGTATTTCCGCCCCGTGGTGAGGAAAATATGGACATGAAAAAGGAATAGACAGTGATTCTGAAAAGGCCCCTTTCTTTGTGGTCATTTTCCCATTAAATTTGTGGGTTCTTAAATGATGTGAGTTACTCTGAGTCTTAGCAATCCCTTGTTTGCATGCCTGTGCTCAGGAGGTGTATCAGAAACCCTGTTTGGGTATTGCTTATGTCAGGCAAGCAACAGTAGCCCTTTCTGGAAAATAGCTCATGGGTGAGGTAGTTCCTCGGTCATAACAGAGCGGTTTCTGTTTGCATCAGTGATGCTGGTGCTGGGGCGGCGATGCTGGTACTGGGACAGTGATGGAGGCCTCCGTCCTCCCAGCGTTGATGCTGATCGGTGTGGTTTCTCCCACGGGCACCCGCCACCTGGAGCGATGCCCCGTCTTCCCATCCTCCCGGTGGCAGTCCCCGATGCGAAGGGCTCCGGAGCAGACGCTCGTGCCGGGGCACCCTTGCTAAGGTGGCAAAAGCGCAGGGAGAGAGCGGGCAGCCCAGCCCCCCGCCTAGAGCAGGGAAGAGCGGGAAAGGGCGAGCTGCTGACGTGCAGCAGCTGTGACGCAGCGTGGGTGGGGACAGGAGTGATGGCAGCCAAATCCCCCCACCTATAAAAGTAGCCCCCAGGGAGCGCGAGTGACCGGGAGCGCGGCGACCAGGACGGGCAAACAGGGCACGTCAGGAGGTCGTGGCGCGTCAGTGTGCACGGCACTTTGCATGGGCAGCCCGCGCGGGGAAGGCCAAGTCCCCCCCTCCTAGTTCCAAAGGGAAACTCAGGCAGTGGTCATCGTCCTCCCAGGAGAATACGTGGCAGCTACGGTTACCACTCGCCCGAAAGCCTCTGCCAGAAGGAGTGCGGCGACCCAGATGGAGCTCCCGCACAAACATGCAGCCGTCCAGGTCTCCAGCTGCAGGGAGTGCCTGAGCCTGTCGCTTGTACCGGAGGGCAGCGGAGACGGCAAATGTCTTGGCTGTGACCAGGTAGATGGTCTCCTCAGCCTGGTGGCAGAGCTGAAGGAGGAGGTGGAACGGCTGAGGAGTATCAGGGAGTGCGAGAGGGAGATAGACTGGTGGAACCGCACCCTGCCATCCCTGGGGCCAAGGCAGCAGATGGAGGCCTGTCGTGGTTTAGCCCCAGCCAGCAGCTAAGCACCACGCAGCCGCTCGCTCACTCCCCCTACTGCGATGGGATGGGGGAGAGAATTGGAGGAGTAAGAGTGAGAAACGCTCCTGGGTTGAGATAAGAACAGTTTAATAATTGAAATAAAGTCAAATAGTAATGATAATAATAACAATATAATAATGATAACAATAATAATATACAAAGCAAGTGATGCACAATGCAATTGCTCACCACCCGCCGACCGATACCCAGACAGTTCCGGAGCAGCGATTGCTGCTCCCCAGCCAACCCCCCCCCAATTTCTATACTGAGCATGACATCATATGGTATGGACTAGCCCTTTGGTCAGTTTGGATCAACTATTCTGGCTGTGCCCCCTCCCAGTTTCTTGTGTACCTGGCAGAGCATGGGAAGCTGAAAAGTCCTTGACTGGCATAAGCAGTACTGAGCAACAACTAAAACCATCAGCGTGTTATCAACATTCTTCTCCTACTAAATCCAAAACACAGCACTATGCCTGCTGCTAGGAAGAAAATTAACTCTATCCCAGCCGAAACCAGGACAGGCCCCACAAGGAGCGGAGGATCCCCTACCCTCTTGCTGGCAAGCAGAAGGAGGGGACCTAAGAGACGGGGAGGACGTTATTAAAATCCCTGATCTCATAAGGCCCTCCAATTATTACCCGCTGCTGGTTGTACAGGTTGGCAGTGATGAAGTTGCAGAGGGAAGTCCAAAGGTGATCAAAAGGGACATCAGGGCACTGGGGCGATTGGTTGCAGGATCGGGAGCACAGGTAGTGTTTTCCTCAATCCCATCAGTGGCAGGGAAGAATGCTGAAAGGAATGGGAAAACTCACCTGATTAACAGGTGGCTCAGAGGCTGGTGCTGCCAGTGGAATTTTGTTTTTTTCGATCATGGGGAGGTTTACACGGCACTGGGCCTGCTGGTGGCTGATGGAGATCAGCTGTCTCCAAAGGGGAAAAGGATCCTCGCCCATGAATTGGCAGGACTCATTGAGAGGGCTTTAAACTAAGTTTGAAGGGGGAAGGGGATATAAGCAGGCTCGCTCGTGAGGAGCCCAGGGGCGGCATGGCAACGTTGGCGGCAAAATCGATATCCCGTCTCAAGTGCATCTACACCAATGCACGCAGCATGGGCAGTAAACAGGAGGAGCTGGAAGCCCTTGTGCAGCAGGATAGCTATGACATAGTCACCATCACAGAAAGGTGGTGGGACGACTCTCATGACTGGAGTGCTGCACTGGATGGCTCTAAGCTCTTCAGAAGGGATAGGCAGGGAAGGAGAGGCGGTGGGGTGGCTCTGTATGTTAGGGAGTGTTTTGACTGCATAGAGCTCGACAGTGGTGATGATAAGGTCGAGTGCTCGTGGGTAAGGACGAGGGGGAAGGCCAGCAAGGCAGATGTCCTGTTGGGAGTCTGCTATAGACCACCCAACCAGGATGTAGAGATACATGAAACATTCTACAAGCGGCTGGCAGAAGTCTTGCAATTGCTAGCCCTTGTTCTTGTGGGGGACTTCAACTTGCCGGACAGATCCTATCTGCTGGAAATACAACCCAGCAGAGAGGCAACAGTCTGGGAAGTTCCTCGAGTGTGTGGAGGATAACTTCCCGACGCAGCTGGTAAGCGAGCCTACCAGGGGAGGTGCCTCACTTGACCTGCTGTTTACAAACAGAGAAGGACTCGTGGGAGATATTGTGGTGGGAGGCCGTCTTGGTCTTAGCGACCATGATATGATAGAGTTCTCGATTATTGGAGACTTGGGACATGGGAAAAGCGAGGAGTACAGTCAGGACGCTAAATTTTAGGAAAGCAAACTTCCAGCTCTTCAAGGAGTTAGTCAGAAGGACCCCCTGGGAGACGGTCCTCAGGGACAGGGGAACGGAACAGAGTTGGCAGATCTTTAAGGACACCTTCCACAGAGCACAAGAGCTATCAGTCCCCAAGTGTCAAAAATCAGGCAAGGAAGGGAAGACACCAGCATAGCTGAGTCGAGACCTGCTGGTCAAACTAAAGAGTAAGAGGGAACTGCGCAGGCAGTGGAAGCAGGGACAGGTGTCCTGGGGGGAATACAGGGAAACGGCCCGGTTGTGTAGGGAGGAGGTCAGGAAGGCCAAGGCGAGGATGGAGCTGAATTTGGCAAGGGATGTAAAGAATAACAAGAAGGGCTTCTACAGGTATATCAACCAGAAAGGGAAGGTTAAAGAAAGCGTACCCCCCTTGATGAACAAGAAAGGCGAACTTGTATCAACGGACGAGGAGAAGGCTGAGGTACTCAACAAGTTCTTTGCCTCGGTCTTCACCGGCAACTTCTCTCCTCACCCCTCCCGAATCGATGGACCAAAAGATGGGGACCAGGGGGGTAAAGCCCCTCCCACTGTAAAGGAAGATCAGGTTCGAGACCACCTAACGAACCTCAATGTACACAAGTCTGTGGGACCTGATGAGATGCATCCCAGAGTTCTGAGGGAATTGGCTGATGTAGTTGCCAAGCCACTCTCCATGATACTTGAAAAGTCATGGCAGTCAGGTGAAGTCCCTGCTGACTGGAAAAAGGGGAATGTTGTGCCCATTTTTAAAAAGGGAAGAAAGGAGGACCCTGGGAACTATTGACCTGCCAGCCTCACCTCTGTGCCTGGGAAGATCATGGAACAGATCCTCCTAGAAGCTATGCTCAAGCACATGGAGGACAGGGAGGTGACTCAAGACAGCCAGCACGCCTTCACCAAGGGCAAGTCCTGCCTGACCAACCTAGTGGCTTTCTATGAAGGAGTGACGGCATCAGTGGGCAAGGGAAAAGCAACAGATGGGATCTACTTGGACTTTTGTAAAGCCTTTGACACAGTCCCCCACAACATCCTTCTCTCTAAATTGGGGAGATATGGGTTTGATGGGTGGACTGTTCGATGGATAAGGAATTGGCTGGATGGTCGCATCCAGAGGGTTGTGACCGATGGCTCGATGTCCACATGGAGACCGGTGACAAGTGGAGTCCCTCAGGGGTCCGTACTGGGACCAGTGCTGTTTTAACATCTTCATCAATGACATAGACAGTGGGATTGAGTGCACCCTCAGCAAGTTTGCAGACGACACCAAGCTGAGTGGTGTGGTTGACACACCAGGAGGACGAGATGTCATCCAAAGGGACCTGGACAAGCTGGAGACGTGGGCCTGTGTGAACCTCATGAGGTTCAGCAAGGCCAAGGGCAAGGTCCTGCACCTGGGACGGGTCAACCCCCGGTATCAGTACAGGTTGGGGGATGAAGGGATTGAGAGCAGCCCTGCAGAGAAGGACTTGGGGGTACTGGGGGATGAAAAGCTGGACGTGAGCCGGCAATGTGCGCTTGCAGCCCAGAAAGCCAACCGTATCCTGGGCTGCATCAAAAGAAGCGTGGCCAGCAGGTCGAGGGAGGTGATTCTGCCTCTCTACTCTGCTCTGGTGAGACCTCCCCTGGAGTACTGCGTCCAGCTCTGGGGCCCTCAGCACAAGAAGGATATGGACCTGCTGGAGCGGGTCCAGAGGAGGGCCACCAAAATGATCCGAGGGCTGGAACACCTCTTCTATGAGGGCAGGCTGAGAGAGTTGGGGTTGTTCAGCCTGGAGAAGAGAAGGCTGCGAGGAGAGCTTATTGCGACCTTCCAATACTTAAAGGGGGCCTACAGGAAAGATGGGGAGAATCTTTTTAATAAGGCCTGTTGTGACAGGACAAGGAATAACGGATTTAAACTAAAGAAGAATAGATTTAGACTAGACATTAGAAAGAAGTTTTTGACAATGAGGGTTGTCAAGCACTGGAACAGGTTGCCCAGAGAGGTGGTGGAGGCCCCATCCCTGGCAACATTCAAGGTCAGGTTGGACGGGGCTCTGAGCACCCTGATCTGGTTAAAGCTGTCCCTGCTCACTGCAGGGGGGTTGGGCTAGATGACCTCTAAAGGTCCCTTCCAACCCAAAGCATTCTATGATTCTATGATCTTAAAGGTCTTTTCCAACCTAAACGATTCTATGATTCTATGATTCTATCCACAGCCCATCTCAGCCACCCACAGGGTGGGCAGGGGCTGCATTAACCCCCCTGCCCCCCCCCAGCGCTGAGCAAATGACTGCAGGCAGAGAGAGGTGCTGCAAAGCAAACAGCCAACTCTTTTAATGAACTTAGCAAGAAACAGGGGTCTGGGAGAGCGCTGGGGCTGGAGCAGCTGGGTGCAGCTCTCTGCCTCCGGATGTCCTCCGCACGCGGGTGCTATGGGGGATGGTGCTGGGCCGGTGGGGTATGGGTAGCCGTACGTGTTGGCTATCCCCACGTCGAACTCCCTCTGCCCAAAAACCTGCAGCTGGCCCAGTGACGTCTGCAGGGCTGCACGCTCCCGCTCCTCCTGGGCCCTCTTCATGCGCTCCTGCTTGGGCTGCTGCTTGGGTGTGATGGGCACTGCTCCTCTTTCTCCTCCAGCAGGGTGGGCAGAGCCGTGAGGATGCCCCAGGGTCCGAGGGATAGCAGGGAGTCGGCGGGAAGTTGCGGCAGCCGTGGGGTTGGGACTCTGTGGGCGACAAGCTCAGCCAGCTCGGTTGCTTGGGTTTGGCGGCAGCCCCGGTGTGCACCTTGCTGCTCGATGGTGCCGCTGGTGCCGCGTCCTTCTTGCCATCAGCCGTGGGCTTGGAGGCAGCCGGCCGCGCGCTGGGTCTCGGGGACCGCGGGGGGCACGCTGAGGCCGGCTTGGGTCTCTGGTTGGGGTGGTTGGTGCACCACCCCCACCACCTTCACTCTTTGCCCCAGCGAGTGTAAACTCTGGATGGAGTTCAGCAAGTGTGCCGTCCGGTCGGTGTGGGGCATCCTCGGCCCTGGGGCGGGGATGCTGTTCCTGGGGACACTGGTTCCCGCCTGCAGTGGAGATGCCGGTGGTGGGGCTGTCAGCAGCAGGATGGGGCAGAGATGGCGGTAGCAGGGGTGTTGGTACCAGGCTGGGGTGGGGATGCTGGTTCTGGGTCGGCGGTTCCTTTTTGTAACGGCGAGGTGGTGCCAGGGCAGGAGCCTCTGCTGGGCAGGGGCCATGTCCTCGTCTCCGGGGTCAGGGCTGTCGGGGTCGTGGGATCAAGGCGGCGGAAGCGGCGCTCAGCAGGCCCGGGGCCCGGCGCCGTCATGGCGGGCAGAGGAGGCTGCTGCGTACCGTAGCGGTGAGTGCGTCTGCTCCGCCTTGCCCCTGCCCCCATGGTTCTGTGGCTTCCTCCCGGCCCGGGACCTCCCGGGGACGGCCTCAGAGCTGCAGAAGTGGCGTCTGGCCCGGTGCTGCCGAGAGCCGCGGGGCCAGGCTGGGCCCTGGCACCGGCACACTGGTGGCCGGCAGCGCTGTGTGGCCCGTCCCATTGAAGCTATTGCATCCCCCAGGCAGTGGGGAGCCGTAGCTTCAATTTATTATGGGGTGCCGGGGGTCTGGGGCGGGTGAGGGTGCCTGGGCCGGGGCGGGGCACGGGGTGAGAGCTGCGGGCAAGCAGTTTAAGGCCTCTGCTGCGGGGTTTCGGTGGACCGGCTGCATTAAACCTGTCCCCTCCACTGCCTGAAGGGTCTTTGCCCCCTGGCATCGCCGCAGGTTCTACGTCTCTTGGTGGGCCCATTGTTGCCGTTGGATCTTCTGCGCTTGCTGCTGCCCACCTGCTGCCCACTGCCGCCCGCGCCGCACCGTCCCCGTCCAGCTTCCCCTCCCACAGGGCGTTTGAGCGTTTGGCTAACTGTCACACCACGATCGTCGTCTGTATCTTTGGTGGGATGTTGTCCCGCTGGGAGGTGTCTTCTGTCTTGGTGGTGCCGGCCAGCGCAGGGCGCTTGGCCTTCTTGCCTCCTGCCTCTGCTGGTGTGGGCAGCAGCGAGCAGGAGCCGAGTCCCAGCGGCAGTGGCAAGCGTGTCAAAAGCATCCGGGGCTGCCTCCGCAGTGCCTCCTCGTCCAGTTGGGCCATGCAGGGTGGATGATGCGGGGGAGGGAGGCGTGGGGCTGGCCAGAGGACTCAGCAGCGGGATCCGCAGGGGGCTGAGGGGGCAGGGAGGCGTGGGGCTGGCCAGGGGACTCAGCAGCGGGATCCGCAGGGGGCTCAGCAGGGGACTGTCCAGAGGAGCCTTCAGGGGATCCTTGAGGGGAGTCTCCAGAGGACTGTCCTCTGAAGTGTCCGCAGAGCTCTCCTCGGAAGTCTCCAAGGGAGCCAGTGGCAGCCAGGTGGGGAGGTCTGCCGCCGCCCCACCCTGCTTCCCCTTGGGGTCGTGCAAGGGGGAGCCCGGCACCCCCCAGAAGGGGTCAGCGTGCCCCAGCATGGCTGTCGCCAGGCGGTCCCTGGGGCAGTCGCCCTCCAGCCCGTAGTCTGAGAAGTCAGGGACTTTGCTGAAGGAGGCGGTGCTGGCAAGGCTGTCGGGGACATCGGGGAAGAGGTTTTTGCCGTCCACCACCACCAAGTCTGCTGCTTGCTTCTTGTTGCAGCCGCCGCCTGCCCTGTAGTCAGAGAAGTTGGGGAGCTTGTTGAGGGAGATGGTCAAGTTAGGGACGTCGGGGACATGGGGGAACGCGTCCTCGCTGCCCCCAGCCCCACCGCCACCGCTCGCTTCTTGGGGCAGCGGCCCTCTGCCACGTACTGGGAGAGGTCGGGGAGCTCATCAAGGACCTTGTTGGTCAAGTTGTGGACATTGACGGCGGAGATGGTGTCCTCGCTGTCCCCTAGCCGCGCCAGCACCGCTTGTTCTTGGGGGCAGTCGCTGTCCGCCACGTACTCCGAGAAGTGGTGGAGCTCATTGAGGAAAGCAGTGTTGGCGAGGCTGTTGGGGAAATCAAGGACATCAGGGAGGGTGTCCTCGCTGCCCCCCAACCCTGCCACCACCGCTGGGTCCTTGGGGCAGCCGCCCTCCGCCACATACTCAGAGAGGTCAGGGAGCTCGTGGAGGAAGGCGGTCAATCTGGGGCTGTCAGGGACATCAGGGACAGTGTCCTCGCTGTCGATGGTGTTGAGCCAGGCGAGCACGTCTTTGACAGCGGTGTCCTCTGCCTGCTGAGGAAACGCTTCGGCAAAGGCGGCGGCTGGCCCCTGCTCAGGCAGGTCTGTGGACTTCCCTGGGGCTGCTGGGCTGGTCAGCGCTGCTGAAAAAGAAAACAAAGCCAAGCCAACCCCGGGGCGATGCAAGCTTTCCTCAGCTTGGGCACCCACCTGTGAGCTCGGCCACCCCCCAAAGCTCACCTTTGGGCTTTGTCATGGTTGTGCTGATCGGTGGAGCCATGTCAAGCTGGTGGGGGCTGTCGGCAGGGACGGTGTCCTCGATGGCCGCCGCGAGATTGTTGGAGGTGTGTGGCGGCTTCTGGGCGCTGCCAGGCAGGGTGGGGAGCACAGGGGGGCCCTGCACGCAATACTGAGCAGCAGGGCGGTGGGGTGGCGGGGCAGTGGGGCGGGCAGGGATGTGCAGCATGCAGGAGCCCATGGGGTACAGGGGCTGGCCCTGTCCTCCGGCCCCCGGCCCCAGCCCCATTGTCTGGTGGGGCAGCAGCGTCCCCGTCACCACCTGCTGCCCATAGGCAGGGGGACAGGGAGCAGCCACGGGGCCAAACTGCACCCCGTGGGGGAGCTGCGGCACTTGTGGGAGCTGCACCCCATGGGGGAGCTGCGGCACTTGGGGGAGCTGTGGCACTTGTGGGAGCTGCACCCCGTGGGGGAGCTGCGGCACTTGGGGGAGCTGCGGCACTTGTGGGAGCTGCGGCACTTGTGGGAGCTGCACCCCGTGGGGGAGCTGCGTCACTTGTGGGAGCTGCGGCACTTGTGGGAGCTGCACCCCGTGGGGGAGCTGCGGCACTTGTGGGAGCTGCGGCACTTGTGCGAGCTGCACCCCGTGGGGGAGCTGCGGCACTTGTGGGAGCTGAGGCACTTGTGGGAGCTGCACCCCTTGTGGGAGCTGCGGCACTTGTGGGAGCTGCAGCACCTGCCCCAAGGCCCCCTGGGGCCCTGGTACCCCCTGGCAGACGGTGGCCTGAGGCAGCTGGTAGGTGACGGTGTGGACTTTGGCAGGCTCAGAGGACACCGGGAACCCCGGGACAGAGGGCAGCACGCAGGCAGTGACTGGTAGTGGCATGGCCGGGGCGGTGAACCTCACACCGGGCACCTGCGAAGCCATCGGCAGCCGGAGAGGGAACCTCTCTGTTGGGGGAAGCGAAGAGGAGCGCTGGGGTGAGGTGTTGGTGGGCAGAGCC
This sequence comes from Pelecanus crispus, assembly GCF_030463565.1. Classification (NCBI taxonomy): domain Eukaryota; kingdom Metazoa; phylum Chordata; class Aves; order Pelecaniformes; family Pelecanidae; genus Pelecanus; species Pelecanus crispus. The sequence continues at coordinate 526,766 of NC_134666.1, forward strand.
GTTTGCAGGGTTACCTGGAAGGCAGGAGCCCCAGGAGGAGTGGGAGCCTGCTGCCGTACCTGCCATGGCGGTTGCTCAGGGTGGGGTTTGTTGGGGGCAAGCAGCATTCTGGGGGGGTCTGTCCCCACGGCGACCATTGTGCCATCACCTGCTTCAGCCAGCCTTGCGATGGTTTGATTTTTCATACCACCACAACTTCCCCTCTGGATGATTTTCTATCCTGCTGATGATTTCCCGTCTTGAATGATGGTTTCCCATCCCTCCATGGTTTCCCATCAGGGACATCTTTAACCAGATCAGGTTGCTCAGAGCCCCATCCAACCTGACCTTGAATGTTGCCAGGGATGGGGCCTCCACTACCTCTCTGGGCAACCTGTTCCAGTTCTTCACCAGCCTCACTGTAAAAAATTTCTTCTTTATATCCAGTCCTTTAGTTTAAATCCATTATTCCTTGTCGTGTCACAACAGGCTGTGCTAAAATGATTGCCCCCATCCTCCCTATAGGTCCCCTTTAAGTACTGAAAGGCCGCAATAAGCTCTCCTCGCAGCCTTCTCTTCTCCAGGCTGAACAATCCCAACTCTTTCAGCCTGCCCTCATAGAAGAGGTGTTCCAGCCCTCGGATCATTTTGGTGGCCCTCCTCTGGACCCGCTCCAGCAGGTCCATGTCCTTCTTGTGCTGAGGGCCCCAGAGCTGGACGCAGTACTCCAGGGGAGGTCTCACCAGAGCAGAGTAGAGAGGCAGAATCACCTCCCTCGACCTGCTGCCCACGCTTCTTTTGATGCAGCCCAGGATGCGGTTGGCTTTCTGGGCTGCAAGCGCACATTGCCGGCTCACGTCCAGCTTTTCATCCCCCAGTACCCCCAAGTCCTTCTCTGCAGGGCTGCTCTCAATCCCTTCATCCCCCAACCTGTACTGATACCGGGGGTTGACCCGTCCCAGGTGCAGGACCTTGCCCTTGGCCTTGCTGAACCTCATGAGGTTCACACAGGCCCACGTCTCCAGCTTATCCAGGTCCCTTTGGATGACATCTCATCCTCCTGGTGTGTCAACCTCACCACTCAGCTTGGTGTCGTCTGCAAACTTGCTGAGGGTGCACTCAATCCCACTATGTCATTGATGAAGATGTTAAAACAGCACTGGTCCCAGTACGGACCCCTGAGGGACCCCACTTGTCACCGGTCTCCATGTGGACATCGAGCCATTGGTCACAACCCTCTGGATGCGACCATCCAGCCAATTCCTTATCCATCAAACAGTCCACCCATCAAACCCATATCTCCCCAATTTAGAGAGAAGGATGTTGTGGGGGACTGTGTCAAAGGCTTTACAAAAGTCCAAGTAGATCCCATCTGTTGCTTTTCCCTTGCCCACTGATGCCGTCACTCCTTCATAGAAAGCCACTAGGTTGGTCAGGCAGGACTTGCCCTTGGTGAAGGCGTGCTGGCTGTCTCGAGTCACCTCCCTGTCCTCCATGTGCTTGAGCATAGCTTCTAGGAGGATCTGTTCCATGATCTTCCCAGGCACAGAGGTGAGGCTGGCAGGTCGATAGTTCCCAGGGTCCTCCTTTCTTCCCTTTTTAAAAATGGGCACAACATTCCCCTTTTTCCAGTCAGCAGGGACTTCACCTGACTGCCATGACTTTTCAAGTATCATGGAGAGTGGCTTGGCAACTACATCAGCCAATTCCCTCAGAACTCTGGGATGCATCTCATCAGGTCCCACAGACTTGTGTACATTGAGGTTCGTTAGGTGGTCTCGAACCTGATCTTCCCTTACAGTGGGAGGGGCTTTACCCCCCTGGTCCCATCTTGCGGTCCATCAGCTCGGGAGGGGTGAGGAGAGAGGTTGCCGGTGAGTTCCCGTCCTGACGATGGCTTCCCATCCCACCCATGATTGCTCAGCCCCATTTGCCATCCCCACGGTTTCCCATCCCAAGTATGCTTTTTGCAGGGAGGGGAATTTCCTGTCCAAGGGGCAGGCAGGGGGCTGGCACCAGTGGCCCTGCAATGCCGACGTGTGTGTGCTGCCCCATCCCACCCCTGTGGTGGGGATGGGGCGCTTTTGGCTTGTGTTTTTCCTCCCCCTCTCTGCCCCGGAGGGGGAATATGCTGCTCCCAAGTGTGGTGGAACTGGTGCCGGTACTGGTACCGTGCAGCCATGATGGGGAGCCGTCAGGAAAATTTGGCAACTGGCCCGTGCAGACCAAGGAGAGAGGCTGGGACACAAAGTACAGCATTACAAGAGGAATTCTTGCGGTCATGCACATGAGGTGTCCCGTTCAAACTGGGGCACCCCGAATGCGGTCTGACATGTAGTTCTTAGACCTTTCAGGCATCGAGGTCCAATGCAATTTGACCAATGGCACACGCACACGCTGCTGTTTTGCAAAGCAACTCTATCTCTGCGTCATCATCACGCATCTGCTTCTTTCTTGATCTAGATGTCCCTGGAGTGACTCTTGCTGCAGTTCCTTATCTCTGATGCCAGGTAAGGGCAGGGTTTCCCAGAGGTGTGGGAGGGGCTGGGCTGCTGGCATGATCTGGGTAGTGCAGGGGTATCCTTTCTTCTTCAGGGTGGGGGCTGTCCTCCTTCTTGCAGTGAGCTGGGGTCCTTTAGGCATGCTGACTGAACCATGGCTGGGCAGTGTACAATGTCAACTCGATGTATCTAGGAATGAGATCTACCTTGCTTTTCTTCTGACCACCAGGGTCACACTATACTATTCATTATTTACGTCGTAAGCTGAGTGCATAAGTTAATACAACACTGTAAACACACATATATAATTACTAACCAAACCAACATAGTGAATGCAACAACCCAAATCCTTGTAGTGCACAGTCCTCTACCTGAGTCTGGGAGCCAAGAGGTTAAGCACCCAAAGAGATTGAGGGAAGATCCTTGCCTTACTTTGTGTCATATAGTTAAATGAGTCTTTATCTTGTTTCTATCCGTTTTATTTTTCTGGTCTTGATGTACATAGCAAAAACGGCAGCTGTGATTCAACAATGCACACACTGCGTCCTGTGCTGCTAAAAGGTGGTCTCGGGTTAATCGATTCTGTATTACCATTTGTGGTGATAAGTTGATTTCTTCCTGTAGGGTTGTAATACTCTGTGGTTTCATTAATGACTTTTTAGAATTCTCTTGACACATTTGCAATAGCTCTTTCTAGTTTTGCAACCCCTAACGGCGGGATAAAAGCTGTTACAGACGGGGGGGACTTAGTGCCACCTTCCATCAGAGGGCTGTAACACTTTTCCCCGTAGATATCAGTAGCTAGGAGCGCCAGAGGCAGAAAAGATAGTGGTTCTAACCTGTGCGGATGGTATTAGTGCACTTAGAATCCACTTTTCAGCTCAGGTGGAAGGTCAATCCTCAAATGCCCTTTCTTCACCTATCCAATATTGCCCTGGTAGATGTGCAAATAGGGCAGTCTAATCTTCAGCTAAGTCTGAATCATGTAAATGATTTCCTGTGCAAGGGTTAGCATGTGCTGGATTGGGTTGTTTAGGTAAACCAGTAAGGGTTCGGACCCAGAGGAGATGCCTCAGAGCAATCAGGATCCTATAGGCCCGTAGTGGCAACCAAACTCTTAACATTCATTACCTGGAGTTTGATTATGGCTTCCTGCAGAATACCAGTTAATCGATCTGCGCCCATCCACGTTGTCTTGCAGTCTGCAGGGCTGGATGAACTCGCTCCAGGAAGAAATCTACAGCATGATGGCTGTCTTGGGTTTGCGTGGCACGGTTTTGCTCGTGGCAGGGCTATGGGGGTGGCTTCTGTGAGAAGCTGCTGGAAGCTTCCCCTGTGTCTGATAGAGCCAATGCCAGCTGGCTCCAAGATGGACCTGCCACTGGCCAAGGCCGAGCCAGTCAGCGACGGTAGTAGCGCCTCTATGACAACATTGAAGAAGGGGGAAAAAACCCAAAGAGACACACAAAGTGCAGCCGGCGTGAGGAACGAGAATATGTGAGAGGAACGACTCTGCAGACTCCAATGTCAGTGAAGAAGGAGGGGGAGGAGGTGCTCCAGGCACCAGAGCAGAGATTCCCCTGCAGCCCGTGGTGAAGACCACGGTGAGGCAGGCTGTGGCCCTGCAGCCCATGGAGGGTCCACGGTGGAGCAGATATCCACCTGCAGCCCATGGAGGGCCCCACGCCGGAGCAGGGGGATGTGCCCGAAGGAGGCTGTGACCCCGTGGGAAGCCCACACTGGAGCAGGTTTGCTGGCAGGAGTTGTGACTCCGCAGGGGACCCACGCTGGAGCAGTCTGCTCCTGAAGGGCTGCACCCCGTGGGAGGGACCCCACGCTGGAGCAGGGGAAGCGTGTGAGGAGTCCTGCTCTGAGGAGGAAGGAGCGGCAGAGATGACATGTCATGAACTGACCACAACCCCCATTCCCCATCCCCCTGCGCCTCTCGGGGGGACGAGGTAGAGAGAAATCGGGAGTGAAGTTGAGCCCAGGAAGAAGGGAGGGGTCGGGGGAAGGGGGTTTAGGAATTGGGTTTATTTGTCATTACCCTACTCAGTTTTGATTGGAAATAAATTAACTAATTCTCCCCGAGTCGAGTCTGTTTTGCCCCTGATGGTAATTGCTGAGTCATCTCCCTGTCCTTATCTCGACCCACGAGCTTTTTTGTTATATTTTCTCTCCCCTGTCCAGTTGAGAAGGGGAGTGATCGAGTGGTTTGGTGGGCACCAATGAAGGTGCGTGGGGACGGCAGGCATGGGACCTTGGGGACCTAAAGCTCGCTGTTTATCTGCAGATATGTCCTGGTTTTGTCTGGGATAGAGTTATTTTCTCCCTGGTAGCTGGTGTGGTGCTGTGGTTTGGATTTAGCAGGAGAATAATGTTGATAACACACTGATGTTGTAGTTGTTGCTCAGGAGTGTTTATGGTAGTCAAGGACTTTTCAGCTTCCCATGCTCTGCCAGGTGCACAAGAAGCTGGGAGGGAGCACAGCCAGGTGAGCTGACCCAAACTGCCCAAAGGGATAGTCCATACCATAGGACATCATGCTCAGTATAGAAAGTGAGGGGAGTTGGCTGGGGGGCTCGATCGCTGCTCGGGGACGGGCTGGGCATTGGTCGGCAGGTGGTGAACAACTGCATTGGGCATCACTTGCTTTGTACGTTCTTTTATCGTTGTTATTATTATTGCTCTTCCTCTGCTGTCCTTTTAAACTGCCTTTATCTCAACCCATGGGTTTTACTTCTCCCCCCCCACCCCCACCCCGATTCTCTCCCCCATCCCACCGGGGTGTGGGGGGAGGGTGAGCGAGCGGCTCTGTGGTGCTTAGTTGCCGACTGGGGTTAAACCATGGCAAGATGTTTAAACTATGTTCAGGAGAATGTCTGCGAAGAGACTTAAGAGCACAATGTCAGAGGCCTTCGGGATGCCATTGGACTGCATGACATGCATAGGCAGAGATACATTTCAGAAGTCTTGAATTTTTCTACTACTATTGAGTGAAGTTGTCAAGAGCTTTTGCAAAATGGTTAATTTGCCTAAAGGGCTTTGCTGCAGAAAAGGTCTTTGAATTTTGTCTTCAGTAGCTAAGGTACTGTCAGCTTCAGGAATGCTAGCAGGCTGAATGGCCAACTGGCTGACGACACTACTGGAATGGTCAGGTCTGTGTCAAACAGAGCCTTAAAACCAGACTGATGGGTGGTGATAAACTGTGATGGAGCTCAGTTATTATCACCAGGAGAAAAAATGTTTTGAAATAGGCCAAACGTGGATTCTGTTAGAGCAGGTGAGGAATGGAAAGCAAAGTTTTCGAAGAAAAAATGATGCTCATAAAGATGTTACCGCTTCAAGTGTTACTCTAATATACATCATACCAGTTTTGTTTTCATCCGTAATCAGAATCCGGTGAAGAAAAAGTATCTGCTTCACTCGGTTGTGTTAACCGTGGTGTTCCCTAAAGGTGAGGTTAAAGAAGGAGTATCTGTCATGCTTGAAAGAGCATCCCTCTTGTTTACCAGTGACCAGATCCTCCTCTAGGTAGGTTGTGTTGCCCTTTGACCTTTGTAAAAGGAGTCTAAAATTTTAAACTTGGTGTATCAGTGACACAGATGCTTCCTGAAGCTTTCCTAAGGGTGTTTTCCATGTGCAAACACAAAGATCCCCCTGTGGTTTTCAGAGCAAAGCTAGAGAATACATGTCAGTGTAATATATACGTATGCCAAATTTTTGCTTTAAATGCATAACCCTGAATTTCAGTTTTTATTTGTCAGACGTAGCTGCTTAAACTCACTAAAAGTAAACAGGATGTTATATATCAGTGGAAAAAAATGATATGGTGGACTCTTTTTAAGATGCTGGGAAGGTAAACTGGATGGTTGGGACCTATTTTACATGGCAGGGGAGCAGGGCGGGGGGGGAGGCCAGGGTATCCTTTTCCATGCTTGTTCTATAAAGGCAGAATTCCCGTCAAAAAGCCTGTACTCAAGAATGACGCGTTTCAACTTGCCTCCTTTTAATTTGATCTGAACTTCTTGACCTGTCTTTTAGATGTTCTCACAATATTGTGGAAGAACAGTAGAGTCCAGAGCTCAGGATTCTTGAGTGCTCTTTCCTGCCCTGTAAGTTTCTGACTCAAAACACTCGGAGTCCAAAGTCTCTTTTTAGGCTGCAAAGTGTCATTTTAATCGTCCAAAGGCTGCATTGTAGTTTGAAAAGTCTCCTTTTTAGAGTCCAAATACACGTTTTATTTCCAAACCTCATTTTCAGGCTCCAAAGCAGCATTTTTAGGATCCAGCCAGTTGTTTCTAGGGTCCAAGCCGCGTTTGGAGCGTCCAAACCCTCCTTTTTATGGTCCAAGCCCCTCTTTTAGGGCTCAAAGGTTCCTTTTCCCTGAAAATGCATTGATTCAGGAGTAGACAGCCTCCTTTTGATGGTCCAAACCCTCATTTTTACAGTCGGTAGGTCCCATGCCCAGCTCCCTGCCTGCTGACACTGCAGGCATCCACATCCCTTTGTGCCCCCATATAAAGCTCAGCCCAGAGTTGGTGAATTCCTGGCTTTGCTGCCATTACGACACAGACAATTGCGCTACTGCTGCATATTTATTGCTATGCTGTTATTCAGCAATAAATGGTCACCCCCTGAAGCTGTCCATCGGGAGTCGACTCTCGTCGCACCCCCAATCTGTGCCCTGGTGGGGCCGCCTCAAGGCCTTGCAGGAGGATCAGGGCAATGGGCTTGGGGGGCAGGGGGGGGGGGGTTGCAGTTCCTCCGGGGGCTGGAGGGCTGGTGGGGATGGGGTCCAGTGCCCCGGGGCTGTGTGGCAGGCGGGCCGGTTTTCCAGGCAGAGGTGGTGGCTGCTGGTGTTGGGTCTGGCTCTAAGTGGTGCTGGGGCGCGCAGGACGGCTGTCAGGGTGTGCGGGACGGCTGTCGGGGTGCGAGGGGAAGCTGGTGGTGTCGGGCCGGGTTCAGGAAGCTGCGGAGAGGCGCCTGTGGAGAGAAGAGGCTGCTGATGCCCTGCCGCGGCTGCGGTGCCGGGCAGGTGCGAGCGTGCGGGGCAGCGCTGGGCGCACGTGTGCGGGCACCCGGCTGCACGTGGGAGCTGTGGGCACAGAGAGCTCTGTGCAGAAGACGGGGGTGCCCCGCACCCCTCAGCTGGGGCTCTGCTCGCTTGCCCCTGGCTTGTCTCCTCTCGGCCCTGACCATCCTGCCCTGCCTGCTCTGCACGTGCCGGGAAGGGGAGCTGACCGCGACAGAGCGAGGGGACCAAAGCTGGACACGGCACTGCAGGGCCAGGGGAGCCTCCTGCTCGCCTTTCTCAGCGTGCCTGGCAGAGACCAGCCCTCCGCTCCCCTGCCCGTCCCTGACCAGACAAGGCGACAGCCTCGGCTCTCTGTTCGGGGAGGTGCTCTCCAGCCCCTCTTCAGAATACCCCTGCACAGACAACACCCTGACAGTGCTGGGGTGCAGATGGGACAGGCTGACACACTCCTGCTCCAAGGCAAGGCAGATAGCTGGGAAGGTTCCTCCCCACGCTCTGAGGTGCTGGGACACCTTGGCCGAGGTGAACACCTGGGATTTACGGCATCACCTAACAGGGTGATTTCTGCTGGGAGGTTCACTGGCAGGGAGATGTCACGCTTGGCAATTCTCTCTTCCTACGGCAGTGTCATCCCTTGTTGTTTTTCATTTCTGTCCTTGTGCTGCTGCGTCTGTCGCTGGGTCCGCTCTTGCTGAGGCAGGGTCACTTTTCACTAAGACCTTGCCACAGTAAAGAGGTGGTTTGAGTAAAGAGTGCCCGTGAATTGAGAGGCCAGTTAAAGCATCTTACTGCAGAAATCTCAGTAGAGTCTGGCCAGGAACTAACTCGGCACTCCGGAATACCCTACCTCGAAATGCTTCACAGCTAACAGCAGCCAAGACAGAAGTTTGGCAAAAAGCCCTCCCAATAACTCACCGTTGTCTCTTCCTCCACAGACAGATCGCGCACCAACATACCATGCCAAGCAGCATGGAGCCCAAGATCGCCATGGCGCCTTCTATGCAGTATCTCCGGAAATCTTCAGGATCCATAGCATTGGAGCTTCTCCTGCCATCCACACCTGGAGGAACAATGCTGCACGTTAGCGTGTCCTGCGCACTCCTGGTAATCTCACTGGAGGTCTGACTGTGCCAGGAAACGTTCTTCCTCACTTTGTGAACGTCCTGGGCCTGCAACATTGCCTTGGTTTTGGTAGAAACAAAGGAAACTCCCAACGGCATTGCAAATCAATGCACTCTGGAGCCTCTCTTTCTCCTCTCGGCTTTGTTTACGCGCTGGGATGGCCGTAATCCAGTTCTCCCAAGTGTCACGGGTTTGCTCCCCCTTCTTGGCCACCCTTCACATTTTCTTTTGTGCTTGCCCATTTTCATTCTCTGCAAGTTACGGCACTGAACAGAACTCGTGAGAGCAGATGGAGAGCACGTGGCGGGGGCGCAGCTGTTCGACCAATCGCTCCTTTGAGCAACACGGACAAAACCCATCCCTGCGTCAGGGGTGCCACCCCCAGCTCTCCCTCCCCAGCCCAGCACCCACACCCCGAGGGATGGACCGAGGCAGGCCCTCCCAGGAGACACCTGAACCTTCCTCTCCCCCTTCGCCTTTTCTCCCGCATGGGCACCGCTTGCATGCCTCCAGTTTTCAGGACTTGTCTCCCACTCATGGCCCCCTGCAAGACTGCTCAGTACCTGGATTCTTTTGGAAAAATCCATGTATCCCGGCGTGGTGGTCTTCCCCGGACTTGGACAGCACTGCTGAGAATCAGAGAAAGGTAAAGCCTCAGCACGGCTCAGGCACAGAGGATGCAGAGGGGCGGTGCGGGTTCCTCCAAGCCACTGCCTGATGCGTGAGTGACTCCCTTTGGCCCTCGGTTCGCAGGACGGATCCCCTTCTGCTGTGCCTAGGGCCTCTAGGGCCTCACGGCAAGCTCTGGGATGCAGCTACTGAGGGAGGTACATTCGATGAAGAGTCGTATTTCCCATCATCTCCTGAATGTGGTTCAGATGGCCTCGTTCCCAAAACGGCAGAGTGCTGAAATCCCCGTGAACGGGGTGCGGTGGCAGGAGAGCATCTCACTCACTGCCTCCACAGAGGGTTACCAGCGTCCCTCTGGCACACTGATGGCAATAACCTCCACGCCCCAGAGATGACAGTCATCCTCAGAGAGCCGTTCCTGGCTTCTTTTAGAACGCTCGCTCTGTACTAATAGTTTGGCTGCTGACACGACGGGCCGTAGCGGGCCCCAGGGGAGGAGCCTGCAGGCACACAGTGATTTTGATCTGCGACACTGGACGAGCGAGGGACAGCAATTACCTGGCACGCCTGCTGGCTGAGGTGCCCCTGCTTTGGCATCCGGCACTGGCGCTGCGTGACTGGCTCCTTCCTGGAGCACCTCCTTCGCCACAGTCTCACGGTCCGTCTCTTTAGAAAGAAAGAGGGTCATGCCAGTTTTAATTAGAAGTAACGCTTCCTCATCAGGAACACAGTATCTTCAGGAGGCAAAACACATTAATAGCGCTTAGAAACAAAGCCCGGGCATTTGGGGGTGCACCTCGTCACTCGTCCAAACAATGTGTGGGAAAAATTTAAGAGCTAGACGCTTTGCGGTTTACCAGTAGACAGCAAAACCTGACCTGCTGAGACACTAGGAGATTGCATCTCATCTTGTTTGCACTTTAGTGCTTTCTGGGCAAACTGCAAGATGCTGCTAAATGCCTTCCTTCAGAGAGCACAGCAGGGCTGTGTAGCCAGTTCAGCTGAGGAAAGAGCCCTTCTGAGAAGCACAGCCCATCATGCCAGCTCCATCACACAGTGGACTGAACGCCAAGCTCTCGCAAACCTATTCTGGTGGTGGCAGTGAAGAGCCCACAGAGCCGCAAAACAAGAGGAAAACCACAACCGAGTTGCCTAAACCACAACTAGAGACAGCCAGCTAAGCCACCCGAGACGGAGCTGACAGCCCTGCATTTTAGCTGCCGTCAAGTCAGGTGTCCGGCCTCAAGCTGGGTGTGCAGCTTTCACCTGCCCCTGGCCCCGAGGTGTCACTGAGTGCCCTCAGACGTCAAGGAGACCATCTCTGTGGCTCACCAGAGCCTGTAAGGCATGAAATGGTGTGTCAATACAGCGTGTAATCGACTGTCAGTGCAGCGAGGCTCTGATGCATCCCTTTCTGCTGGTGCAGGCTGCGGCTTGTGCATACACGTATCTAAAACGTCAGCTTCCCAAGTCTTCTGCTTAAGAGGGATGTATACCCACCATGTGCTGCTTTCTCCAGTTCATTTAGGATTTCCTTTAGGACTTCTGATGACTGCTGGGAAGATTTCCCTCCTTTGGCTTTATGAGGACCTTAACAGAAAGTATCAAGTTAAATTTCTCACTCATAAAACACTGAAAAACAGTGCTTACTCTGTGCAGTCAGTCAAGACTGACTACTCACCCCTGGGATGCCAGGTGAGCTCCAGCTCAGGATCCAGCCGAGGAGCTGGAGCCACATCTGCAAACAAACGACCCATGAGAAGGTTTCATCATACATTACGATAGACACCGTCATAACTGAAGAGCAGAACGTATGAGGGGATCACGTAATGACACGGCACATTGATGCAGGTCTGTATTCTCACGCCCGCAAGAGACGCCTCGCTCACTTTTGGGCTTTGAGCTGGCAGCTCTCAAAGCAAGTCAAAAGCCATGACGTACCCGAGCCGCCTGCCAGCGCGTCAGCCCTGGAACCCAGCCGGGAAGCTGCATATCCATCGCCTCCGGCCACGTCTGTAAACAAAAAAACCAGAGCGGCTCCCGTGAAATATTTCGGTGTACTTCTTCAGATCTGAACGGCACTGAATGCAGTTCAAACGCGGGCTTGCCCCGTGGCACTTGTCTCCTCTCCCTTCCACTCAGGAGCAGTGTGCAGACAGTTACTGGGTGCCTGGAGCATGCTGATCCAGAGGAAAGCATGCACGGAGCTGTCGGGAGAAAGGACTCCCTGGAGGTCCCACCAGCTCTAAGCTCAGCCCCAACAAGCCCGCTGGCTTTGCAGCGGGCACTGGAAGCAGCGCAGGCTGGGAGAGGCTGGCAAAGACAGCTTCGCAAGGCAGAGTGCCGCAGGGCACATCACTGAGCCCCGACCCATTCCCCCTCTGCTCTGCCGCACGTCTGAGCATTGGGCAAGAAAACATGCAGTTAGATTTCATATGGACAGCATAGTAAAAGCTCAGTGCTCATTCACTCCGGTGACATACCTGGGGGATCGTCCTGAGGCTCGCCGACAAGATCAGCCGGAGAAGTCGGGTGGCCATCGCCTACAGGCACAGCTGTAATCAAGCACGTTTCCATTAGGTGTTGTGATCTACTTCTTTCACGGTGACCTGCGGTGACTGGAGGGGGGCCAGGTAATGGGGCGGGACCCAGACGTGGGTGGAGATTTCCAAATCTGCAGAGGGGCCCGAGTGACCTGTTGGCTGGCACCAACCTGGAAGCTCTCAAAATACCGTTTCCAGGCCACGTGCAAGACCCCTCAAGGACCGGAGGGACAAACATAGGGCCCCTCGGGGATTTCTTACTGGGAGATCTCTCCTGCGCACAAAAGCAGCCCACATGAAAGCACGGGAGGAAACCAATGCTCATTCCCGCATCTCGTGGAGAAGAGCCTGCCGGCCAGTGCGAGGCTGCCCCGCCGCTGCCCCGTCTATGCCCCCGGGCTTACGGCTCACCCAGCCCAGCCGGGCCCCGCTGCTCTCCCGGCCCTGCCCCGTCATGACCCCAGCCCCGCTGCCACCCTCAGCTGCGGTGGGCACGGTGCCACGCTGCCCAGGGCTGGGTGCCGGCCCTCGCCCGCCCGCATACCTAATCCCCGCGCTCGCCACGGAGCAGCCCAGGCACCCCGGCCTTGCAGGGCCACCAGGAGGAGGAGGATAAGGATGCGGGTGGGGGCCAAAGGCCCCCGTGCCTGCACCATGCCGCCGCTGCTGCTGCTGCTGCCGCCGCCGCTGCTGCTGCTGCTGCCGCCGCTGCCGCTGCTGCTGCCGGCACTGCCGTAGCGGTGCCCGCGGCACAGGACAGCACCTCAGGGCGTGGCACAGCAGGGCTCTGTGACCTCACAGCCCGGCCTGCCCACCGTGGCCACGCCCCCGGGGTGCAGCCCCTCCCCAAGCACCGCCCCCTGGCACGCCCCACCCCCCCCCCCCCAGGGCACCTCGGGAGGGCGGGGCTCCCGCAGGGGAGGGAGACTGAGGCAGCGCTAAGGAGTGTTTTGACTGTCTAGAGCTTGACCATGGCGATGAAAGGGTGGAGCGGTTATGGCTACGAAGCAGGGGGAAGGCCAACAAGGCAGCTGTCGTGGGTGGGAGTCTGCTCTAGAGCACCCAAGCAGGATGAAGAGACACATGAAATATTCTAGAAGCAGCTGGCAGAAGTGTGGCCTTTGGAAGAAGGGGTAGGCAACTCAGGAGGGCTACAAAGCTGTCCTGAGGTTATGCAGGGAGAAAATTAGAAGGGCTAGAGGCCAACTAGAAGTTAATCTGGCTACTGCCGTGAAAGACAATCAAAATGTTTCTATAAATGCACTGCCGACAAAAGGAGGGTTAAGGAGAATCTCCATCCGTTATTGGACGCGGGAGGAAGCATAGTGACAAAGGCTGAGGAAAAGGCTGAGGTACTTACTGCCGCCTTTGCCTCCGTCTTTAATAGTCAGAGCAGTCGGTCTCGGGGTACCCAGCCCCCTGAGCTGGAAGACAGGGACGGGGAGCGGAATGAAGTCCCCGTAATGCAGGGGGAAATGGTTAGCCACCTGCTACACCACTTAGACACGCACAAGTGCATGGGGCTGGATGGGATCCACCCAAGGGTACCGAGGGAGCTGGCGGAAGGGCTCACCAAGCCACATTCACTCATTTATCAGCAGTCCTGGCTAAACCGGGGGGAGGGCCCAGGGGGCTGGCGGTTGGCAGATGTGATGGCCATCTCCAGGAAGGGCCGGAAGGAGGATCCGAGGAACTACAGGCCTGTCAGTCTGCCCTCGGCGCTGGGGAAGGTCATGGCTGCTCATGTCTCGGACAGGCATACTCTTTGCTGGGTAAACGAGTGGCTGGATGGCTGTCGCGAATCCCGATTTAGGATCCTGCCGACTCTGCCCATTTGTCACAAATGGGTGATTTAGAACGCTGAAGGAATCGCCGACAAAGGTATTAGCAAAAGTGGTTTTCATAGGCTGTTGTAAAAGTGCAACTTAACATTAAGTTTGATATCAAGGTTCACTCTGGTAATGACTGCATGGAAGAAACATACAAAGGAAAACTTAGTTACACTCGAGTTAAAATGTTTCACAGGGAGACCAGGGATGCAAAATAGCAAGGAGGACCCTCCCGTTGAGTCACGAGGTTCAGAGTAGAGCCCCTTGCTTTCTGAACTCCTGGTGGAGCTCACGTGTGGCCGGGTCCAATCTTAGTCTCAGATTTGGTCAACGGTTTATGTCTAAGGGGAGAAATACAAAGAGTGAAGAGGACCCTTCCGTTGAGTCACGAGGTTCAGAGTAGACCCCCGACCCCCACTTTATAAACTGCTGATGGAGGGGTTTTGTGCAATTCCTTCTGGGGGAGCAGCTCCTTTTAGGACTGTTTCTAGCAAATTAAACGGCCCTCTAGTCTGAGCAGGTTGCCCCTGGTGTATGTTCTCAACTTGTTTCACTGCTCGGACTAAAGATAGGAGTCCTTTTTCCCGTTTGGAACATCTCTCTCCTGTCTCTTTTGATGCAATTGAGTTAAACAGTAAAGGTCTTTGTGGCCCACTCGGGCCGGTCTGGAATAGATTGCAGTAAGTACCGTGTTCTGCAAGCCCCCATTCTGCTCTAATAGGGTCGCGGGGTTGTACTGGCCCCAGTGACTGGTGTGGTTTTAATTCCTGTATTAGAGTTTTGATTGCCTCTTCATGCTCTGGGTTCCATTCCCATGGTTTTCCCTTTCGTAAAAGTGAGTACAGTGGGCGAGCAATGCTAGAAACTCCAGGTACGTGATCCCTCCAGTACCCTAAAGTGCCCACAAGCTGTTGCAATTCTTTCCTCGATTCTCTTTTACTGAGGGTGTCCAGTGGGATTGCTGCGCTACCTGCAATCCACCAAGTACCTAAAAATGTTGCTTCTCTACTTGGTCCCTGACATTTTTCTGGTGGCATTTCAACTTCTGCTTTCGGTAGCCTTTGGCACACTGCTGCTGCTGCCGCTTTCCCCACCTTTTCAGGGGAGGTCCCTCCGATTAGGATCTCCTCTACATATTGGTACAGTTCTGATCTTGAGGGAGTGAGACTGTACGAGTTCATCAGGCACAGCGTAAGCAATCGTGGGTGAATGTTTATATCCCTGTGGGAGCCTGTTAAAGGTGTATTGCATACCTTGCCAAGTAAAAGCTGATTTCTCTTTATCCCTCTCCTGCAAGGGGATCATAAGGAACGTGCGGGGCTCATTGACAGGGCTTTAAACTAGATGTGAACGGGGAGGGGGAATATATCAGGCTTGCCTGTGACAAGCTGTGGGATGGTACGCAATGGTTAGAGGGACGGGGTGCTACTGTGAGCCCTCAACCTGTTGCCCAGAGGCATGACGGGGACGCTGCAGCACAGTTGAAGTCTGGCAGAGATGAGCTGGGGGCGCCTGCGATAGTTAGAGCTCACAAGGAAACCTTCGTGAAACACCCCGAGGGAAACGAGGGATGTTCCACTGAGGAGGTGACACGGCCAACAGCCCAGATGAAATGCCTCTACATGAACGCACACAGCATGGGGAACAAACAGGAGGAGCTGGAAGCTGCTGTGCTGCTAGAAAGCTACGACCTGATTGCCATAACTGAAACTTGGTGGGACAAATCCCATGACTGGAATGTGGCTATCGATGGCTACAGGCTGTTCAGAAGGGACAGGTGAGGAAGGAGGGGCGGAGGCGTTGCCCTCTACGTAAAGAAATCAATACAGTGTGAAGAGCTGTCCCTGAAGAATAGCCATGAGCAGGTCAAAAGCTTATGGGTAAGGATCAGAGACAGAGGCAACAAAGGGAACCTGGTGGTTGGTGTCTACTACAGGCCGCCTGATCAAGGGGAGCCTGCTGATGAAGCCTTCTTCCTCCAGCTCCGGGAGGCTTCGCGCTTGCAGACTCTTGTCCTGCTGGGGGACTTCAACCACCCCAACATTTGCTGGAAAAGCAACATGGCGAGCTGTAGGCAATCCAGGAGATTCCTGGAATGCATAGACGACAACTTCCTAAGCCAGGTAATAGACACCCCTACCCAAGGGGACGCAATACTGGGTTTGATGGGTGGACTGTTCGGTGGATAAGGAATTGGCTGGATGGTTGCATCCAGAGGGTCGTGGTCAATGGCTCGATGTCCACATGGAGACTGGTGACAAGTGGAGTCCCTCAGGGGTCCGTACTGGGACCGGCGCTGTTTATCATCATCATCATCAATGACATAGACAGTGGGATTGAGTGCACCCTCAGCAAGTTTGCAGACGACACCAAGCTGAGTGGTGTGGTTGACACACCAGGAGGACGAGATGTCATCCAAAGGGGCCTGGACAAGCTGGAGACGTGGGCCTGTGTGAACCTCATGAGGTTCAGCAAGGCCAAGGGCACGTTCCTGCACCTGGGACAGGGCAACCCCCGATATCAATACAGGCTGGGGGATGAAGGGATTGAGAGCAGCCCTGCAGAGAAGGACTTGGGGGTACTGGGGGATGAAAAGCTGGACGTGAGCCGGCAATGTGCGCTTGCAGCCCAGAAAGCCAACCGCATCCTGGGCTGCATCAAAAGAAGCGTGGGCAGCAGGTCGAGGGAGGTGATTCTGCCTCTCTACTCTGCTCTGGTGAGACCTCCCCTGGAGTACTGCGTCCAGCTCTGGGGCCCTCAGCACAAGAAGGACATGGACCTGCTGGAGCGGGTCCAGAGGAGGGCCACCAAAATGATCCGAGGGCTGGAACACCTCTTCTATGAGGGCAGGCTGAGAGAGTTGGGGTTGTTCAGCCTGGAGAAGAGAAGGCTGCGAGGAGAGCTTATTGCGGCCTTTCAGTACTTAAAGGGGACTTATAGGAAGGATGGGGGCAATCATTTTAGCAAGGCCTGTTGTGACAGGACAAGGAATAATGGATTTAAACTAAAGAAGAATAGATTTAGACTAGACATAAGGAATAAATTTTTTACAATGAGGCTGGTGAAGCACTGGAACAGGTTGCCCAGAGAGGTGGTGGAGGCCCCATCCCTGGCAACATTCAAGGTCAGGTTGGACGGGGCTCTGAGCACCCTGATCTGGTTAAAGCTGTCCCTGCTCGCTGCAGGGGGGTTGGGCTAGATGACCTCTAGGGGTCCCTTCCAAGCCAAAGCCTTTTGTGATTCTATGTTTCTTGCTTATAATCGTTTTCTATCTCCGTTTGGCAAAAAATGAAACAAATTGCATCAATCCACCCTGTAAACCGTATACAATCAACTGGTCCTGTATGTAAAATGGTATATAACTAACATTAATTAGAACACTTAAACTGACTGGACTCTTACCACTGATTTGCAATACGCCACATATTTATGACATAGAGGCAAGAGGTACGACCACTCTATGAGTTGATAAAGTGGATTGGCTGTAGTCACGGGCTGCAGCGCGACGGCTACGCTTGGCCCCTTGACCAGACTGGCGGTGGTTTGGTGCAGGCTGCGGAAGAGGTAAAGGCCTGAGCCGCAGGCAGGCCGTGAACTCCTCTAGTTTCAATCTCTTCTCTGAAAACCCACAGAGGAGCGGAGTGACACAGCGAGCATTGATGCATATGGGCTTGGAACACCGATCAGGCGAATAACACACGAGTAGCAGGTGGCTTTTCCAAGAAAGGACGCTGTGGGTACAAGGAGCCCCATGCATCCCTTTTCCATCGCATGTCATTTGACTGCAGGCCAAGCACTTTATCCTATGACAGCCTAAGCGAGCCTTTTTTGAGCTCTCCCTGCTAGGCAGCGTGGCTGCATGGCGGCGATCTCCCCTTGAGCTGGGACACCTCTCGAGGTTGCTCCTCGAGGCAGAGAGACCTTTTACCAATGACAGATCTTTGGTAAGCGACTGACACATAACTGAGCGTTACACAAACTTTGCAGGTACAATCCCTTAGACATAAACTTTTGTCCAAGTCTGAGAGTAAGATTGGACCCAGCCACACGTGAGCTCCACCAGGAGTTTAGAAAGCAAGGGGGTCTACTCTCAACCTCGTGACTCAAGGGGCGGTCCTTCTTACCTGTTTGCCTCCACGGTCTCCCTGTGAATCATTTTAACTCGAGTGTAACTCAATTTTCCTTTGTATGTTTCTTCCATGCAGTCATTAATAGAGTGAACCTTGCCATTGAACTTTTACAACATCCTATGAAAACCACTTTTGCTAATACCTTTGTCGGTGATTCCTTCAGTGTTCTAAATCACCCATTTGTGACAAATGGGCAGAGTCAGCAGGATCCTAAATCGGGATTTGTGACAATGGCCGCACCCAGAGAGTTGTGGTGAATGGAGTTCAATCCAGTTGGTGGCTGGTCACAAGTGGTCTTCCCCAGGGCTCAGTATTGGGGCCAGTTCTGTTTAATATCTTTGTCAGTGTTGCGCATGAGGGGATCGAGTGCACCCGCAGTACATCTGCAGGCGACATCAAGTTGGGCAGGAGTGTTGATCTGCTTGAGGGTAGAAAGGCCCTGCAGAGGGATCTGGACAGGCTGGACCGATGGGCCGAGGCCACATGTATGAGGGTGCTCCTGCCCTTGTAGCTACAGAGCCACCACTGACACCACAAGCACCTGCTGTAGCCAGGGGCTGGCTCCTGGCCTAACACGTACCCAGCCACCAGTGACACCACGAGCACCTGCACAGCAGGAACGTCCTCACTTCCAACATCCCAGCTTTTCCTCCTCCATCTCCATCTCTGTCCCCCATCTCCCCGTGCTCTCCCCTCTCCCAGGCACCTTTCTCACCCCCTCCACCCCCTCCCAATGCCTCTGTCTGTCTCTGTGTTTGTGTGGCACGTTTCCTTGGAAGCATCATCCCAGCCACGTCACCTGCATCTCTTTCTCTTCTCCCTCTGCTCTCGTAGTGACTGTGCCAGCTGTCTGATGCACTTTTGATCTCACTCAAGTCTTATGAGGAGTGGCTGAGGGAGCTGGGATTGTGGAACTGGGTGGTGGAGTCCCCATCCCTGGAGGTGTTTAAAAACCGTGTAGAAGTGGCACTTTGGGACGTGGTTTAGTGGACATGGTGGTGTTGGGTTGACAGTTGGACTGATGATCTTAGAGCTCCTTTCCAACCTTCACGATTCCTCGTTTTACTTTTGTTAAAAAATAATGCAGCCAGCAAGCCAGGAAACATGAAATGAATTACTGCTCTACTTGGGAGTGTTAGCTTAATGGTTGGACTGGACGATCTTGAAGGTCTTTTCCAACGTAAATGATGCTTCTATGATTCTATGATTCAAAGGGCCTTTCGTCCTGCCTCCCTTCTGCTGTTAAATCCTCCTCGTGCAAGAGAAGTGACAACCAGTCGGGGTGCTCTCCGTGGCATCTTCCCTGCATCTTCCTGAGCTGGACAGCTGGTGGGAACTGTCACCATCAGCCCCAGCGGTGTGTGAAGGCTTCTCCTGGCCCAGGCGCAGCTCTGCCTGTGCTTGGTGTGTACCGCGCTTTCTGCAGGAGAACAGCAACACTCTAACTTACTCCTGGGCAATGTCTTGCTGGTAAGGGCTGATTTGAAAGCAGGTTGGCAGCAGACCCTGAGGCCGTGCCGGGGGTGGCCACATCTGGCTCCTTCCAGCAGGAGTTTGGGAAGCCCATTCCTGGCTTTTTCCTCCCCTAATAAGTTGAGGCCCTTCTAGGGATCTTTAAAAGATCCTGACCTTAAAATTTGAGCACAAGGGATGGGTCAGGTCACTTGTTCTAGTGTTCTCATAAAACCCGAGGCATGTGTTTTATCTACTCCTAAACTGTTTTTCTATTTTCTTCACATTCCTCCCCCAGGAGAGAAAAAGAAGCCAGTGAGTAACAGCATGAGGACATTTCCAATGCTCTGCTAATCCATCAGGTTTCCAAGAAGCGGGCCACGGGACTAGGTGCGGGGAGCAGAAAGCTGCAAGGCACACGTGCGTGATGCTGGATGTCTGATACACGTTTAACAAAACAACGCACCCCCAGGGATTGTGTTTGTTCACCTTGAGCTGGGGGGAAGGTGTGTGCATGGCTGAGGAAGGTCTGCTTTCTCCATTTGATTTCCAGAAAGACTTGCAGATCCAGAGCAAACCCATGGCAGTCCCCTCCCCCCCTTCCCTCCCACCCTGAGCAGAGCCCATGAGCGGACCAAGGGAGGGCAGAGCTGCGCTCACCCCTTGCGCTGCTGAGGGAACAGCTCGGGTGAAATGGCCCTTCTCGCAGGCCGTCTCTCCGCAGGCCCAGGCTGTAATCCCACTTTTTCAGGGTACAAAGCCTCATTTCTAGGTTCTAAACCTGGACCTGTAGGCTACAACCGCTCATTCCTAGGGTCAAAGGCTCAGTTTCCGGGTCCAAAACTGATTACAGAGCCCAGCTTCTCTTCTTCAGGGCACAAAGCCTCATTTGTAGGAGCAAACCCTCACTTCAGCACCCAAAGCCTCCTTTTTTGGGCCTAAATCAACACTTTTAGGGACCAAAGCCTCACTTTTAGGCATCAAAGCCTCACTTTTAGGGTTCAAACCCTAATTTTGAACCTCCAAAGACCCATTTTTTAGGGTGCAAAGCCTTAGTTTCTGTTACCAAAGCATCACTGGAGGATACAGAACCTAATTTCATGGTTCAAAGCCTCATTTTCATTTCCAAAGCCCAAGTTTCAGGGCCCAAAGCCCCATTCTTAAGGCTCAAACCCTCCTTCTGAGGGCCCAAACTCCTATTTGCAGGGCCCAGACTCTCATTTATAGGGCCCAAACCCCTTTTTTGCAGCTCTAAGCCTCCATTGCCGTGCCCAAAGCCCTATATTCAGGACCAAAGCTTCATTTCTTGGGGCCATAGAGGAACCAAGAGGTTCCCCTCATTTTTGGGGTGCAAAGCGTCATCTGTAGCATCTTGCCCATCCCTTTTAGTGCCCAGAGCCTCATGTTTAGGGCCAAATACTCATTCTTAGGGATCAAACCTGTCTTTTATTACCCATAGGCTTTTTCTAGGGCCCACCGTTTCATTTTTGGGGTCCAAACGCTCGTTTTATGGTCCAAACCCCTCTTTTAGGGCAACAAGCCTCCTTTTTAGGGTAGAAACCCTCATTTGTAAGTTCCAAGCACCCCCTTTTAAGGTCCAAAAACTCATTTTAAGGGCCCAGAGCATTACTTTTAAGGCCCAAACACAGGTTTTGAAGGTCCAAAGCCTCAGTTTGACAGTCAAAACCTTATTTATAGGTTCCAAACTGTCTTTTATTACTCATAGCCTCAGACACTCTCATATTACTCATGGACACGCACATTTAATTTTAGGGTCTAAACCCTCACTTTTCTGGCAGAACACATCATTGAGACTCCAAAGCCTCATTTTTATGGTCCAAAGGCTCCTCTTCAGAGTCCAAATACACATTTTTTTGTTCCCAACGCCTCATTTTCAGGCTCCAAAGCGGCATTTTTAGGATCCAGCCAGTTGTTTCTAGGGTCCAAGCCGCGTTTGGAGCGTCCAAACCCTCCTTTTTATGGTCCAAGCCCCTCTTTTAGGGCTCAAAGGTTCCTTTTCCCTGAAAATGCTTTGATTCAGGAGTAGACAGCCTCCTTTTGATGGTCCAAACCCTCATTTTTACGGTCGGTGGGTCCCATGCCCAGCTCCCTGCCTGCTGACACTGCAGGCATCCACATCCCTTTGTGCCCCCATATAAAGCTCAGCCCAGAGTTGGTGAATTCCTGGCTTTGCTGCCATTATGACACAGACAATTGCGCTACTGCTGCGTATTTATTGCTATGCTGTTATTCAGCAATAAATGGTCACCCCCTGAAGCCGTCCATCGGGAGTCGACTCTCGTCGCACCCCCAATCTGTGCCCTGGTGGGGCCGCCTCAAGGCCTTGCAGGAGGATCAGGGCAATGGGCTTGGGGGGCAGGGGGGGGGGGGTTGCAGTTCCTCCGGGGGCTGGAGGGCTGGTGGGGATGGGGTCCAGTGCCCCGGGGCTGTGTGGCAGGCGGGCCGGTTTTCCAGGCAGAGGTGGTGGCTGCTGGTGTTGGGTCTGGCTCTAAGTGGTGCTGGGGCGCGCAGGACGGCTGTCAGGGTGTGCGGGACGGCTGTCGGGGTGCGAGGGGAAGCTGGTGGTGTCGGGCCGGGTTCAGGAAGCTGCGGAGAGGCGCCTGTGGAGAGAAGAGGCTGCTGATGCCCTGCCGCGGCTGCGGTGCCGGGCAGGTGCGAGCGTGCGGGGCAGCGCTGGGCGCACGTGTGCGGGCACCCGGCTGCACGTGGGAGCTGTGGGCACAGAGAGCTCTGTGCAGAAGACGGGGGTGCCCCGCACCCCTCAGCTGGGGCTCTGCTCGCCTGCCCCCGGCTCGTCTCCTCTCGGCCCTGACCATCCTGCCCTGCCTGCTCTGCACATGCCGGGAAGGGGAGCTGACCGCGACAGAGCGAGGGGACCAAAGCTGGACACGGCACTGCAGGGCCAGGGGAGCCTCCTGCTCGCCTTTCTCAGCGTGCCTGGCAGAGACCAGCCCTCCGCTCCCCTGCCCGTCCCTGACCAGACAAGGCGACAGCCTCGGCTCTCTGTTCGGGGAGGTGCTCTCCAGCCCCTCTTCAGAATACCCCTGCACAGACAACACCCTGACAGTGCTGGGGTGCAGATGGGACAGGCTGACACACTCCTGCTCCAAGGCAAGGCAGATAGCTGGGAAGGTTCCTCCCCACGCTCTGAGGTGCTGGGACACCTTGGCCGAGGTGAACACCTGGGATTTACGGCATCACCTAACAGGGTGATTTCTGCTGGGAGGTTCACTGGCAGGGAGATGTCACGCTTGGCAATTCTCTCTTCCTACGGCAGTGTCATCCCTTGTTGTTTTTCATTTCTGTCCTTGTGCTGCTGTGTCTGTCGCTGGGTCCGCTCTTGCTGAGGCAGGGTCACTTTTCACTAAGACCTTGCCACAGTAAAGAGGTGGTTTGAGTAAAGAGTGCCCGTGAATTGAGAGGCCAGTTAAAGCATCTTACAGCAGAAATCTCAGTAGAGTCTGGCCAGGAACTAACTCGGCACTCCGGAATACCCTACCTCGAAATGCTTCACAGCTAACAGCAGCCATCTAAGACAGAAGTTTGGCAAAAAGCCCTCCCAATAACTCACCGTTGTCTCTTCCTCCACAGACAGATCGCGCACCAACATACCATGCCAAGCAGCATGGAGCCCAAGATCGCCATGGCGCCTTCTATGCAGTATCTCCGGAAATCTTCAGGATCCATAGCATTGGAGCTTCTCCTGCCATCCACACCTGGAGGAACAATGCTGCATGTTAGCGTGTCCTGCGCACTCCTGGTAATCTCACTGGAGGTCTGACTGTGCCAGGAAACGTTCTTCCTCACTTTGTGAACGTCCTGGGCCTGCAACATTGCCTTGGTTTCGGTAGAAACAAAGGAAACTCCCAACGGCATTGCAAATCAATGCACTCCGGAGCCTCTCTTTCTCCTCTCGGCTTTGTTTACGCGCTGGGATGGCCGTAATCCAGTTCTCCCAAGTGTCACGGGTTTGCTCCCCCTTCTTGGCCACCCTTCACATTTGCGTACAATTTCTTTTGTGCTGGCCCATTTTCATTCTCTGCAAGTTACGGCACTGAACAGAACTCGTGAGAGCAGATGGAGAGCACGTGGCGGGGGCGCAGCTGTTCGACCAATCGCTCCTTTGAGCAACACGGACAAAACCCATCCCTGCGTCAGGGGTGCCACCCCCAGCTCTCCCTCCCCAGCCCAGCACCCACACCCCGAGGGATGGACCGAGGCAGGCCCTCCCAGGAGACACCTGAACCTTCCTCTCCCCCTTCGCCTTTTCTCCCGCATGGGCACCGCTTGCATGCCTCCAGTTTTCAGGACTTGTCTCCCACTCATGGCCCCCTGCAAGACTGCTCAGTACCTGGATTCTTTTGGAAAAATCCATGTATCCCGGCGTGGTGGTCTTCCCCGGACTTGGACAGCACTGCTGAGAATCAGAGAAAGGCAAAGCCTCAGCACGGCTCAGGCACAGAGGATGCAGAGGGGCGGTGCGGGTTCCTCCAAGCCACTGCCTGATGCGTGAGTGACTCCCTTTGGCCCTCGGTTCGCAGGACGGATCCCCTTCTGCTGTGCCTAGGGCCTCTAGGGCCTCACGGCAAGCTCTGGGATGCAGCTACTGAGGGAGGTACATTCGATGAAGAGTCGTATTTCCCATCATCTCCTGAATGTGGTTCAGATGGCCTCGTTCCCAAAACGGCAGAGTGCTGAAATCCCCGTGAACGGGGTGCGGTGGCAGGAGAGCATCTCACTCACTGCCTCCACAGAGGGTTACCAGCATCCCTCTGGCACACTGATGGCAATAACCTCCACGCCCCAGAGATGACAGTCATCCTCAGAGAGCCGTTCCTGGCTTCTTTTAGAACGCTCGCTCTGTACTAATAGTTTGGCTGCTGACACGACGGGCCGTAGCGGGCCCCAGGGGAGGAGCCTGCAGGCACACAGTGATTTTGATCTGCGACACTGGACGAGCGAGGGACAGCAATTACCTGGCACGCCTGCTGGCTGAGGTGCCCCTGCTTTGGCATCCGGCACTGGCGCTGCGTGACTGGCTCCTTCCTGGAGCACCTCCTTCGCCACAGTCTCACGGTCCGTCTCTTTAGAAAGAAAGAGGGTCATGCCAGTTTTAATTAGAAGTAACGCTTCCTCATCAGGAACACAGTATCTTCAGGAGGCAAAACACATTAATAGCGCTTAGAAACAAAGCCCGGGCATTTGGGGGTGCACCTCGTCACTCGTCCAAACAATGTGTGGGAAAAATTTAAGAGCTAGACGCTTTGCGGTTTACCAGTAGACAGCAAAACCTGACCTGCTGAGACACTAGGAGATTGCATCTCATCTTGTTTGCACTTTAGTGCTTTCTGGGCAAACTGCAAGATGCTGCTAAATGCCTTCCTTCAGAGAGCACAGCAGGGCTGTGTAGCCAGTTCAGCTGAGGAAAGAGCCCTTCTGAGAAGCACAGCCCATCATGCCAGCTCCATCACACAGTGGACTGAACGCCAAGCTCTCGCAAACCTATTCTGGTGGTGGCAGTGAAGAGCCCACAGAGCCGCAAAACAAGAGGAAAACCACAACCGAGTTGCCTAAACCACAACTAGAGACAGCCAGCTAAGCCACCCGAGACGGAGCTGACAGCCCTGCATTTTAGCTGCCGTCAAGTCAGGTGTCCGGCCTCAAGCTGGGTGTGCAGCTTTCACCTGCCCCTGGCCCCGAGGTGTCACTGAGTGCCCTCAGACGTCAAGGAGACCATCTCTGTGGCTCACCAGAGCCTGTAAGGCATGAAATGGTGTGTCAATACAGCGTGTAATCGACTGTCAGTGCAGCGAGGCTCTGATGCATCCCTTTCTGCTGGTGCAGGCTGCGGCTTGTGCATACACGTATCTAAAACGTCAGCTTCCCAAGTCTTCTGCTTAAGAGGGATGTATACCCACCATGTGCTGCTTTCTCCAGTTCATTTAGGATTTCCTTTAGGACTTCTGATGACTGCTGGGAAGATTTCCCTCCTTTGGCTTTATGAGGACCTTAACAGAAAGTATCAAGTTAAATTTCTCACTCATAAAACACTGAAAAACAGTGCTTACTCTGTGCAGTCAGTCAAGACTGACTACTCACCCCTGGGATGCCAGGTGAGCTCCAGCTCAGGATCCAGCCGAGGAGCTGGAGCCACATCTGCAAACAAACGACCCATGAGAAGGTTTCATCATACATTGCGATAGACACCGTCATAACTGAAGAGCAGAACGTATGAGGGGATCACGTAATGACACGGCACATTGATGCGGGTCTGTATTCTCACGCCCGCAAGAGACGCCTCGCTCACTTTTGGGCTTTGAGCTGGCAGCTCTCAAAGCAAGTCAAAAGCCATGACGTACCCGAGCCGCCTGCCAGCGCGTCAGCCCTGGAACCCAGCCGGGAAGCTGCATATCCATCGCCTCCGGCCACGTCTGTAAACAAAAAAACCAGAGCGGCTCCCGTGAAATATTTCGGTGTACTTCTTCAGATCTGAACGGCACTGAATGCAGTTCAAACGCGGGCTTGCCCCGTGGCACTTGTCTCCTCTCCCTTCCACTCAGGAGCAGTGTGCAGACAGTTACTGGGTGCCTGGAGCATGCTGATCCAGAGGAAAGCATGCACGGAGCTGTCGGGAGAAAGGACTCCCTGGAGGTCCCACCAGCTCTAAGCTCAGCCCCAACAAGCCCGCTGGCTTTGCAGCGGGCACTGGAAGCAGCGCAGGCTGGGAGAGGCTGGCAAAGACAGCTTCGCAAGGCAGAGTGCCGCAGGGCACATCACTGAGCCCCGACCCATTCCCCCTCTGCTCTGCCGCACGTCTGAGCATTGGGCAAGAACACATTTAGTTAGATTTCATATGGACAGCATAGTAAAAGCTCAGTGCTCATTCACTCCGGTGACATACCTGGGGGATCGTCCTGAGGCTCGCCGACAAGATCAGCCGGAGAAGTCGGGTGGCCATCGCCTACAGGCACAGCTGTAATCAAGCACGTTTCCATTAGGTGTTGTGATCTACTTCTTTCACGGTGACCTGCGGTGACTGGAGGGGGGCCAGGTAATGGGGCGGGACCCAGACGTGGGTGGAGATTTCCAAATCTGCAGAGGGGCCCGAGTGACCTGTTGGCTGGCACCAACCTGGAAGCTCTCAAAATACCGTTTCCAGGCCACGTGCAAGACCCCTCAAGGACCGGAGGGACAAACATAGGGCCCCTCGGGGATTTCTTACTGGGAGATCTCTCCTGCGCACAAAAGCAGCCCACATGAAAGCACGGGAGGAAACCAATGCTCATTCCCGCATCTCGTGGAGAAGAGCCTGCCGGCCAGTGCGAGGCTGCCCCGCCGCTGCCCCGTCTATGCCCCCGGGCTTACGGCTCACCCAGCCCAGCCGGGCCCCGCTGCTCTCCCGGCCCTGCCCCGTCATGACCCCAGCCCCGCTGCCACCCTCAGCTGCGGTGGGCACGGTGCCACGCTGCCCAGGGCTGGGTGCCGGCCCTCGCCCGCCCGCATACCTAATCCCCGCGCTCGCCACGGAGCAGCCCAGGCACCCCGGCCTTGCAGGGCCACCAGGAGGAGGAGGATAAGGATGCGGGTGGGGGCCAAAGGCCCCCGTGCCTGCACCATGCCGCCGCTGCTGCTGCTGCTGCCGCCGCCGCTGCTGCTGCTGCTGCCGCCGCTGCCGCTGCTGCTGCTGCCGGCACTGCCGTAGCGGTGCCCGCGGCACAGGACAGCACCTCAGGGCGTGGCACAGCGGGGCTCTGTGACCTCACAGCCCGGCCTGCCCACCGTGGCCACGCCCCCGGGGTGCAGCCCCTCCCCAAGCACCGCCCCCTGGCACGCCCCACCCCCCCCCCCAGGGCACCTCGGGAGGGCGGGGCTCCCGCAGGGGAGGGAGACTGAGGCAGCGCTAAGGAGTGTTTTGACTGTCTAGAGCTTGACCATGGCGATGAAAGGGTGGAGCGGTTATGGCTACGAAGCAGGGGGAAGGCCAACAAGGCAGCTGTCGTGGGTGGGAGTCTGCTCTAGAGCACCCAAGCAGGATGAAGAGACACATGAAATATTCTAGAAGCAGCTGGCAGAAGTGTGGCCTTTGGAAGAAGGGGTAGGCAACTCAGGAGGGCTACAAAGCTGTCCTGAGGTTATGCAGGGAGAAAATTAGAAGGGCTAGAGGCCAACTAGAAGTTAATCTGGCTACTGCCGTGAAAGACAATCAAAATGTTTCTATAAATGCACTGCCGACAAAAGGAGGGTTAAGGAGAATCTCCATCCGTTATTGGACGCGGGAGGAAGCATAGTGACAAAGGCTGAGGAAAAGGCTGAGGTACTTACTGCCGCCTTTGCCTCCGTCTTTAATAGTCAGAGCAGTCGGTCTCGGGGTACCCAGCCCCCTGAGCTGGAAGACAGGGACGGGGAGCGGAATGAAGTCCCCGTAATGCAGGGGGAAATGGTTAGCCACCTGCTACACCACTTAGACATGCACAAGTGCATGGGGCTGGATGGGATCCACCCAAGGGTACCGAGGGAGCTGGCGGAAGGGCTCACCAAGCCACATTCACTCATTTATCAGCAGTCCTGGCTAAACCGGGGGGAGGGCCCAGGGGGCTGGCGGTTGGCAGATGTGATGGCCATCTCCAGGAAGGGCCGGAAGGAGGATCCGAGGAACTACAGGCCTGTCAGTCTGCCCTCGGCGCTGGGGAAGGTCATGGCTGCTCATGTCTCGGACAGGCATACTCTTTGCTGGGTAAACGAGTGGCTGGATGGCTGTCGCGAATCCCGATTTAGGATCCTGCCGACTCTGCCCATTTGTCACAAATGGGTGATTTAGAACGCTGAAGGAATCGCCGACAAAGGTATTAGCAAAAGTGGTTTTCATAGGCTGTTGTAAAAGTGCAACTTAACATTAAGTTTGATATCAAGGTTCACTCTGGTAATGACTGCATGGAAGAAACATACAAAGGAAAACTTAGTTACACTCGAGTTAAAATGTTTCACAGGGAGACCAGGGATGCAAAATAGCAAGGAGGACCCTCCCGTTGAGTCACGAGGTTCAGAGTAGAGCCCCTTGCTTTCTGAACTCCTGGTGGAGCTCACGTGTGGCCGGGTCCAATCTTAGTCTCAGATTTGGTCAACGGTTTATGTCTAAGGGGAGAAATACAAAGAGTGAAGAGGACCCTTCCGTTGAGTCACGAGGTTCAGAGTAGACCCCCGACCCCCACTTTATAAACTGCTGATGGAGGGGTTTTGTGCAATTCCTTCTGGGGGAGCAGCTCCTTTTAGGACTGTTTCTAGCAAATTAAACGGCCCTCTAGTCTGAGCAGGTTGCCCCTGGTGTATGTTCTCAACTTGTTTCACTGCTCGGACTAAAGATAGGAGTCCTTTTTCCCGTTTGGAACATCTCTCTCCTGTCTCTTTTGATGCAATTGAGTTAAACAGTAAAGGTCTTTGTGGCCCACTCGGGCCGGTCTGGAATAGATTGCAGTAAGTACCGTGTTCTGCAAGCCCCCATTCTGCTCTAATAGGGTCGCGGGGTTGTACTGGCCCCAGTGACTGGTGTGGTTTTAATTCCTGTATTAGAGTTTTGATTGCCTCTTCATGCTCTGGGTTCCATTCCCATGGTTTTCCCTTTCGTAAAAGTGAGTACAGTGGGCGAGCAATGCTAGAAACTCCAGGTACGTGATCCCTCCAGTACCCTAAAGTGCCCACAAGCTGTTGCAATTCTTTCCTCGATTCTCTTTTACTGAGGGTGTCCAGTGGGATTGCTGCGCTACCTGCAATCCACCAAGTACCTAAAAATGTTGCTTCTCTACTTGGTCCCTGACATTTTTCTGGTGGCATTTCAACTTCTGCTTTCGGTAGCCTTTGGCACACTGCTGCTGCTGCCGCTTTCCCCACCTTTTCAGGGGAGGTCCCTCCGATTAGGATCTCCTCTACATATTGGTACAGTTCTGATCTTGAGGGAGTGAGACTGTACGAGTTCATCAGGCACAGCGTAAGCAATCGTGGGTGAATGTTTATATCCCTGTGGGAGCCTGTTAAAGGTGTATTGCATACCTTGCCAAGTAAAAGCTGATTTCTCTTTATCCCTCTCCTGCAAGGGGATCATAAGGAACGTGCGGGGCTCATTGACAGGGCTTTAAACTAGATGTGAACGGGGAGGGGGAATATATCAGGCTTGCCTGTGACAAGCTGTGGGATGGTACGCAATGGTTAGAGGGACGGGGTGCTACTGTGAGCCCTCAACCTGTTGCCCAGAGGCATGACGGGGACGCTGCAGCACAGTTGAAGTCTGGCAGAGATGAGCTGGGGGCGCCTGCGATAGTTAGAGCTCACAAGGAAACCTTCGTGAAACACCCCGAGGGAAACGAGGGATGTTCCACTGAGGAGGTGACACGGCCAACAGCCCAGATGAAATGCCTCTACATGAACGCACACAGCATGGGGAACAAACAGGAGGAGCTGGAAGCTGCTGTGCTGCTAGAAAGCTACGACCTGATTGCCATAACTGAAACTTGGTGGGACAAATCCCATGACTGGAATGTGGCTATCGATGGCTACAGGCTGTTCAGAAGGGACAGGTGAGGAAGGAGGGGCGGAGGCGTTGCCCTCTACGTAAAGAAATCAATACAGTGTGAAGAGCTGTCCCTGAAGAATAGCCATGAGCAGGTCAAAAGCTTATGGGTAAGGATCAGAGACAGAGGCAACAAAGGGAACCTGGTGGTTGGTGTCTACTACAGGCCGCCTGATCAAGGGGAGCCTGCTGATGAAGCCTTCTTCCTCCAGCTCCGGGAGGCTTCGCGCTTGCAGACTCTTGTCCTGCTGGGGGACTTCAACCACCCCAACATTTGCTGGAAAAGCAACATGGCGAGCTGTAGGCAATCCAGGAGATTCCTGGAATGCATAGACGACAACTTCCTAAGCCAGGTAATAGACACCCCTACCCAAGGGGACGCAATACTGGGTTTGATGGGTGGACTGTTCGGTGGATAAGGAATTGGCTGGATGGTTGCATCCAGAGGGTCGTGGTCAATGGCTCGATGTCCACATGGAGACTGGTGACAAGTGGAGTCCCTCAGGGGTCCGTACTGGGACCGGCGCTGTTTATCATCATCATCATCAATGACATAGACAGTGGGATTGAGTGCACCCTCAGCAAGTTTGCAGACGACACCAAGCTGAGTGGTGTGGTTGACACACCAGGAGGACGAGATGTCATCCAAAGGGGCCTGGACAAGCTGGAGACGTGGGCCTGTGTGAACCTCATGAGGTTCAGCAAGGCCAAGGGCACGTTCCTGCACCTGGGACAGGGCAACCCCTGATATCAATACAGGCTGGGGGATGAAGGGATTGAGAGCAGCCCTGCAGAGAAGGACTTGGGGGTACTGGGGGATGAAAAGCTGGACGTGAGCCGGCAATGTGCGCTTGCAGCCCAGAAAGCCAACCGCATCCTGGGCTGCATCAAAAGAAGCGTGGGCAGCAGGTCGAGGGAGGTGATTCTGCCTCTCTACTCTGCTCTGGTGAGACCTCCCCTGGAGTACTGCGTCCAGCTCTGGGGCCCTCAGCACAAGAAGGACATGGACCTGCTGGAGCGGGTCCAGAGGAGGGCCACCAAAATGATCCGAGGGCTGGAACACCTCTTCTATGAGGGCAGGCTGAGAGAGTTGGGGTTGTTCAGCCTGGAGAAGAGAAGGCTGCGAGGAGAGCTTATTGCGGCCTTTCAGTACTTAAAGGGGACTTATAGGAAGGATGGGGGCAATCATTTTAGCAAGGCCTGTTGTGACAGGACAAGGAATAATGGATTTAAACTAAAGAAGAATAGATTTAGACTAGACATAAGGAATAAATTTTTTACAATGAGGCTGGTGAAGCACTGGAACAGGTTGCCCAGAGAGGTGGTGGAGGCCCCATCCCTGGCAACATTCAAGGTCAGGTTGGACGGGGCTCTGAGCACCCTGATCTGGTTAAAGCTGTCCCTGCTCGCTGCAGGGGGGTTGGGCTAGATGACCTCTAGGGGTCCCTTCCAAGCCAAAGCCTTTTGTGATTCTATGTTTCTTGCTTATAATCGTTTTCTATCTCCGTTTGGCAAAAAATGAAACAAATTGCATCAATCCACCCTGTAAACCGTATACAATCAACTGGTCCTGTATGTAAAATGGTATATAACTAACATTAATTAGAACACTTAAACTGACTGGACTCTTACCACTGATTTGCAATACGCCACATATTTATGACATAGAGGCAAGAGGTACGACCACTCTATGAGTTGATAAAGTGGATTGGCTGTAGTCACGGGCTGCAGCGCGACGGCTACGCTTGGCCCCTTGACCAGACTGGCGGTGGTTTGGTGCAGGCTGCGGAAGAGGTAAAGGCCTGAGCCGCAGGCAGGCCGTGAACTCCTCTAGTTTCAATCTCTTCTCTGAAAACCCACAGAGGAGCGGAGTGACACAGCGAGCATTGATGCATATGGGCTTGGAACACCGATCAGGCGAATAACACACGAGTAGCAGGTGGCTTTTCCAAGAAAGGACGCTGTGGGTACAAGGAGCCCCATGCATCCCTTTTCCATCGCATGTCATTTGACTGCAGGCCAAGCACTTTATCCTATGACAGCCTAAGCGAGCCTTTTTTGAGCTCTCCCTGCTAGGCAGCGTGGCTGCATGGCGGCGATCTCCCCTTGAGCTGGGACACCTCTCGAGGTTGCTCCTCGAGGCAGAGAGACCTTTTACCAATGACAGATCTTTGGTAAGCGACTGACACATAACTGAGCGTTACACAAACTTTGCAGGTACAATCCCTTAGACATAAACTTTTGTCCAAGTCTGAGAGTAAGATTGGACCCAGCCACACGTGAGCTCCACCAGGAGTTTAGAAAGCAAGGGGGTCTACTCTCAACCTCGTGACTCAAGGGGCGGTCCTTCTTACCTGTTTGCCTCCACGGTCTCCCTGTGAATCATTTTAACTCGAGTGTAACTCAATTTTCCTTTGTATGTTTCTTCCATGCAGTCATTAATAGAGTGAACCTTGCCATTGAACTTTTACAACATCCTATGAAAACCACTTTTGCTAATACCTTTGTCGGTGATTCCTTCAGTGTTCTAAATCACCCATTTGTGACAAATGGGCAGAGTCAGCAGGATCCTAAATCGGGATTTGTGACAATGGCCGCACCCAGAGAGTTGTGGTGAATGGAGTTCAATCCAGTTGGTGGCTGGTCACAAGTGGTCTTCCCCAGGGCTCAGTATTGGGGCCAGTTCTGTTTAATATCTTTGTCAGTGTTGCGCATGAGGGGATCGAGTGCACCCGCAGTACATCTGCAGGCGACATCAAGTTGGGCAGGAGTGTTGATCTGCTTGAGGGTAGAAAGGCCCTGCAGAGGGATCTGGACAGGCTGGACCGATGGGCCGAGGCCACATGTATGAGGGTGCTCCTGCCCTTGTAGCTACAGAGCCACCACTGACACCACAAGCACCTGCTGTAGCCAGGGGCTGGCTCCTGGCCTAACACGTACCCAGCCACCAGTGACACCACGAGCACCTGCACAGCAGGAACGTCCTCACTTCCAACATCCCAGCTTTTCCTCCTCCATCTCCATCTCTGTCCCCCATCTCCCCGTGCTCTCCCCTCTCCCAGGCACCTTTCTCACCCCCTCCACCCCCTCCCAATGCCTCTGTCTGTCTCTGTGTTTGTGTGGCACGTTTCCTTGGAAGCATCATCCCAGCCACGTCACCTGCATCTCTTTCTCTTCTCCCTCTGCTCTCGTAGTGACTGTGCCAGCTGTCTGATGCACTTTTGATCTCACTCAAGTCTTATGAGGAGTGGCTGAGGGAGCTGGGATTGTGGAACTGGGTGGTGGAGTCCCCATCCCTGGAGGTGTTTAAAAACCGTGTAGAAGTGGCACTTTGGGACGTGGTTTAGTGGACATGGTGGTGTTGGGTTGACGGTTGGACTGATGATCTTAGAGCTCCTTTCCAACCTTCACGATTCCTCGTTTTACTTTTGTTAAAAAATAATGCAGCCAGCAAGCCAGGAAACATGAAATGAATTACTGCTCTACTTGGGAGTGTTAGCTTAATGGTTGGACTGGACGATCTTGAAGGTCTTTTCCAACGTAAATGATGCTTCTATGATTCTATGATTCAAAGGGCCTTTCGTCCTGCCTCCCTTCTGCTGTTAAATCCTCCTCGTGCAAGAGAAGTGACAACCAGTCGGGGTGCTCTCCGTGGCATCTTCCCTGCATCTTCCTGAGCTGGACAGCTGGTGGGAACTGTCACCATCAGCCCCAGCGGTGTGTGAAGGCTTCTCCTGGCCCAGGCGCAGCTCTGCCTGTGCTTGGTGTGTACCGCGCTTTCTGCAGGAGAACAGCAACACTCTAACTTACTCCTGGGCAATGTCTTGCTGGTAAGGGCTGATTTGAAAGCAGGTTGG
The DNA here is from genome assembly GCF_030463565.1 of Pelecanus crispus. NCBI lineage: Eukaryota > Metazoa > Chordata > Aves > Pelecaniformes > Pelecanidae > Pelecanus > Pelecanus crispus. The sequence continues at coordinate 560,429 of NC_134666.1, forward strand.
CAGCAGACCCTGAGGCCGTGCCGGGGGTGGCCACATCTGGCTCCTTCCAGCAGGAGTTTGGGAAGCCCATTCCTGGCTTTTTCCTCCCCTAATAAGTTGAGGCCCTTCTAGGGATCTTTAAAAGATCCTGACCTTAAAATTTGAGCACAAGGGATGGGTCAGGTCACTTGTTCTAGTGTTCTCATAAAACCCAAGGCATGTGTTTTATCTACTCCTAAACTGTTTTTCTATTTTCTTCACATTCCTCCCCCAGGAGAGAAAAAGAAGCCAGTGAGTAACAGCATGAGGACATTTCCAATGCTCTGCTAATCCATCAGGTTTCCAAGAAGCGGGCCACGGGACTAGGTGCGGGGAGCAGAAAGCTGCAAGGCACACGTGCGTGATGCTGGATGTCTGATACACGTTTAACAAAACAACGCACCCCCAGGGATTGTGTTTGTTCACCTTGAGCTGGGGGGAAGGTGTGTGCATGGCTGAGGAAGGTCTGCTTTCTCCATTTGATTTCCAGAAAGACTTGCAGATCCAGAGCAAACCCATGGCAGTCCCCTCCCCCGCTTCCCTCCCACCCTGAGCAGAGCCCATGAGCGGACCAAGGGAGGGCAGAGCTGCGCTCACCCCTTGCGCTGCTGAGGGAACAGCTCGGGTGAAATGGCCCTTCTCGCAGGCCGTCTCTCCGCAGGCCCAGGCTGTAATCCCACTTTTTCAGGGTACAAAGCCTCATTTCTAGGTTCTAAACCTGGACCTGTAGGCTACAACCGCTCATTCCTAGGGTCAAAGGCTCAGTTTCCGGGTCCAAAACTGATTACAGAGCCCAGCTTCTCTTCTTCAGGGCACAAAGCCTCATTTGTAGGAGCAAACCCTCACTTCAGCACCCAAAGCCTCCTTTTTTGGGCCTAAATCAACACTTTTAGGGACCAAAGCCTCACTTTTAGGCATCAAAGCCTCACTTTTAGGGTTCAAACCCTAATTTTGAACCTCCAAAGACCCATTTTTTAGGGTGCAAAGCCTTAGTTTCTGTTACCAAAGCATCACTGGAGGATACAGAACCTAATTTCATGGTTCAAAGCCTCATTTTCATTTCCAAAGCCCAAGTTTCAGGGCCCAAAGCCCCATTCTTAAGGCTCAAACCCTCCTTCTGAGGGCCCAAACTCCTATTTGCAGGGCCCAGACTCTCATTTATAGGGCCCAAACCCCTTTTTTGCAGCTCTAAGCCTCCATTGCCGTGCCCAAAGCCCTATATTCAGGACCAAAGCTTCATTTCTTGGGGCCATAGAGGAACCAAGAGGTTCCCCTCATTTTTGGGGTGCAAAGCGTCATCTGTAGCATCTTGCCCATCCCTTTTAGTGCCCAGAGCCTCATGTTTAGGGCCAAATACTCATTCTTAGGGATCAAACCTGTCTTTTATTACCCATAGGCTTTTTCTAGGGCCCACCGTTTCATTTTTGGGGTCCAAACGCTCGTTTTATGGTCCAAACCCCTCTTTTAGGGCAACAAGCCTCCTTTTTAGGGTAGAAACCCTCATTTGTAAGTTCCAAGCACCCCCTTTTAAGGTCCAAAAACTCATTTTAAGGGCCCAGAGCATTACTTTTAAGGCCCAAACACAGGTTTTGAAGGTCCAAAGCCTCAGTTTGACAGTCAAAACCTTATTTATAGGTTCCAAACTGTCTTTTATTACTCATAGCCTCAGACACTCTCATATTACTCATGGACACGCACATTTAATTTTAGGGTCTAAACCCTCACTTTTCTGGCAGAACACATCATTGAGACTCCAAAGCCTCATTTTTATGGTCCAAAGGCTCCTCTTCAGAGTCCAAATACACATTTTTTTGTTCCCAACGCCTCATTTTCAGGCTCCAAAGCGGCATTTTTAGGATCCAGCCAGTTGTTTCTAGGGTCCAAGCCGCGTTTGGAGCGTCCAAACCCTCCTTTTTATGGTCCAAGCCCCTCTTTTAGGGCTCAAAGGTTCCTTTTCCCTGAAAATGCTTTGATTCAGGAGTAGACAGCCTCCTTTTGATGGTCCAAACCCTCATTTTTACGGTCGGTGGGTCCCATGCCCAGCTCCCTGCCTGCTGACACTGCAGGCATCCACATCCCTTTGTGCCCCCATATAAAGCTCAGCCCAGAGTTGGTGAATTCCTGGCTTTGCTGCCATTATGACACAGACAATTGCGCTACTGCTGCGTATTTATTGCTATGCTGTTATTCAGCAATAAATGGTCACCCCCTGAAGCCGTCCATCGGGAGTCGACTCTCGTCGCACCCCCAATCTGTGCCCTGGTGGGGCCGCCTCAAGGCCTTGCAGGAGGATCAGGGCAATGGGCTTGGGGGGCAGGGGGGGGGGGGTTGCAGTTCCTCCGGGGGCTGGAGGGCTGGTGGGGATGGGGTCCAGTGCCCCGGGGCTGTGTGGCAGGCGGGCCGGTTTTCCAGGCAGAGGTGGTGGCTGCTGGTGTTGGGTCTGGCTCTAAGTGGTGCTGGGGCGCGCAGGACGGCTGTCAGGGTGTGCGGGACGGCTGTCGGGGTGCGAGGGGAAGCTGGTGGTGTCGGGCCGGGTTCAGGAAGCTGCGGAGAGGCGCCTGTGGAGAGAAGAGGCTGCTGATGCCCTGCCGCGGCTGCGGTGCCGGGCAGGTGCGAGCGTGCGGGGCAGCGCTGGGCGCACGTGTGCGGGCACCCGGCTGCACGTGGGAGCTGTGGGCACAGAGAGCTCTGTGCAGAAGACGGGGGTGCCCCGCACCCCTCAGCTGGGGCTCTGCTCGCCTGCCCCCGGCTCGTCTCCTCTCGGCCCTGACCATCCTGCCCTGCCTGCTCTGCACATGCCGGGAAGGGGAGCTGACCGCGACAGAGCGAGGGGACCAAAGCTGGACACGGCACTGCAGGGCCAGGGGAGCCTCCTGCTCGCCTTTCTCAGCGTGCCTGGCAGAGACCAGCCCTCCGCTCCCCTGCCCGTCCCTGACCAGACAAGGCGACAGCCTCGGCTCTCTGTTCGGGGAGGTGCTCTCCAGCCCCTCTTCAGAATACCCCTGCACAGACAAAACCCCTGCCTGTGCTGAGAACACACACGCTGACGGTGCTGGGGTGCAGATGGGACAGGCTGACACACTCCTGCTCCAAGGCAAGGCAGATAGCTGGGAAGGTTCCTCCCCACGCTCTGAGGTGCTGGGACACCTTGGCCAAGGTGAACACCTGGGATTTACGGCATCACCTAACAGGGTGATTTCTGCTGGGAGGTTCACTGGCAGGGAGATGTCACGCTTGGCAATTCTCTCTTCCTACGGCAGTGTCATCCCTTGTTGTTTTTCATTTGTGTCCTTGTGCTGCTGCGTCTGTCGCTGGGTCCGCTCTTGCTGAGGCAGGGTCACTTTTCACTAAGACCTTGCCACAGTAAAGAGGTGGTTTGAGTAAAGAGTGCCCGTGAATTGAGAGGCCAGTTAAAGCATCTTACAGCAGAAATCTCAGTAGAGTCTGGCCAGGAACTAACTCGGCACTCCGGAATACCCTACCTCGAAATGCTTCACAGGTAACAGCAGCCATCTAAGACAGAAGTTTGGCAAAAAGCCCTCCCAATAACTCACCGTTGTCTCTTCCTCCACAGACAGATCGCGCACCAACACACCATGCCAAGCAGCATGGAGCCCAAGATCGCCATGGCGCCTTCTATGCAGTATCTCCGGAAATCTTCAGGATCCATAGCATTGGAGCTTCTCCTGCCATCCACGCCTGGAGGAACAAGTCTGCACGTTAGCGTGTCCTGCGCACTCCTGGTAATCTCACTGGAGGTCTGACTGTGCCAGGAAACGTTCTTCCTCACTTTGTGAACGTCCTGGGCCTGCAACATTGCCTTGGTTTCGGTAGAAACAAAGGAAACTCCCAACGGCATTGCAAATCAATGCACTCCGGAGCCTCTCTTTCTCCTCTCGGCTTTGTTTACGCGCTGGGATGGCCGTAATCCAGTTCTCCCAAGTGTCACGGGTTTGCTCCCCCTTCTTGGCCACCCTTCACATTTGCGCACAATTTCTTTTGTGCTGGCCCATTTTCATTCTCTGCAAGTTACGGCACTGAACAGAACTCGTGAGAGCAGATGGAGAGCACGTGGCGGGGGCGCAGCTGTTCGACCAATCGCTCCTTTGAGCAACACGGACAAAACCCATCCCTGCGTCAGGGGTGCCACCCCCAGCTCTCCCTCCCCAGCCCAGCACCCACACCCCGAGGGATGGACCGAGGCAGGCCCTCCCAGGAGACACCTGAACCTTCCTCTCCCCCTTCGCCTTTTCTCCCGCATGGGCACCGCTTGCATGCCTCCAGTTTTCAGGACTTGTCTCCCACTCATGGCCCCCTGCAAGACTGCTCAGTACCTGGATTCTTTTGGAAAAATCCATGTATCCCGGCGTGGTGGTCTTCCCCGGACTTGGACAGCACTGCTGAGAATCAGAGAAAGGCAAAGCCTCAGCACGGCTCAGGCACAGAGGATGCAGAGGGGCGGTGCGGGTTCCTCCAAGCCACTGCCTGATGCGTGAGTGACTCCCTTTGGCCCTCGGTTCGCAGGACGGATCCCCTTCTGCTGTGCCTAGGGCCTCTAGGGCCTCACGGCAAGCTCTGGGATGCAGCTACTGAGGGAGGTACATTCGATGAAGAGTCGTATTTCCCATCATCTCCTGAATGTGGTTCAGATGGCCTCGTTCCCAAAACGGCAGAGTGCTGAAATCCCCGTGAACGGGGTGCGGTGGCAGGAGAGCATCTCACTCACTGCCTCCACAGAGGGTTACCAGCGTCCCTCTGGCACACTGATGGCAATAACCTCCACACCCCAGAGATGACAGTCATCCTCAGAGAGCCGTTCCTGGCTTCTTTTAGAACGCTCGCTCTGTACTAATAGTTTGGCTGCTGACACGACGGGCCGTAGCGGGCCCCAGGGGAGGAGCCTGCAGGCACACAGTGATTTTGATCTGCGACACTGGACGAGCGAGGGACAGCAATTACCTGGCACGCCTGCTGGCTGAGGTGCCCCTGCTTTGGCATCCGGCACTGGCGCTGCGTGACTGGCTCCTTCCTGGAGCACCTCCTTCGCCACAGTCTCACGGTCCGTCTCTTTAGAAAGAAAGAGGGTCAGTGCCAGTTTTAATTAGAAGTAACGCTTCCTCATCAGGAACACAGTATCTTCAGGAGGCAAAACACATTAATAGCGCTTAGAAACAAAGCCCGGGCATTTGGGGGTGCACCTCGTCACTCGTCCAAACAATGTGTGGGAAAAATTTAAGAGCTAGACGCTTTGCGGTTTACCAGTAGACAGCAAAACCTGACCTGCTGAGACACTAGGAGATTGCATCTCATCTTGTTTGCACTTTAGTGCTTTCTGGGCAAACTGCAAGATGCTGCTAAATGCCTTCCTTCAGAGAGCACAGCAGGGCTGTGTAGCCAGTTCAGCTGAGGAAAGAGCCCTTCTGAGAAGCACAGCCCATCATGCCAGCTCCATCACACAGTGGACTGAACGCCAAGCTCTCGCAAACCTATTCTGGTGGTGGCAGTGAAGAGCCCACAGAGCCGCAAAACAAGAGGAAAACCACAACCGAGTTGCCTAAACCACAACTAGAGACAGCCAGCTAAGCCACCCGAGACGGAGCTGACAGCCCTGCATTTTAGCTGCCGTCAAGTCAGGTGTCCGGCCTCAAGCTGGGTGTGCAGCTTTCACCTGCCCCTGGCCCCGAGGTGTCACTGAGTGCCCTCAGACGTCAAGGAGACCATCTCTGTGGCTCACCAGAGCCTGTAAGGCATGAAATGGTGTGTCAATACAGCGTGTAATCGACTGTCAGTGCAGCGAGGCTCTGATGCATCCCTTTCTGCTGGTGCAGGCTGCGGCTTGTGCATACACGTATCTAAAACGTCAGCTTCCCAAGTCTTCTGCTTAAGAGGGATGTATACCCACCATGTGCTGCTTTCTCCAGTTCATTTAGGATTTCCTTTAGGACTTCTGATGACTGCTGGGAAGATTTCCCTCCTTTGGCTTTATGAGGACCTTAACAGAAAGTATCAAGTTAAATTTCTCACTCATAAAACACTGAAAAACAGTGCTTACTCTGTGCAGTCAGTCAAGACTGACTACTCACCCCTGGGATGCCAGGTGAGCTCCAGCTCAGGATCCAGCCGAGGAGCTGGAGCCACATCTGCAAACAAACGACCCATGAGAAGGTTTCATCATACATTGCGATAGACACCGTCATAACTGAAGAGCAGAACGTATGAGGGGATCACGTAATGACACGGCACATTGATGCAGGTCTGTATTCTCACGCCCGCAAGAGACGCCTCGCTCACTTTTGGGCTTTGAGCTGGCAGCTCTCAAAGCAAGTCAAAAGCCATGACGTACCCGAGCCGCCTGCCAGCGCGTCAGCCCTGGAACCCAGCCGGGAAGCTGCATATCCATCGCCTCCGGCCACGTCTGTAAACAAAAAAACCAGAGCGGCTCCCGTGAAATATTTCGGTGTACTTCTTCAGATCTGAACGGCACTGAATGCAGTTCAAACGCGGGCTTGCCCCGTGGCACTTGTCTCCTCTCCCTTCCACTCAGGAGCAGTGTGCAGACAGTTACTGGGTGCCTGGAGCATGCTGATCCAGAGGAAAGCATGCACGGAGCTGTCGGGAGAAAGGACTCCCTGGAGGTCCCACCAGCTCTAAGCTCAGCCCCAACAAGCCCGCTGGCTTTGCAGCGGGCACTGGAAGCAGCGCAGGCTGGGAGAGGCTGGCAAAGACAGCTTCGCAAGGCAGAGTGCCGCAGGGCACATCACTGAGCCCCGACCCATTCCCCCTCTGCTCTGCCGCACGTCTGAGCATTGGGCAAGAAAACATGCAGTTAGATTTCATATGGACAGCATAGTAAAAGCTCAGTGCTCATTCACTCCGGTGACATACCTGGGGGATCGTCCTGAGGCTCGCCGACAAGATCAGCCGGAGAAGTCGGGTGGCCATCGCCTACAGGCACAGCTGTAATCAAGCACGTTTCCATTAGGTGTTGTGATCTACTTCTTTCACGGTGACCTGCGGTGACTGGAGGGGGGCCAGGTAATGGGGCGGGACCCAGACGTGGGTGGAGATTTCCAAATCTGCAGAGGGGCCCGAGTGACCTGTTGGCTGGCACCAACCTGGAAGCTCTCAAAATACCGTTTCCAGGCCACGTGCAAGACCCCTCAAGGACCGGAGGGACAAACATAGGGCCCCTCGGGGATTTCTTACTGGGAGATCTCTCCTGCGCACAAAAGCAGCCCACATGAAAGCACGGGAGGAAACCAATGCTCATTCCCGCATCTCGTGGAGAAGAGCCTGCCGGCCAGTGCGAGGCTGCCCCGCCGCTGCCCCGTCTATGCCCCCGGGCTTACGGCTCACCCAGCCCAGCCGGGCCCCGCTGCTCTCCCGGCCCTGCCCCGTCATGACCCCAGCCCCGCTGCCACCCTCAGCTGCGGTGGGCACGGTGCCACGCTGCCCAGGGCTGGGTGCCGGCCCTCGCCCGCCCGCATACCTAATCCCCGCGCTCGCCACGGAGCAGCCCAGGCACCCCGGCCTTGCAGGGCCACCAGGAGGAGGAGGATAAGGATGCGGGTGGGGGCCAAAGGCCCCCGTGCCTGCACCATGCCGCCGCTGCTGCTGCTGCTGCCGCCGCCGCTGCTGCTGCTGCTGCCGCCGCTGCCGCTGCTGCTGCTGCCGGCACTGCCGTAGCGGTGCCCGCGGCACAGGACAGCACCTCAGGGCGTGGCACAGCGGGGCTCTGTGACCTCACAGCCCGGCCTGCCCACCGTGGCCACGCCCCCGGGGTGCAGCCCCTCCCCAAGCACCGCCCCCTGGCACGCCCCCCCCCCCCCCCCCCCCCCAGGGCACCTCGGGAGGGCGGGGCTCCCGCAGGGGAGGGAGACTGAGGCAGCGCTAAGGAGTGTTTTGACTGTCTAGAGCTTGACCATGGCGATGAAAGGGTGGAGCGGTTATGGCTACGAAGCAGGGGGAAGGCCAACAAGGCAGCTGTCGTGGGTGGGAGTCTGCTCTAGAGCACCCAAGCAGGATGAAGAGACACATGAAATATTCTAGAAGCAGCTGGCAGAAGTGTGGCCTTTGGAAGAAGGGGTAGGCAACTCAGGAGGGCTACAAAGCTGTCCTGAGGTTATGCAGGGAGAAAATTAGAAGGGCTAGAGGCCAACTAGAAGTTAATCTGGCTACTGCCGTGAAAGACAATCAAAATGTTTCTATAAATGCACTGCCGACAAAAGGAGGGTTAAGGAGAATCTCCATCCGTTATTGGACGCGGGAGGAAGCATAGTGACAAAGGCTGAGGAAAAGGCTGAGGTACTTACTGCCGCCTTTGCCTCCGTCTTTAATAGTCAGAGCAGTCGGTCTCGGGGTACCCAGCCCCCTGAGCTGGAAGACAGGGACGGGGAGCGGAATGAAGCCCCCGTAATGCAGGGGGAAATGGTTAGCCACCTGCTACACCACTTAGACACGCACAAGTGCATGGGGCTGGATGGGATCCACCCAAGGGTACCGAGGGAGCTGGCGGAAGGGCTCACCAAGCCACATTCACTCATTTATCAGCAGTCCTGGCTAAACCGGGGGGAGGGCCCAGGGGGCTGGCGGTTGGCAGATGTGATGGCCATCTCCAGGAAGGGCCGGAAGGAGGATCCGAGGAACTACAGGCCTGTCAGTCTGCCCTCGGCGCTGGGGAAGGTCATGGCTGCTCATGTCTCGGACAGGCATACTCTTTGCTGGGTAAACGAGTGGCTGGATGGCTGTCGCGAATCCCGATTTAGGATCCTGCCGACTCTGCCCATTTGTCACAAATGGGTGATTTAGAACGCTGAAGGAATCGCCGACAAAGGTATTAGCAAAAGTGGTTTTCATAGGCTGTTGTAAAAGTGCAACTTAACATTAAGTTTGATATCAAGGTTCACTCTGGTAATGACTGCATGGAAGAAACATACAAAGGAAAACTTAGTTACACTCGAGTTAAAATGTTTCACAGGGAGACCAGGGATGCAAAATAGCAAGGAGGACCCTCCCGTTGAGTCACGAGGTTCAGAGTAGAGCCCCTTGCTTTCTGAACTCCTGGTGGAGCTCACGTGTGGCCGGGTCCAATCTTAGTCTCAGATTTGGTCAACGGTTTATGTCTAAGGGGAGAAATACAAAGAGTGAAGAGGACCCTTCCGTTGAGTCACGAGGTTCAGAGTAGACCCCCGACCCCCACTTTATAAACTGCTGATGGAGGGGTTTTGTGCAATTCCTTCTGGGGGAGCAGCTCCTTTTAGGACTGTTTCTAGCAAATTAAACGGCCCTCTAGTCTGAGCAGGTTGCCCCTGGTGTATGTTCTCAACTTGTTTCACTGCTCGGACTAAAGATAGGAGTCCTTTTTCCCGTTTGGAACATCTCTCTCCTGTCTCTTTTGATGCAATTGAGTTAAACAGTAAAGGTCTTTGTGGCCCACTCGGGCCGGTCTGGAATAGATTGCAGTAAGTACCGTGTTCTGCAAGCCCCCATTCTGCTCTAATAGGGTCGCGGGGTTGTACTGGCCCCAGTGACTGGTGTGGTTTTAATTCCTGTATTAGAGTTTTGATTGCCTCTTCATGCTCTGGGTTCCATTCCCATGGTTTTCCCTTTCGTAAAAGTGAGTACAGTGGGCGAGCAATGCTAGAAACTCCAGGTACGTGATCCCTCCAGTACCCTAAAGTGCCCACAAGCTGTTGCAATTCTTTCCTCGATTCTCTTTTACTGAGGGTGTCCAGTGGGATTGCTGCGCTACCTGCAATCCACCAAGTACCTAAAAATGTTGCTTCTCTACTTGGTCCCTGACATTTTTCTGGTGGCATTTCAACTTCTGCTTTCGGTAGCCTTTGGCACACTGCTGCTGCTGCCGCTTTCCCCACCTTTTCAGGGGAGGTCCCTCCGATTAGGATCTCCTCTACATATTGGTACAGTTCTGATCTTGAGGGAGTGAGACTGTACGAGTTCATCAGGCACAGCGTAAGCAATCGTGGGTGAATGTTTATATCCCTGTGGGAGCCTGTTAAAGGTGTATTGCATACCTTGCCAAGTAAAAGCTGATTTCTCTTTATCCCTCTCCTGCAAGGGGATCATAAGGAACGTGCGGGGCTCATTGACAGGGCTTTAAACTAGATGTGAACGGGGAGGGGGAATATATCAGGCTTGCCTGTGACAAGCTGTGGGATGGTACGCAATGGTTAGAGGGACGGGGTGCTACTGTGAGCCCTCAACCTGTTGCCCAGAGGCATGACGGGGACGCTGCAGCACAGTTGAAGTCTGGCAGAGATGAGCTGGGGGCGCCTGCGATAGTTAGAGCTCACAAGGAAACCTTCGTGAAACACCCCGAGGGAAACGAGGGATGTTCCACTGAGGAGGTGACACGGCCAACAGCCCAGATGAAATGCCTCTACATGAACGCACACAGCATGGGGAACAAACAGGAGGAGCTGGAAGCTGCTGTGCTGCTAGAAAGCTACGACCTGATTGCCATAACTGAAACTTGGTGGGACAAATCCCATGACTGGAATGTGGCTATCGATGGCTACAGGCTGTTCAGAAGGGACAGGTGAGGAAGGAGGGGCGGAGGCGTTGCCCTCTACGTAAAGAAATCAATACAGTGTGAAGAGCTGTCCCTGAAGAATAGCCATGAGCAGGTCAAAAGCTTATGGGTAAGGATCAGAGACAGAGGCAACAAAGGGAACCTGGTGGTTGGTGTCTACTACAGGCCGCCTGATCAAGGGGAGCCTGCTGATGAAGCCTTCTTCCTCCAGCTCCGGGAGGCTTCGCGCTTGCAGACTCTTGTCCTGCTGGGGGACTTCAACCACCCCAACATTTGCTGGAAAAGCAACATGGCGAGCTGTAGGCAATCCAGGAGATTCCTGGAATGCATAGACGACAACTTCCTAAGCCAGGTAATAGACACCCCTACCCAAGGGGACGCAATACTGGGTTTGATGGGTGGACTGTTCGGTGGATAAGGAATTGGCTGGATGGTTGCATCCAGAGGGTCGTGGTCAATGGCTCGATGTCCACATGGAGACTGGTGACAAGTGGAGTCCCTCAGGGGTCCGTACTGGGACCGGCGCTGTTTATCATCATCATCATCAATGACATAGACAGTGGGATTGAGTGCACCCTCAGCAAGTTTGCAGACGACACCAAGCTGAGTGGTGTGGTTGACACACCAGGAGGACGAGATGTCATCCAAAGGGGCCTGGACAAGCTGGAGACGTGGGCCTGTGTGAACCTCATGAGGTTCAGCAAGGCCAAGGGCACGTTCCTGCACCTGGGACAGGGCAACCCCTGATATCAATACAGGCTGGGGGATGAAGGGATTGAGAGCAGCCCTGCAGAGAAGGACTTGGGGGTACTGGGGGATGAAAAGCTGGACGTGAGCCGGCAATGTGCGCTTGCAGCCCAGAAAGCCAACCGCATCCTGGGCTGCATCAAAAGAAGCGTGGGCAGCAGGTCGAGGGAAGTGATTCTGCCTCTCTACTCTGCTCTGGTGAGACCTCCCCTGGAGTACTGCGTCCAGCTCTGGGGCCCTCAGCACAAGAAGGACATGGACCTGCTGGAGCGGGTCCAGAGGAGGGCCACCAAAATGATCCGAGGGCTGGAACACCTCTTCTATGAGGGCAGGCTGAGAGAGTTGGGGTTGTTCAGCCTGGAGAAGAGAAGGCTGCGAGGAGAGCTTATTGCGGCCTTTCAGTACTTAAAGGGGACTTATAGGAAGGATGGGGGCAATCATTTTAGCAAGGCCTGTTGTGACAGGACAAGGAATAATGGATTTAAACTAAAGAAGAATAGATTTAGACTAGACATAAGGAATAAATTTTTTACAATGAGGCTGGTGAAGCACTGGAACAGGTTGCCCAGAGAGGTGGTGGAGGCCCCATCCCTGGCAACATTCAAGGTCAGGTTGGACGGGGCTCTGAGCACCCTGATCTGGTTAAAGCTGTCCCTGCTCGCTGCAGGGGGGTTGGGCTAGATGACCTCTAGGGGTCCCTTCCAAGCCAAAGCCTTTTGTGATTCTATGTTTCTTGCTTATAATCGTTTTCTATCTCCGTTTGGCAAAAAATGAAACAAATTGCATCAATCCACCCTGTAAACCGTATACAATCAACTGGTCCTGTATGTAAAATGGTATATAACTAACATTAATTAGAACACTTAAACTGACTGGACTCTTACCACTGATTTGCAATACGCCACATATTTATGACATAGAGGCAAGAGGTACGACCACTCTATGAGTTGATAAAATGGATTGGCTGTAGTCACGGGCTGCAGCGCGACGGCTACGCTTGGCCCCTTGACCAGACTGGCGGTGGTTTGGTGCAGGCTGCGGAAGAGGTAAAGGCCTGAGCCGCAGGCAGGCCGTGAACTCCTCTAGTTTCAATCTCTTCTCTGAAAACCCACAGAGGAGCGGAGTGACACAGCGAGCATTGATGCATATGGGCTTGGAACACCGATCAGGCGAATAACACACGAGTAGCAGGTGGCTTTTCCAAGAAAGGACGCTGTGGGTACAAGGAGCCCCATGCATCCCTTTTCCATCGCATGTCATTTGACTGCAGGCCAAGCACTTTATCCTATGACAGCCTAAGCGAGCCTTTTTTGAGCTCTCCCTGCTAGGCAGCGTGGCTGCATGGCGGCGATCTCCCCTTGAGCTGGGACACCTCTCGAGGTTGCTCCTCGAGGCAGAGAGACCTTTTACCAATGACAGATCTTTGGTAAGCAACTGATACATAACTGAGCGTTACACAAACTTTGCAGGTACAATCCCTTAGACATAAACTTTTGTCCAAGTCTGAGAGTAAGATTGGACCCAGCCACACGTGAGCTCCACCAGGAGTTTAGAAAGCAAGGGGGTCTACTCTCAACCTCGTGACTCAAGGGGCGGTCCTTCTTACCTGTTTGCCTCCACGGTCTCCCTGTGAATCATTTTAACTCGAGTGTAACTCAATTTTCCTTTGTATGTTTCTTCCATGCAGTCATTAATAGAGTGAACCTTGCCATTGAACTTTTACAACATCCTATGAAAACCACTTTTGCTAATACCTTTGTCGGTGATTCCTTCAGTGTTCTAAATCACCCATTTGTGACAAATGGGCAGAGTCAGCAGGATCCTAAATCGGGATTTGTGACAATGGCCGCACCCAGAGAGTTGTGGTGAATGGAGTTCAATCCAGTTGGTGGCTGGTCACAAGTGGTCTTCCCCAGGGCTCAGTATTGGGGCCAGTTCTGTTTAATATCTTTGTCAGTGTTGCGCATGAGGGGATCGAGTGCACCCGCAGTACATCTGCAGGCGACATCAAGTTGGGCAGGAGTGTTGATCTGCTTGAGGGTAGAAAGGCCCTGCAGAGGGATCTGGACAGGCTGGACCGATGGGCCGAGGCCACATGTATGAGGGTGCTCCTGCCCTTGTAGCTACAGAGCCACCACTGACACCACAAGCACCTGCTGTAGCCAGGGGCTGGCTCCTGGCCTAACACGTACCCAGCCACCAGTGACACCACGAGCACCTGCACAGCAGGAACGTCCTCACTTCCAACATCCCAGCTTTTCCTCCTCCATCTCCATCTCTGTCCCCCATCTCCCCGTGCTCTCCCCTCTCCCAGGCACCTTTCTCACCCCCTCCACCCCCTCCCAATGCCTCTGTCTGTCTCTGTGTTTGTGTGGCACGTTTCCTTGGAAGCATCATCCCAGCCACGTCACCTGCATCTCTTTCTCTTCTCCCTCTGCTCTCGTAGTGACTGTGCCAGCTGTCTGATGCACTTTTGATCTCACTCAAGTCTTATGAGGAGTGGCTGAGGGAGCTGGGATTGTGGAACTGGGTGGTGGAGTCCCCATCCCTGGAGGTGTTTAAAAACCGTGTAGAAGTGGCACTTTGGGACGTGGTTTAGTGGACATGGTGGTGTTGGGTTGACGGTTGGACTGATGATCTTAGAGCTCCTTTCCAACCTTCACGATTCCTCGTTTTACTTTTGTTAAAAAATAATGCAGCCAGCAAGCCAGGAAACATGAAATGAATTACTGCTCTACTTGGGAGTGTTAGCTTAATGGTTGGACTGGACGATCTTCAAGGTCTTTTCCAACGTAAATGATGCTTCTATGATTCTATGATTCAAAGGGCCTTTCGTCCTGCCTCCCTTCTGCTGTTAAATCCTCCTCGTGCAAGAGAAGTGACAACCAGTCGGGGTGCTCTCCGTGGCATCTTCCCTGCATCTTCCTGAGCTGGACAGCTGGTGGGAACTGTCACCATCAGCCCCAGCGGTGTGTGAAGGCTTCTCCTGGCCCAGGCACAGCTCTGCCTGTGCTTGGTGTGTACCGCGCTTTCTGCAGGAGAACAGCAACACTCTAACTTACTCCTGGGCAATGTCTTGCTGGTAAGGGCTGATTTGAAAGCAGGTTGGCAGCAGACCCTGAGGCCGTGCCGGGGGTGGCCACATCTGGCTCCTTCCAGCAGGAGTTTGGGAAGCCCATTCCTGGCTTTTTCCTCCCCTAATAAGTTGAGGCCCTTCTAGGGATCTTTAAAAGATCCTGACCTTAAAATTTGAGCACAAGGGATGGGTCAGGTCACTTGTTCTAGTGTTCTCATAAAACCCGAGGCATGTGTTTTATCTACTCCTAAACTGTTTTTCTATTTTCTTCACATTCCTCCCCCAGGAGAGAAAAAGAAGCCAGTGAGTAACAGCATGAGGACATTTCCAATGCTCTGCTAATCCATCAGGTTTCCAAGAAGCGGGCCACGGGACTAGGTGCGGGGAGCAGAAAGCTGCAAGGCACACGTGCGTGATGCTGGATGTCTGATACACGTTTAACAAAACAACGCACCCCCAGGGATTGTGTTTGTTCACCTTGAGCTGGGGGGAAGGTGTGTGCATGGCTGAGGAAGGTCTGCTTTCTCCATTTGATTTCCAGAAAGACTTGCAGATCCAGAGCAAACCCATGGCAGTCCCCTCCCCCCCCTTCCCTCCCACCCTGAGCAGAGCCCATGAGCGGACCAAGGGAGGGCAGAGCTGCGCTCACCCCTTGCGCTGCTGAGGGAACAGCTCGGGTGAAATGGCCCTTCTCGCAGGCCGTCTCTCCGCAGGCCCAGGCTGTAATCCCACTTTTTCAGGGTACAAAGCCTCATTTCTAGGTTCTAAACCTGGACCTGTAGGCTACAACCGCTCATTCATAGAATCATAGAATCCTAGAATCGTTTAGGTTCGAAAAGACCTTTAAGATCATCCAGTTCAACCATTAACCTACATTACCAAGTCTACTCTAAGCCAATCAAGGGTAGACTAGACTAAACCATGTCCCCAAGTGCCACCTCTGCCCATTTTTTGAACACCTCCAGGGATGGGGACTCCACCACCTCTCTGGGCAGCCTGTTCCAATGCTTGACCACCCTTTCCATGAAGAAATTTTTCCTCATTTCCAACCTAAACCTCCCCTGGCGCAGCTTGAGCCCATTTCCTCTCGTCTTATTGCTATCTACTTGGGAGAAGAGCCCGACCCCCCCCCACTACCGCCTCCTTTCAGGTAGTTGTAGAGAGTGATAAGGTCTCCCCTCAGCCTTCTCTTCTCCAGGCTAAACAACCCCAGTTCCCTCAGCCGCTCCTCACCAGCCCTGTGCTCCAGACCCTTCACCAGCCTTGTTGCCCTTCTCTGAACACGCTCCAGCACCTCAAGGTCTTTCTTGTACTGAGGGGCCCAAAACTGGACACAGGATTCCAGGTGCAGCCTCACCAGTGCCGAGTACAGGGGGACAATCACCTCCCTGCTCCTGCTGGCCACACTATTCCTCATACAAGCCAGGATGCTGTTGGCCTTCTTGGCCACCTGGGCACACTGCTGGCTCACGTTCAGCCGCTGTCGACCAACACCCCCAGGTCCTTTTCAGCCAGGCAGCTTTCCAGCCACTCTTCCCCAAGCCTGTAGCGTTGCATGGGGTTGTTGTGACCCAAGTGCAGGATACGGCACTTGGCCTTGTTAAACCTCATACAGCTGGCCACAGCCCATCGGTCCAGCCTGTCCAGGTCTTTTGAGAGGGAAAAGCCTTATTTATAGGGTCCAAAGGCTCATTTTTATGGTGCAAAGGTTCCTTTTCAGAGTCCAAAGCTGTGGAGTAATTGCTGGAGGTGATTTAGAGATTAAACTTAGATTCACAAGTTTAGGAAAGGTGCAGCACTGAAGAAGGCTCCAGGGTGGAGTGCAGCTGGCATGCAAGGAATCCATTTCACGGAAGTTCCCTGGGCCTGTAACCTTAGACGTCGGCAACACCAGGGGAACGTGGTGTGTTGGCTCAAAGAGGAACTGCCCGGAGGGTGGAGCGGTGTGGAGACACCGCGGCCAGGCCCTGTGTGGCACCCCAGATGGGACTGCTGGGACGCATTCTGCCCAGCCGGGGCAGCTCCTGTGCCCTTGGATTCCCCAGTACACTCCGTCAAGCCCAGAGACTTGGTCTATCTACGGACATGAAAAGACAAAGCATTTGTTGCCTTATTGCTGCTGCTTTTAGTCCCTGTATAGTCCTGACTGTGCCAGAACATGGCAAACAATTTATGGTAGATGTACTTACCGAAGGAACAGAGCGCAGTATAATGGAACACTGCGAGAACTTGGGCAAACGATGGATGAATGAAGAAGGACAATAGGAGAGGATATAAGATGAGACCCTGGGCCAACAACCTGTCATGTTTTTGACAAAATGCTGCCCTTTGGTAAACTTTACTCATTATAATATCATTATAATACCAAAACACACCTCCATCCCAAAACCTACCCGCCTCTAAGGTGCGACCACTCCTCACTGAGCTTGCGCTTTGAATTTTTCCAAGCCTATACATTTGAAGCAAAGCGAGAAAGTTTTACCCCAATCATAACAAAGTATGTATGACTAGAGTCACTCAAGCTCCACCTGAAAGGTAAAAAATAGTATAACTTAGCCTAAGAGAGAGGGTATGTTAGGGAAGATACCACCGCGTACCACTGACTTCTGGGGTCAGTCAACGGGCTGAGCCTCTCTTCCCCCCCATCGGGACGCCTTTGGGTAAGATTTGAAAACTTGGTTATACCAAGTGCCTCCCCGGGAAACTTAGAAACCTCTATATGGAGTCACTTTATGTCTTTTGATGCACCTGTGTTACCCATGCTTTGGTATTTGCATGTGCCTTGCAGTCAGTGAATTTATCGCCAGTAATCCAAAGAACCTGTGTGTCTGTTGCTTTAATAAATTGCTTTGATTCATTGGTCTAGCCGTGATAGTTCTCGTGGAACGCGACCAGACGCTTTAAGTGTGGCCGTGGTAGTTCATGCAGCATGACTAGACGAAAGACGCCTACGTTATTTGTGCATCCGTAATCATGATAGTTCAGTGCACTGAACACGACCGGACTTAGAATGCTGAATTGGGTACCTTCCAAAGCCCTCTTGACGCAACAAAGATGTCCATGCAAGAAGCATGGCCTCAAGGCCTAAGAATGTAAGGAGGCAGGGAGGAAATCCCACTCTGCAGAAACAGGTGGCTAGGGAGCAGAACCGCTCACGCAGCTGGGAACAACGCTGCAGAAGAGGACCATCGGGAAACTTCCGAGATGCAAGACCAATCCATGCTTTAAGCTCGTAGCGCAAGAAAAGAAGCACTAGATCGGTGCTATGCCGATGACTACAGGTGTTCGAGACCCTAGGGGTGGCGCCCGAGGGGCGTGCCACGCTCCTCGAGTGCAAAGACGACATCAAGAGCCAAGGAAAGTCTAAGACACAGAAGACAGACCACACAAACGACACTACGACACAGACAGGCTGGAACCACCCTGCCCGGCACACCCTAGCATCATGCTGACACGTAACCCGCTCCCTTGACCTGCCCAAAGGGGACTGTCCTTGGACGGCCCCCTCCCCTACACTGTCTTTAAAATCCCTTCCTGCAGTTGCCAACCTCATCACCTCCCTCCACTGACCCCTCTCCGGCCCTGGGGCCTCAACTTAGCTTTCAGACGGCCAGGAGTCCGCATCCATCCATCCATCCTCAACAAGAACAGCCACAGTCAGCCCACTGGATTAATCCTCCCGTTGCCAGGTTCCCCTCGGTCTTCTGCAAAACAAAACCAACCCATGCACACAACGGCACCATCAGTCAGCATTGCATCGGTCAACGCGGACCTTTCCCACAACATCCCCCAACTCAGACGCACCGTGGCATTCCGCTCTCGTGCTCCGTGCCGATTCCGGAGTCGGACGCCATGGCTGTTGTCGCTTGAGGTGCCTAGTATACCAAGAGACACAGATACCGTTGCGCTTGTGAGAAGTCACTGGCCCTGTGCTCTTCTTCTCTGCTACCCAGCTCACCTCAAATGCTCATCCAATTGCAAAAGCAGCCCTCATTTGAACCTGCAAAACCAGAAGAGAAATATTTCAACTGAGTTGCCATATAATGCTTTCTTGTTAAAAGCCAAGGAAGGCTCACCTTCTGATACAGCTTGTCAGCCTGCAGCATGACCCCTCTGACCCTGTGAGCACCACCTGCAAACACCCAACAAAAAGACACATGCCGAGATACTGCCCGAAAGATAAGAGCCTGCCCGCACCCATCACAGCCCCCCCACCAGTTCACCTCAGCCAGTTGCATGCACTTCCTCTGCTGTTTTCAGGTTGCCATGTCAATACTTGCGTACCACCTGTAAGACCCAAACCACAAGGGATGAGTATAACTTGAACCAGCAGTAGAACCCATGAGAAATAGCCACTGCCTCAGCCCACCAGTCACTGCTCACCTTGCCCGAGACAGCTCCCGTGCCCATATCCCATGTTGCTCCTCCCTTTGGACCTTCAAATAAAAAAAAAAAAAACCACTAAAGTAAAATCTATAGTGGAGTCATACAACCACCAGTCACAACTTCCCTCTAATACCATGCACTGACCCCCCTTCTTACAGCGCTCTGCTTGGCTCTCCAACATCACCCTTTGGAGCACCATTTATCCCTCTACATCTGCAAAACCAGTATCAAATCACCTGGATGCAGAATGATGCATTGACAATTCCAGAGGGCTGTTTCCCACTGAGGAATACCATCGAGAGACCAACTAGGGCCTGCCACTGAAAAAAAAACAACCCAAAACCCACCAAACCAAGCCTTTGAGCTCCCCACAAAAAAAGTCTTCACTCCTTGAGTGTGGTGGTGCATCCCCTCCTCCCCCCCCCGCCTTTTTTCTCTCTTCAACCGCTTTACAACCTCAGGGATTCCTGCCAGACCGCGACCTTGTGTAGCGAGCTGGTCGGTTAGGTGCCCCTTAATTGTACCAGAAACTCCTACATGGCTGAAGCACAGAGTGGCCTTGTCCTTATCAGAAACTCTTACACGGTTGAAGCGGGGAGTGAGAACAATCAAGTTACCCCTGACAGCTTTGAAACAGAGCAGTAATTACTGACCCGGATCGTGGCTCGGATGGAGATTTACAATAACTGAAGCCAATCATCTCACGATCCTATAAAACAGCAGTCCTAAGGGAGGCCCTTTGAGCTCTCCTGGACTGCAGTGGGCTGCACCAGCACCTCCCTCTGAGCAGGACTCCTCTCAGAGCCAGCAAACTCTGAAAGTTGGCCTAAAAATGGAGGTCCATTGCCGAAGACCGACAGTGGAGCCTGGGCTGAAACCCTTCACTCCTTGAGGCTCAACCTCACCCGTTGAGAAATGCCAAGATATTAGACGTATTTCACTGAACTCGAGGGGAATTTTTAAACTGGTATACCAATTTGTTTTATAGATATATATGTATTCATGTTTGTGTGTATGCATGTGTGAATCAGTTTAAGTAGTCTGTAGATGTACAATTTAATTTCAAAGTGAGTCTTATACTGCTGCCTTATCCTTATTCCTATAAACCGTTAACCAAGTCTGAGACTGAGACTGGACCCGGCCGCACCTAGACTCCTCTCTGAGAAGGAGTTTAGAAAGCAGGCGGGTCTGTTCTGAACCTCGTGACTCAACGGGAGGGTCCCCCTTATCCCCTGCACCCACGATCCCTCTGCGAATCATTCCAACTCAGTGTAACTTCATTGTCCTTTATGCGCTTCCACGTAGTAACAGAGTGAACCATGCCATCTTCAAATGTGTAACTAAGTCCCTGTTTTGATCAATTTTGTCTAATCACTTTGTTAATCACTGATGACTGAGTGCTATTAAAATATTACAAGCAAATGCTGCGATTTGCTACAAGTAAATTCGAAACTGCTACTAAATCAACCTGTGTAAAGTCACTCATTCACAATAAATCAGCAGGATTCACAAACCTGCATTCGTGACAATTTGGCATAGTTGGCAGGATGGCAAGTAGTATCAGTGATTACTTAAAAATGCATGGGATAAGTCCAAGTCCCAAATTCTCCGAAGAATGGGCTCGTGATAATTGGCATGATTGGGAAGCTGTGGAAAACCAGCTAAAAGTAGCCAGGGGAAATATTAGAAATGGTAAAGGAAAGGGAATCATTTGCAAAATGCTAGGCACCTGCCTAGAAGCTGCCTGCGAGGACAGAGAAAGGTTTAATAAAAGGGAGCAGGATCCAAAGGACAAAATAGAAGGCAGGAAGGCAGCTGAATTAATACCGTCCCTACAAACTGAACAACTACAGAAACAGTTGCAGGAAGAAAAGGAGGAAAACTAAAAGCTGGCAGAAGAGGTTGAGATGATGCTCATGCAAGCTCCCAATTGCCTTGACATTGCACAAATTAGGAAATTAATTGCATCCCCTGAAGAATGGGATGGAAATCTATGGGGTGACCCCAATGATAACGAAACGGGGAAAGATGATTCTTCATCTCCTCCAAATGCCCCTACCTATGTCGCTAGGCCCATTATAAAAGCAGAAGAAACTACTGGGCCTCGGGGTGGAGTAGGAAATTGTACCCAAAAAATAACCCCATTTGATCCACGCCAAATGGCTGACCTACAAGAACGCTATGGCCGTAAGCCAGGCGAAACTGAAACTGAATATTTATGGAGAGTATGTTTAACCAGACAAGACAGAATGTTACTAAATGGCGATGAAAGCAATGTATTTTGGGGCCCTGGTGTCTCTTTACATGCTGGCCCCGTGCCTCCAGGTGTTCCCCACTCGATAACCAGTAGAGTGGCATACTGGGCTGGTGGAATTGATATACGGGAGAGAGGAGAACCTCTAGTAATACCTATTAAATCCCTAAATGAACTTTCCACAGCTATTATAAAAGCTGCCTGTATCCAGGCCGTGTATGATGGCGGCCCTCCTGACATTCCCATATCAGCAATCGTGAATCATGAGATGCTAAAGCCATTAATTAAGGGAGCTCCTGCTATGCTCAAATCCTACCTCATTACAAAACGAGATGAGATAAGGAGGAACGCAGAGTTCAGTGCCCTATTAGACATAAGGGAGGTTGCCAAGGAGCAGGAAGGGGTCGTAGTGCGCAGAGGTCTCCCCACCTGGGCAACATTGATGCATGACAGCATAAAACATGGGCGAGAAGTGGGATGGAGTAATCAGTCTGTTGAACCTGAAAATCCTAGTGATAACATCAGACAAATTAAACAAACACCCCAAAATAGTTCCCGGGAACCGACACCCGTAAATCATCAACCTAGGGGTCAGAGGAGGAGAGAACTATATAATCAAGCATTGACATTAGGCATTCCGAGAGCTGTAATTCAGAGACAACCTGCCAGCATTATCCAACATCTAATTCATGCAGTTCAAAGACACAATCGGAGAGAAACCATTTCCAACACTCGGATACCATCACCAACTCTGAGAGGGGGTAATAACCCTTTCCTTCCCCAAAATCCAGGATCAAAAAATGGGTAGTGCCTGGACGACAATTGGGTCCGTCCGTCCGGCAAGTGGACTCCTATCAGTGGATAGGTAATAATGGCCCATATATTTTAATCCCAGTTGGCCCTCGACGACAATTAATAAAATTCCTAATAGACACGGGAGGCAGCAATTTCAATACTGGCACAACAAGATGCTGAGAAGCTGGGTATATGACCCGGATGGCAAAGGGTTAAAGTTACTGGAGTGAAGGGAGCAAGTGCTATTTGTCAAACTGCAAAGGTTAATTTAAGGCTCCCGGGTGAAAAACGCATGCTGTCTACCCACTTTGCAGTGAAAAATCATAACGAAAATAGTTTGCGCTTTGGTATTTTGAATGGCCGAGCCTGGCGTCTCCCAGACGGCCGTATATGGTGCTTTGGTTCAAATGTTAATCCTAACCCGGATAAAGATTGGGAGGCTACAGTGTGTTTACTCCGTGCAGCTCCTGCAAGCCCTGACTCACAAGTTACTAACATACCACAATACCCGATTTCTGCTGCGGCACGAAACGGAACTTCTAAAGTCATAGCTGATTTAGAAAAACGACACATTCTCTCCAGAACCCACTCCCCATGCAATTCACCAGGCTGGCCAGTCCGAAAGCCAGATGGGAGATGGCGTCTGACAATTGATAGCGGCGCCTAAATGCCAACACAGCTCCGCTAACGGCTGCAGTCCCTAAGATTGCCACCTTAACAGCCACACTACAGGCAGCCGCACACCCATGGATGGCAGCGCTAGATGTGAACGGGATGTTCTTTATGGTCCCCTTGCAGGAGGAGGAGAAAGAAAAATTTGCTTTTACCTGGGAAGGTGTACAATATACCTTGAACAGACTCCCACAGGGATATAAACACTCACCTACAATAGCTCATGCTGCACTTGCTGACCTGTTGCAAACAGTTACCCTTCCTCAGAATGCGAAACTATACCAATCTGTAGGTGAGATCCTGATGGGAGGAAATTCCCCTGGGGAGGCAGGGGAAGCAGCACAGCAGTATGGCAAGCACCACATAAAGCAGAAGTTGAAATCCCACCTGAGAAGTGTCAGAAACCAAGCCGAGAGGTCAAGTTTTTGGGTACTTGGTGGATTGCAGGTAGCGCAGCAATCCCACCGGACACCCTCAGTAAGAGAGAACAGTTACAGATGCCCCACTCGAGGAAAGAATTGCAACAACTTGTGGGCACTTTAGGGTACTGGAGGGATCACGTACCTGGAGTTTCTAGCATTGCTCGCCCACTGTACTCACTTTTACGAAAGGGAAAACCATGGGAATGGAACCCAGAGCATGAAGAGGCAATCAAAACTCTAATACAGGAATTAAAACCACACCAGTCACTGGGGCCAGTACAACCCCGCGACCCTATTAGAGCAGAATGGGGGCTTGCAGAACACGGTACTTACTGCAATCTATTCCAGACCGGCCCGAGTGGGCCACAAAGACCTTTACTGTTTAACTCAATTGCATCAAAAGAGACAGGAGAGAGATGTTCCAAACGGGAAAAAGGACTCCTATCTTTAGTCCGAGCAGTGAAACAAGTTGAGAACATACACCAGGGGCAACCTGCTCAGACTAGAGGGCCGTTTAATTTGCTAGAAACAGTCCTAAAAGGAGCTGCTCCCCCAGAAGGAATTGCACAAAACCCCTCCATCAGCAGTTTATAAAGTGGGGGTCGGGGGTCTACTCTGAACCTCGTGACTCAACGGAAGGGTCCTCTTCACTCTTTGTATTTCTCCCCTTAGACATAAACCGTTGACCAAATCTGAGACTAAGATTGGACCCGGCCACACGTGAGCTCCACCAGGAGTTCAGAAAGCAAGGGGCTCTACTCTGAACCTCGTGACTCAACGGGAGGGTCCTCCTTGCTATTTTGCATCCCTGGTCTCCCTGTGAAACATTTTAACTCGAGTGTAACTAAGTTTTCCTTTGTATGTTTCTTCCATGCAGTCATTACCAGAGTGAACCTTGATATCAAACTTAATGTTAAGTTGCACTTTTACAACAGCCTATGAAAACCACTTTTGCTAATACCTTTGTCGGCGATTCCTTCAGCGTTCTAAATCACCCATTTGTGACAAATGGGCAGAGTCGGCAGGATCCTAAATCGGGATTCGCGACAGCCATCCAGCCACTCGTTTACCCAGCAAAGAGTATGCCTGTCCGAGACATGAGCAGCCATGACCTTCCCCAGCGCCGAGGGCAGCCTGACAGGCCTGTAGTTCCTCGGATCCTCCTTCCGGCCCTTCCTGGAGATGGCCATCACATCTGCCAACCGCCAGCCCCCTGGGCCCTCCCCCCGGTTTAGCCAGGACTGCTGATAAATGAGTGAATGTGGCTTGGTGAGCCCTTCCGCCAGCTCCCTCGGTACCCTTGGGTGGATCCCATCCAGCCCCATGCACTTGTGCGTGTCTAAGTGGTGTAGCAGGTGGCTAACCATTTCCCCCTGCATTACGGGGGCTTCATTCCGCTCCCCGTCCCTGTCTTCCAGCTCAGGGGGCTGGGTACCCCGAGACCGACTGCTCTGACTATTAAAGACGGAGGCAAAGGCGGCAGTAAGTACCTCAGCCTTTTCCTCAGCCTTTGTCACTATGCTTCCTCCCGCGTCCAATAACGGATGGAGATTCTCCTTAACCCTCCTTTTGTCGGCAGTGCATTTATAGAAACATTTTGATTGTCTTTCACGGCAGTAGCCAGATTAACTTCTAGTTGGCCTCTAGCCCTTCTAATTTTCTCCCTGCATAACCTCAGGACAGCTTTGTAGCCCTCCTGAGTTGCCTACCCCTTCTTCCAAAGGCCACACTTCTGCCAGCTGCTTCTAGAATATTTCATGTGTCTCTTCATCCTGCTTGGGTGCTCTAGAGCAGACTCCCACCCACGACAGCTGCCTTGTTGGCCTTCCCCCTGCTTCGTAGCCATAACCGCTCCACCCTTTCATCGCCATGGTCAAGCTCTAGACAGTCAAAACACTCCTTAGCGCTGCCTCAGTCTCCCTCCCCTGCGGGAGCCCCGCCCTCCCGAGGTGCCCTGGGGGGGGGGGGGGGGGGGGGCGTGCCAGGGGGCGGTGCTTGGGGAGGGGCTGCACCCCGGGGGCGTGGCCACGGTGGGCAGGCCGGGCTGTGAGGTCACAGAGCCCCGCTGTGCCACGCCCTGAGGTGCTGTCCTGTGCCGCGGGCACCGCTACGGCAGTGCCGGCAGCAGCAGCAGCGGCAGCGGCGGCAGCAGCAGCAGCAGCGGCGGCATGGTGCAGGCACGGGGGCCTTTGGCCCCCACCCGCATCCTTATCCTCCTCCTCCTGGTGGCCCTGCAAGGCCGGGGTGCCTGGGCTGCTCCGTGGCGAGCGCGGGGATTAGGTATGCGGGCGGGCGAGGGCCGGCACCCAGCCCTGGGCAGCGTGGCACCGTGCCCACCGCAGCTGAGGGTGGCGTGGGGCTGGGGTCATGACGGGGCAGGGCCGGGAGAGCAGCGGGGCCCGGCTGGGCTGGGTGAGCCGTAAGCCCGGGGGCATAGACGGGGCAACGGCAGGGCAGCCTCGCACTGGCCGGCAGGCTCTTCTCCACGAGATGCGGGAATGAGCATTGGTTTCCTCCCGTGCTTTCATGTGGGCTGCTTTTGTGCGCAGGAGAGATCTCCCAGTAAGAAATCCCCGAGGGGCCCTATGTTTGTCCCTCTGGTCCTTGAGGGGTCTTGCACGTGGCCTGGAAACGGTATTTTGAGAGCTTCCAGGTTGGTGCTAGCCAACAGGTCACTCGGGCCCCTCTGCAGATTTGGAAATCTCCACCCACGTCTGGGTCCCGCCCCATTACCTGGCCCCCCTCCAGTCACCGCAGGTCACCGTGAAAGAAGTAGATCACAACACCTAATGGAAACGTGCTTGATTACAGCTGTGCCTGTAGGCGATGGCCACCCGACTTCTCCGGCTGATCTTGTCGGCGAGCCTCAGGACGATCCCCCAGGTATGTCACCGGAGTGAATGAGCACTGAGCTTTTACTATGCTGTCCATATGAAATCTAACTGAATGTGTTCTTGCCCAATGCTCAGACGTGCGGCAGAGCAGAGGGGGAATGGGTCGGGGCTCAGTGATGTGCCCTGCGGCACTCTGCCTTGCGAAGCTGTCTTTGCCAGCCTCTCCCAGCCTGCGCTGCTTCCAGTGCCCGCTGCAAAGCCAGCGGGCTTGTTGGGGCTGAGCTTAGAGCTGGTGGGACCTCCAGGGAGTCCTTTCTCCCGACAGCTCCGTGCATGCTTTCCTCTGGATCAGCATGCTCCAGGCACCCAGTAACTGTCTGCACACTGCTCCTGAGTGGAAGGGAGAGGAGACAAGTGCCACGGGGCAAGCCCGCGTTTGAACTGCATTCAGTGCCGTTCAGATCTGAAGAAGTACACCGAAATATTTCACGGGAGCCGCTCTGGTTTTTTTGTTTACAGACGTGGCCGGAGGCGATGGATATGCAGCTTCCCGGCTGGGTTCCAGGGCTGACGCACTGGCAGGCGGCTCGGGTACGTCATGGCTTTTGACTTGCTTTGAGAGCTGCCAGCTCAAAGCCCAAAAGTGAGCGAGGCGTCTCTTGCGGGCGTGAGAATACAGACCTGCATCAATGTGCCGTGTCATTACGTGATCCCCTCATACGTTCTGCTCTTCAGTTATGACGGTGTCTATCGCAATGTATGATGAAACCTTCTCATGGGTCGTTTGTTTGCAGATGTGGCTCCAGCTCCTCGGCTGGATCCTGAGCTGGAGCTCACCTGGCATCCCAGGGGTGAGTAGTCAGTCTTGACTGACTGCACAGAGTAAGCACTGTTTTTCAGTGTTTTATGAGCGAGAAATTTAACTTGATACTTTCTGTTAAGGTCCTCATAAAGCCAAAGGAGGGAAATCTTCCCAGCAGTCATCAGAAGTCCTAAAGGAAATCCTAAATGAACTGGAGAAAGCAGCACATGGTGGGTATACATCCCTCTTAAGCAGAAGACTTGGGAAGCTGACGATTTAGATACGTGTATGCACAAGCCGCAGCCTGCACCGGCAGAAAGGGATGCATCAGAGCCTCGCTGCACTGACAGTCGATTACACGCTGTATTGACACACCATTTCATGCCTTACAGGCTCTGGTGAGCCACAGAGATGGTCTCCTTGACGTCTGAGGGCACTCAGTGACACCTCGGGGCCAGGGGCAGGTGAAAGCTGCACACCCAGCTTGAGGCCGGACACCTGACTTGACGGCAGCTAAAATGCAGGGCTGTCAGCTCCGTCTCGGGTGGCTTAGCTGGCTGTCTCTAGTTGTGGTTTAGGCAACTCGGTTGTGGTTTTCCTCTTGTTTTGCGGCTCTGTGGGCTCTTCACTGCCACCACCAGAATAGGTTTGCGAGAGCTTGGCGTTCAGTCCACTGTGTGATGGAGCTGGCATGATGGGCTGTGCTTCTCAGAAGGGCTCTTTCCTCAGCTGAACTGGCTACACAGCCCTGCTGTGCTCTCTGAAGGAAGGCATTTAGCAGCATCTTGCAGTTTGCCCAGAAAGCACTAAAGTGCAAACAAGATGAGATGCAATCTCCTAGTGTCTCAGCAGGTCAGGTTTTGCTGTCTACTGGTAAACCGCAAAGCGTCTAGCTCTTAAATTTTTCCCACACATTGTTTGGACGAGTGACGAGGTGCACCCCCAAATGCCCGGGCTTTGTTTCTAAGCGCTATTAATGTGTTTTGCCTCCTGAAGATACTGTGTTCCTGATGAGGAAGCGTTACTTCTAATTAAACTGGCACTGACCCTCTTTCTTTCTAAAGAGACGGACCGTGAGACTGTGGCGAAGGAGGTGCTCCAGGAAGGAGCCAGTCACGCAGCGCCAGTGCCGGATGCCAAAGCAGGGGCACCTCAGCCAGCAGGCGTGCCAGGTAATTGCTGTCCCTCGCTCGTCCAGTGTCGCAGATCAAAATCACTGTGTGCCTGCAGGCTCCTCCCCTGGGGCCCGCTACGGCCCGTCGTGTCAGCAGCCAAACTATTAGTACAGAGCGAGCGTTCTAAAAGAAGCCAGGAACGGCTCTCTGAGGATGACTGTCATCTCTGGGGTGTGGAGGTTATTGCCATCA
This sequence comes from Pelecanus crispus, assembly GCF_030463565.1. Taxonomy (NCBI): domain Eukaryota; kingdom Metazoa; phylum Chordata; class Aves; order Pelecaniformes; family Pelecanidae; genus Pelecanus; species Pelecanus crispus. The sequence goes on from NC_134666.1 coordinate 588,354, forward strand.
GTGTGCCAGAGGGACGCTGGTAACCCTCTGTGGAGGCAGTGAGTGAGATGCTCTCCTGCCACCGCACCCCGTTCACGGGGATTTCAGCACTCTGCCGTTTTGGGAACGAGGCCATCTGAACCACATTCAGGAGATGATGGGAAATACGACTCTTCATCGAATGTACCTCCCTCAGTAGCTGCATCCCAGAGCTTGCCGTGAGGCCCTAGAGGCCCCAGGCACAGCAGAAGGGGATCCGTCCTGCGAACCGAGGGCCAAAGGGAGTCACTCACGCATCAGGCAGTGGCTTGGAGGAACCCGCACCGCCCCTCTGCATCCTCTGTGCCTGAGCCGTGCTGAGGCTTTGCCTTTCTCTGATTCTCAGCAGTGCTGTCCAAGTCCGGGGAAGACCACCACGCCGGGATACATGGATTTTTCCAAAAGAATCCAGGTACTGAGCAGTCTTGCAGGGGGCCATGAGTGGGAGACAAGTCCTGAAAACCGGAGGCATGCAAGCGGTGCCCATGCGGGAGAAAAGGCAAAGGGGGAGAGGAAGGTTCAGGTGTCTCCTGGGAGGGCCTGCCTCGGTCCATCCCTCGGGGTGTGGGTGCTGGGCTGGGGAGGGAGAGCTGGGGGTGGCACCCCTGACGCAGGGATGGGTTTTGTCCGTGTTGCTCAAAGGAGCGATTGGTCGAACAGCTGCGCCCCCGCCACGTGCTCTCCATCTGCTCTCACGAGTTCTGTTCAGTGCCGTAACTTGCAGAGAATGAAAATGGGCCAGCACAAAAGAAATTGTGCGCAAATGTGAAGGGTGGCCAAGAAGGGGGAGCAAACCCGTGACACTTGGGAGAACTGGATTACGGCCATCCCAGCGCGTAAACAAAGCCGAGAGGAGAAAGAGAGGCTCCGGAGTGCATTGATTTGCAATGCCGTTGGGAGTTTCCTTTGTTTCTACCAAAACCAAGGCAATGTTGCAGGCCCAGGACGTTCACAAAGTGAGGAAGAACGTTTCCTGGCACAGTCAGACCTCCAGTGAGATTACCAGGAGTGCGCAGGACACGCTAACGTGCAGAATTGTTCCTCCAGGCGTGGATGGCAGGAGAAGCTCCAATGCTATGGATCCTGAAGATTTCCGGAGATACTGCATAGAAGGTGCCATGGCGATCTTGGGCTCCATGCTGCTTGGCATGGTATGTTGCTGTGCGATCTGTCTGTGGAGGAAGAGACAACGGTGAGTTATTGGGAGGGCTTTTTGCCAAACTTCTGTCTTAGATGGCTGCTGTTAGCTGTGAAGCATTTCGAGGTAGGGTATTCCGGAGTGCCGAGTTAGTTCCTGGCCAGACTCTACTGAGATTTCTGCTGTAAGATGCTTTAACTGGCCTCTCAATTCACGGGCACTCTTTACTCAAACCACCTCTTTATTGTGGCAAGGTCTTAGTGAAAAGTGACCCTGCCTCAGCAAGAGCGGACCCAGCGACAGACGCAGCAGCACAAGGACAGAAATGAAAAACAACAAGGGATGACACTGCCGTAGGAAGAGAGAATTGCCAAGCGTGACATCTCCCTGCCAGTGAACCTCCCAGCAGAAATCACCCTGTTAGGTGATGCCGTAAATCCCAGGTGTTCACCTCGGCCAAGGTGTCCCAGCACCTCAGAGCATGGGGAGGAACCTTCCCAGCTATCTGCCTTGCCTTGGAGCAGGAGTGTGTCAGCCTGTCCCATCTGCACCCCAGCACTGTCAGCGTGCGTGTTCTCAGCACAGGCAGGGGTTTTGTCTGTGCAGGGGTATTCTGAAGAGGGGCTGGAGAGCACCTCCCCGAACAGAGAGCCGAGGCTGTCGCCTTGTCTGGTCAGGGACGGGCAGGGGAGCGGAGGGCTGGTCTCTGCCAGGCACGCTGAGAAAGGCGAGCAGGAGGCTCCCCTGGCCCTGCAGTGCCGTGTCCAGCTTTGGTCCCCTCGCTCTGTCGCGGTCAGCTCCCCTTCCCGGCACGTGCAGAGCAGGCAGGGCAGGATGGTCAGGGCCGAGAGGAGACGAGCCGGGGGCAGGCGAGCAGAGCCCCAGCTGAGGGGTGCGGGGCACCCCCGTCTTCTGCACAGAGCTCTCTGTGCCCACAGCTCCCACGTGCAGCCGGGTGCCCGCACACGTGCGCCCAGCGCTGCCCCGCACGCTCGCACCTGCCCGGCACCGCAGCCGCGGCAGGGCATCAGCAGCCTCTTCTCTCCACAGGCGCCTCTCCGCAGCTTCGGGAACCCAGACCCAACGCCAGCAGCCACCACCTATGCCTGGAAAAGCGGCCCGCCTGCCACAGCGCCCCGGGGGACTGGTCCCCACCAGCCCGCACAGCCTCCCGGCCCGCCCGCCCCCACCCCAGTGCCCATGGCTGTCCAACTCAGCCAGCCGGGTCTTGCGGGACCGGCCCAGCACCCTCCAGCCCCCGGAGGAACTGCAACCACCCTCCTGCCCCCCAAGCCCATTGCTCTGATCCTCCTGCAAGGCCTTGAGGCGGCCCCACCAGGGCACAGATTGGGGGTGCGACGAGAGTCGACTCCCGATGGACAGCTTCAGGGGGTGACCATTTATTGCTGAATAACAGCATAGCAATAAATACGCAGCAGTAGCGCAATTGTCCGTGTCATAATGGCAGCAAAGCCAGGAATTCACCAACTCTGGGCTGAGCTTTATATGGGGGCACAAAGGGATGTGGATGCCTGCAGTGTCAGCAGGCAGGGAGCTGGGCATGGGACCCACCGACCGTAAAAATGAGGGTTTGGACCATCAAAAGGAGGCTGTCTACTCCTGAATCAAAGCATTTTCAGGGAAAAGGAACCTTTGAGCCCTAAAAGAGGGGCTTGGACCATAAAAAGGAGGGTTTGGATGCTCCAAACGCGGCTTGGACCCTAGAAACAACTGGCTGGATCCTAAAAATGCTGCTTTGGAGCCTGAAAATGAGGCGTTGGGAACAAAAAAAAGTGTATTTGGACTCTATAAAGCAGACTTTTCAAAGTACAGTGGAGCCTTTGGACAATAAAAATGACACTTTGGAGCCTAAAAAGAGACTTTGGACTCTAAAATGAGGCTTGGATCCCTGAAAGTGAAGCTTTGATGCCTCAAAGTGTTGATTTGGGCCCAAAAAAGGAGGCTTTGGGTGCTGAAGTGAGGGTTTGCTCCTACAAATGAGGCTTTGTGCCCTGAAGAAGAGAAGCTGGGCTCTGTAATCAGTTTTGGACCCGGAAACTGAGCCTTTGACCCTAGGAATGAGCGGTTGTAGCCTACAGGTCCAGGTTTAGAACCTAGAAATGAGGCTTTGTACCCTGAAAAAGTGGGATTAAAGCCCTAAAAACGAGTCACTGGAGCCTAAAACTGAGGCTGTGGGCCCAAACAGGGAGGGTTTGGGCCCTAAAGGGGAGGCTTTCAAGCCTAGAATCAGAGCCACCCTGCGCCTGCTGTCCCCGCCGTGCTGCCACAGACCCCCGGGGCTGGGGCCGGGTGATGGGGGGCTGATTTTGGGCAGCCACGGCCCTGGGCAGGAGGAGCTGCCTGTTATTGTCCTGTAGCTTTGCTGGGTTTTCACTCCGGAATCTTACGAGGAATGAAGCCAGACGCCAGCAGCTTCTGTCCAGGCCCTCTCCTGAGGAGACAGGCCGTCCTGGAAGGGGCCCTGTCGGGGCACAGGCCCGCTCCTGCTGCGCTCACCCAACCCAGCCCGTCGGCCGCGGCATCTCACCCCCTGACCGCAGCTGCTCCTCAGCCAGCCGGGACACTGGGCCTGTCGAGAGACGGCCTGCGAGAAGGGCCATTTCACCCGAGCTGTTCCCTCAGCAGCGCAAGGGGTGAGCGCAGCTCTGCCCTCCCTTGGTCCGCTCATGGGCTCTGCTCAGGGTGGGAGGGAAGGGGGGGGAGGGGACTGCCATGGGTTTGCTCTGGATCTGCAAGTCTTTCTGGAAATCAAATGGAGAAAGCAGACCTTCCTCAGCCATGCACACACCTTCCCCCCAGCTCAAGGTGAACAAGATGTCGGGGCCATACGCAGGCAAGGCGAAGCCGGAGCCCCCGTGTTTGTGGTGCTGTGGAAGCGCCGGCAAGGGAGGGTGAGGGCCGGGCAGAGCTTTGGGTGCTGGCACCTTTGGTGTGGGAGAAATCCCCGGACGTTCGCAATTTTGGAGGTGGGCTCGGGCAAAAAATGCAGAAAAATCAAGCCCCAAAACAAGCACAATAGAATCATCTTAAAAGTTACCATTGCTGGAGTTCGAACCCCATGTCCCAGCAGGCCTAAAAACGGAAGTCGACTTTGGGACAGATACATTACAATCTACCCCATGGCAACAAAAATTAACAGCAGCTTTAACAAGAAAGATACAGTCTGAATGCCTCTGTAAGCAAATGTCCACAAAAACAGTTAACACACTGAAAGCCCTAACAAAGGGTACAATGCCTTACGGATACTTACACAACATCTGCTTTGCTGGTAGCTTTGATTCCTCCAACAGGGATTCTTCTAACGATCACCGATGAGTTCTTAGGAATCAGGGCATTAGCATCTGTGTATTCTGAAAACAACACAAATGCAGAAAAAACCAGTAGTCAAACTGTAAGAATGTATATTAATATGTAATGACATAGCACTTCAGAGAATCCCTTTACAGACAGGAAAGCAAAGCTTTATAGGTAACATTGCGCTTTTACTGTCTCAACACACTACCGGTCCATTCCTAGAAGTCTTCAGGTTTGATAATCAAACACAAGCAGCAAAATCTTTTCCATTCTTTTAAAATAGTTGGAATGCCAATGGCACGATGGTCTCAAAGGTCACTCAGGCCTGACAGAGCACAGAAGAGAGCCTGCCATCTGCATTAACACCAGTTCACAGTCCCAGTTTGGGTTTGTTGGTTTTGTTTGGTTGTTGGATTTTGCCTGAGAATCAGAATAGGACATTCTCCAAGTGTTTTGAGTCAGAAACTTACAGGGCAGGAAAGAGCACTCAAGAATCCTGAGCTCTGGACTCTACTGTTCTTCCACAATATTGTGAGAACATCTATTCTAAAAGACAGGTCAAGAAGTTCAGATCAAATTAAAAGGAGGCAAGTTGAAACGCGCCATTCTTGAGTACAGGCTTTTTGACGGGAATTCTGCCTTTATAGAACAAGCATGGAAAAGGAATCACAGAATCACAGAATCGTTTAGGTTGAAAAAGACCTTTAAGATCATCCAGTCCAACCATTAACCTACACTACCAAGTCCACACTAAGCCAATCAAGGGTAGACTAGACTAAACCATGTCCCCAAGTGCCACATCTACCCATTTTTTGAACACTTCCAGGGATGGGGACTCCCCCACCTCTATGGGCAGCCTGTTCCAATGCTTGACCACCCTTTCCATGAAGAAATTTTTCCTCATTTCCAACCTAAACCTCCCCTGGCACAGCTTGAGCCCATTTCCTCTCGTCTTATCGCTAACTACTTGGGAGAAGAGACCAACACCCCCCTCACTACAGCCTCCTTTCAGGTAGTTGTAGAGAGCGATAAGGTCTCCCCTCAGCCTTCTCTTCTCCAGGCTAAACAACCCCAGTTCCCTCAGCTGCTCCTCACCAGCCCTGTGCTCCAGACCATTCACCAGCCTTGTTGCCCTTCTCTGGACACGCTCCAGCACCTCAATGTCTTTCTTGTATTGAGGGGCCCAAAACTGGACACAGGATTCCAGGTGCAGCCTCACCAGCGCCCAGTACAGGGGAACAATCACCTCCCTGCTCCTGCTGGCCACACTATTCCTCATACAAGCCAGGATGCTGTTGGCCTTCTTGGCCACCTGGGCACACTGCTGGCTCATGATCAGCCGGCTGTCGACCAACACCCCCAGGTCCTTTTCGGCCAGGCAGCTTTCCAGCCACTCTTCCCCAAGCCTGTAGCGCTGCATGGGGTTGTTGTGACCCAAGTGCAGGATACGGCACTTGGCCTTGTTAAACCTCATACAGCTGGCCACAGCCCATCGGTCCAGCCTGTCCAGGTCCCTCTGCAGGGGCAGCCTACCCTCCAGCAGATCGACACTCCCCCCCAACTTGGTGTCATCTGCAAACTTACTGAGGCTGCACTCAATCTCCTCAGCCAGATCATCGGTAAGGATATTAAACAAGGCTGGCCCCAAAACAGAGCCCTGGGGAACACCGCTCGTGACTGGCCGCCAACTGGACTTAACTCCATTCACCGCTACTCTCTGGGCTCGGCCACCCAACCAGTTTTTTACCCAGCGAAGACTACGCCCGTCCAAGCCATGAGCTGCCAGCTTCCCAAGGAGAATATTATGGGAGACGGTGTCAAAGGCTTTGCTAAAGTCCAGGTCATAGAAGGAGATCAGCTTGGTCAAGCAGCACCTGCCTTTCATGAACCCATGCTGGCTGGGCCTGATCCCCTGGTTGATCTGCACTTGCCTGTTGAGTTCACTCAATATGAACCACTCCATAATCTCTCCTGGCACCGAGGTCAGGCTGACAGGCCTGTAGTTCCCGGGTTCGGCCCTTCTTGTAGATGGGCGTCACATTGGCAAGCCTGCAGTCATCAGGGACCTCCCCTGTTAAGCAGGACTGCCGATAGATGATGGAAAGTGGCTTGGCAAGCTCCTCCGCCAGCTCCCTCAATGCTCTCGGTGGATCCCATCCAGCCCCATAGACTTGTGAGCGTCCAGGTGGTGTAGCAGGTCATTAACTGCTTCCTCCTGGACTATGGGGGCTCCATTCTGCTCCCCGTCCCTGTCTTCCAGCTCAGGGGGCTGAGTACCCTGGGGATGACTGGTCTGGCTGTTAAACACACAGGCAAAGAAGGCGTTAAGTACCTCAGCCTTGTCCTTGTCCTCGCTGACAACGTTCTCCTCCACATCCAGCAAAGGATGGAGATCCTCCTTGGCTCTCCTTTTATTGCTGATGTACTTATAAAAGCATTTTTTATTATCTTTTACAACAGTGGCCAGATTGAGTTCTTGCTGGGCTTTTGCTTTTCTAATTTCCTCCCTGCATGACCTAACAAGATCCCTGTACTCTTCCTGAGTTGCCCGCCCCTTCTTCCAAAGGTGGTAGACTCTCCTTTTTCCCCTGAGTCCCTGCAAAAGCTCCCTGTTCAGCCAGGCCGGTCGTCTTCCCTGCCAGTTGGTCTTACAGCACACGGGCACAGCCCGCTCCTGCACCCTTAAGACTTCCTTCTTGAAGAACCCCCAGCCTTCCTGGACCCCTTTGCCTTTCAGGACTGCCTCCCAAGGGACTTTCCCAACCAGCGTCCTCAACAGGCCAAAGTCTGCCCTCCGGAAGGCCATGGTGACAGTTTTCCTGCCCCTCCTCTTTATTTACATCGCCCAGAAGCAAGAACTCTATCGTATCGTGGTCGCTAAGCCCAAGACGGCCTCCCACCACAACATCTCCCACGAGTCCTTCTCTGTTTGTAAACAGCAGGTCAAGTGAGGCACCTCCCCTGGTAGGCTCGCTTACCAGCTGCGTCAGGAAGTTATCCTCCACACACTCGAGGAACTTCCGAGACTGTTGCCTCTCTGCTGGGTTGTATTTCCAGCAGATAGAATCTGTCCGGCAAGTTGAAGTCCCCCACAAGAACAAGGGCTAGCAATTGCGAGACTTCTGCCAGCCGCTTGTAGAATGCTTCATCTTCCTCTGCATCCTGGTTGGGTGCTCTATAGCAGACTCCCAACAGGACATCCGCCTTGCTGGCCTTCCCCCTCGTCCTTACCCACGAGCACTCGACCTTATCATCACCACTGTCGAGCTCTATGCAGTCAAAACACTCCCTAACATACAGAGCCACCCCACCGCCTCTCCTTCCCTGCCTATCCCTTCTGAAGAGCTTAGAGCCATCCAGTGCAGCACTCCAGTCATGAGAGTCGTCCCACCACCTTTCTGTGATGGTGACTATGTCATAGCTATCCTGCTGCACAAGGGCTTCCAGCTCCTCCTGTTTATTGCCCATACTGCGTGCATTGGTGTAGATGCACTTGAGACGGGATATCGATTTCGCCGCCAACGTTGCCATGCCGCCCCTGGGCTCCTCACGAGCGAGCCTGCTTATATCCCCTACGCCCTTCAAACTTAGTTTAAAGCCCTCTCAATGAGTCCCGCCAACTCATGGGCGAGGATCCTTTTCCCCTTTGGAGACAGCTGATCTCCATCAGCCACCAGCAGGCCCAGTGCTGTGTAAACCTCCCCATGATCGAAAAACCCAAAATTCCACTGATGGCACCAGCCTCTGAGCCACCTGTTGATCAGGTGACTTTTCCCATTCCTTTCAGCACTCTTAACTGCCACTGACGGGATTGAAGAAAACACTACCTGCGCTCCCGATCCTGCGACCAATCGCCCCAGTGCCCTGAAGTCCCTCTTCATTGCTTTAGGACTTCTCTCTGTAATCTCATCACTGCCCACCTGTACAACCAGCAATGGGTAATAATGGGAGGGCCTCACGAGGTCGGGGAGTTTCCTAGTAATGTCCCTAACCCGGGCCCCAGGGAGGCAGCAGACTTCCCTGTGGGATGGGTCCGGGCAGAGATTGGGCCCTCAGTTCCCCGCAGGAGGGAATCACCCACCACAATTACCCTCCTTTTTTTCTTAACAGGGGCAGTCGTAATCCGTGGGGGTGACTGACTGGCCCTCGGCAACCCCCTGGCTGGACCGTCACCTTCACCTCCCTCCCCGCTTGCCTGGCCCTCAGCTTCCAGGGCCCCATATCTGTTAGGTAAGGGCAGCTGGGAGGGTGAGGGAGGCTGGGAGGGGATTCGCCTGCCACCCCGGGCAGGGACTTGTTTCCATTCCCCGCCGTCTCTTGGATCCCCTCCTTCTGCTTGCCGGCAAGACGGTAGGGGATCCTCCGCTCCTTGTGGAGCCTCCATCTGCTGCCTTGGCCCCAGGGACGGTCGGGTGCGGCTCCACCAGTCTATCTCCCCCTCGCACTCCCCGATACTCCTCAGCCGTTCCACCTCCTCCTTCAGCTCTGCCACCAGGCTGAGGAGACCATCTACCTGGTCACAGCCAAGACATTTGCCATCTCCGCTGCCCTCCGGTACAAGCGACAGGCTCAGGCACTCCCCGCAGCCGGCGACCTGGACGGCTGCATGTTTGTGCGGGAGCTCCGTCTGGGTCGCCGCATTCCTTCTGGCAGAGGCTTTCGGGCGGGTGGTAACTATAGCTGCCAGGTGTTCTCCTGGGTGGACGATGGCCACTGCCTGAGTTTCCCTTTGGCACTAGGAGCGGGGGCACTTGGCATTCCCCACACGCCCTGACCGCGCGAACTGCCACGCAAACTGACGCGCCATGCCCTCCTGACGTGCCACGCCATGTTCGCCCGTCCTGTTCACCATCACTCCTGGTCGCTCACGCTTGCTGGGGGCTGCTTTTATAGGTGGGGGGTTTAGGCTGCCGTCACTCCTGGCAGCTCAGGCAAGGGCAGATGGCCAGAGTGTGTTTGGCTGTGAAAGCACTGTCAAGGGAAGGTGAGGACCAGCAACAGCTCTAAGCCCTTAGAGATATGGTGTGGGAGAAATGCCTGGACGTTTTGCACTTGGGGAGCTGGTCCGTGCTGAGGGTGAGAGTGAGCTTGGGAATGTGTCTTGGGAGTGCTGGGAGGCAAGGCCAGGGCACATGCCAGATAGTGTTTCCAGTGAAAGCGCTGTCAAGGGAAGGTGAGGACCAGCAAGAGCTCTAAGCCCTTAGGCCTATGGTGTGGGAGAAATTGCGGGAGTTTTGCAGTGTCAGAGCAGGGCTCTGCCGACCGTGACAGTGACATGGAGGGTTGGCAGTGTAAGGCGCTAAGCAAGCACGGAGCGCCACTGCGTGTGGTCGGCAGAGCCCTGCTCTGACACTGCAAACTCCAACGCTTTCTGCCACAGCAAAGCTGCCAGCACTCAAAGCTCTTGCTGCTCTCAGCTTTCGCTGTGTCTTGTTTCACAGCCAAACACACAGTGGCGCTCCATGCTTGCTTATTTCCTTACACTGCCAGCTCGGTCTTACGGCCACGATCAGCAGAGCCCTGCTCGACACTGCGAACGTCCAGCGATTTCTCCCGCAGCAAAGATGAGAGCACTGAATGCTCTTGTTGCTCCCCACCTTCCCGTGCCACCGCTTTCACAGCACTAAGGCCTTCCACTATTGCGGTGGGAGGAATCGCTGAACGTTTGCACTTTGGCAGCTGGTCTCTGAGAGAGTGAGAGTGAGCTTGAGAACGTGTCTTCGGAGTGCTTGGAGGAAAGGCAAGGGTACATCACCATTGTGTGTTTCCCTGTGAAGGCGGTGGCTAGGAAAGGTAAGGAGGAGCGAGAACTTTCCGTTCTGGCACCTTTGCTGTGGGGGAAAGCGTTGGAGTTTGCAGTGTCAGAGCAGGGCTCTGCCGATCGGACACAGTGGCGCCCGCGTTTGCTTTGCTCCTTACACTGCCAACCCTCCATGTCACTGTCACGATCGGCAGAGCCCTGCTCTGACACTGCAAAACTCCCGCAACTTCTCCCACACCATAGGCCTAAGGGCTTAGAGCTCTTGCTGGTCCTCACCTTCCCTTGACAGCGCTTTCACTGGAAACACTATCTGGCATGTGCCCTGGCCTTGCCTCCCAGCACTCCCAAGACACATTCCCAAGCTCACTCTCACCCTCAGCACGGACCAGCTCCCCAAGTGCAAAACGTCCAGGCATTTCTCCCACACCATATCTCTAAGGGCTTAGAGCTGTGGCTGGTCCTCCCCTTCCCTTGACACCGCTTTCACAGCCAAACACACTCTGGCCATCTGCCCTTGCCTTGCCTCCCAGCACTCCCAGGACACATTCGCATACTGTGTGTTTGAAATCGCTGGACGTTTGCACTTTTGGAGCTGGTCTGTGCCGGGAGTGAGATTCCCCAAAACTGCTATCGCCTGGGTCCCGCCAGGATGGGGCAGCAATATACAGCCCTGCTCTGACAACTGGGGTCGGCTCCAACCTAAAATCGCTGTGTTTTGCTATGCAAAAATAGTAAAATTAATGTTTAGTGGTGGGCAGTGAGCGGTTAAAAGATCATCCTTAAATTTCAGAGTCAAGCAGCAAAGCCTCAGTGCAGGCCCCACGCCAGTCCCAGAAAAGTGCAACTCCTGGCTCCCCAGCATCAGCTTTTCATCTTTGTTTTCGGTCCAAATTATGCCAAACGAGACACAAATCTTTGATCTGTTGCTAAAAATCCTGCTGGGGGCAGGGGGGGGCCACAACAGGTGGTTGGTACTAAAATAGGTGAATAATGAGGTTTAAAATTCATTGTCAATTCGGAAAAAATATTTTTAAAAAATGGTGTACAAATTTTTTTTTGGTTTTTTTTTTTACATATTTTTGTTTGGACATACAGAAATTGCGGTTTCATCCTGCCACACTCCAAAGAGTGTGTTCAGGGCCTAAATAGGAAGCTATGGACCCAGGAAAGGGGCAGGGTACCCCCAAACCCTGCGGGTCAGGCCCGGGACAGGGGCAGCAGATCCACAAACCCTGCAGGTCGTGGACCAGACAGGGACAGGGCACCCCAAACCCCATGGATCAGGACCAGGACTGGTGCAGGGAAAGCCCAAAACTCTGTGGGTCACAGCCACGACAGGAGTAGAGAACACCAAAACCCATGAGTCGGTGCCAGGACTGGGGCAGGACACCCCCAAACTGCACAGGTCAGGGCCAGGACAGGGGCAAGGCACCTCCAAACCCCATGAGTCTCAGCTACAACAGACACAGGGCACCACGAACCTACGGGTGATGGCCGTGAGAAGGCACCCAGGGTCAGAACAAGGGCCAAGAACCACAAAACGCCACGGGTAATGGCCCAGACGGGCACAGGGCACACCAAACCCAGCGGATCAGGTCCAGAACAGGAGCAGGGCACCCCCAAGCCAAGCTGGTCCTGGAAAGAGAGGGGGCCAGAAAACCCCACAGCTCAAGGTTCAGGGGCAGGGATCCCCAAAATACCTCAGATCAGGGCCAGTATAGGGGCAGAGTACCCCCAAACCGCACTTGTAGCGGCCAAGACAGGGGTAGAGAACCCCAAACCTCGCAGGCCAGGGCCATGACAGGGACAAGGCAGCTTGGCATCCCTGTGGGTCGTGGCCAGGTCAGGGGCCCCAGACCCCACGGATCACAGCCAATACAGAGCCCGGGCACCCCCAAAAGACTGTGGATCAGGGCCAGGACAGAGACAGGCAAGCCCAAAAATCCATGGGTCAACCCCAAAACCTCATGGGTCAGGTCCAGGACAGGGACAGGGACAGTGTCGGGGCCAGGACAGAGGCATGGCACCACAAACCCCCTGGGTCAGGGCCAGGAAAGGGGCACAGCACTCCGAAAAATTGCAGGTCAGGGCCAAAACAGGGGCAGGGTACCCCCAAATGTCATGAGTCAGGGAAATGAAAGGGGCAAGGCACTCCCTACCCTACAGGTCTGGGCCAGGTCAGTGGCAGGACACCCCAAAACCCCATGGGTCAGGACCAGGAGACAGTCTGGGCACCCCATGAGTCATGGACCAGACAGGGACAGGGCACCCCAAACCCTGTGGATCACAGCCAATACAGGGCTGGGCACCCCCAGACTCTGCATGTCAGGACCACAAGAAGGGCGGGCAGACACCCCCAGACACTGCAGTTCTATGCCAAGACAGGGCAAGGGCCACCACAGATCCTGCAGGTCATGGCCTAGAAAGGGGCAGTGCACCCTAAATTCCAGGGAGTCTCAGCAGCAGCAGGGAAAGGGCACCCCCAAACCCCACACGAAAGGGCCAGTACCAGGCCAGGGCACCCCAAAACCCCATGAGTCAGGGCCAGGGCACCTCCAAACCCCAAGGGTCTTGGCCAGCACAGGGGCAGGGCACCCCCAAACCCCACATGTCAGGGCCAGGATCAGGGTCAGGTCACCTGCAAACTCTGCAGGTCATTCCCTGGACAGGGGAAGGGACAGGCACCCCCACACCCCATGGGTGCCAGCCAGAGCAAGGAAGGGTGCCACCAACCCTTTTGGCACCTATGCAGGTGCTTTTGTTTTCACTTGTAGCTCAGTGTCTGAGACAGCAGAATCAAGCTCTTGACAGCCACAGGTTCTTGTTACATCACGTGTGGCTGAGTAGCAAATGATGCAGGGTCAGGCCTCTGGCTCATGCAGCTGCTTATGACGTCAGTGCTGGCTGAGGAGCAGCTTTGACAGGATCAGGTCCTCAACTTTTGCATGTGCTTGTGATGTCACTCGAGGCTGGGTAGCTGATAAGGCAGGATGAGGCCCCTGCATTGCACAGATGCTTGTGATGTCACGTGTGGCTTAGTGGCCGATAGGGCAGAACCAAGCACCTCGCATCTGGAAGTACTTTAGAGTAGTCACTTGAGTCACAGCAACTGCTACAGCAGGGTTGGGCCCCCGACTTGTGCAGGTGCTGTTGACGTCTGTGACTGTTCATTCAGCTCCTGCTCCAACTTTGTCCAACACAGCTCATGCTAAGGCCTCACGGGCGCTGGCAGCAGCACCATTAGGGCAAAGCAGGAGCACCACGTAGGCAGGACGGGTTGCCAGAGTGAGCCAAAAGGGTGCATTGGGTTTGCATGGCAAGACTGTGGTAGCGAGGGGGCTACAGGGGTGGCTTCTGTGAGAAGATGCCAGAAGCTGCTCCCAGGTCCAACAGAGCCAATGCCAGCCAGCTCTAAGACAGACCCGCCACTCGCCAAGGTTGAGCCAACCAGTGACGACAGTCATGCCTTTGTGATAAGATATTTAAGAAGGGGGAAAAAACTGCTGCGCAACAGCAGCCAGAGGGAGGAGTGAGAATGCATGAAAGAAATAACTCTGCAGACCCCAAGGTCAGTGAAGGAGGGGGAGGAGGCGCTCCAGGCGCCAGAGCAGACATTCCCCTGCAGCCCCTGGTGCAGCTCAGGGTGAGGCAGGCTGTTCCCCTGCACCCATGGAGGCCCACGGTGCAGCAGATACCCACCTGCAGCCCGCGGAGGACCCCACGCCGGAGCAGGGGGATGTGCCTGAAGGAGGCTGTGACCCCGTGGGAAGTCCACGCTGGAGCAGGCTCCTGGCAGGAGCTGTGGCCCCGTGGAGAGAGGAGCCCAGGCTGGAGCAGGTTTGCTGGCAGGGCTTGTCGCCCCATGGGGGACCCACGCTGGAGCAGTCTGCTCCTGAAGGGCTGCACCCCGTGGAAGGGAACCACGCTGGAGCAGTTCGTGGAGAACTGCAGCTCGTGGGAAGGACCCACGTTGGAGAAGTTTGTGGAGAACTGTCTCCTGTGGGAGGGACCCCACGCTGGAGCAGGGGAAGACTGTGAGGAGTCCTTCCCTGCGGAGGAAGGAGCGGCGGAGACAACGCGTGATGAACTGACCATTCCCCATCCCCCCGCGCCACTCGGGGGAAGGAGCAGAGAAACTGGGAGTGAAGTTGAGCCCGGAAAGAAGGGAGGGGTTGGGGGAAGGTGTTTTAAGATTTGGTTTTATTTCTCATTACCCTGCTCTGGTTTGGTTGGCAATAAATTAATTTCCCTGAGTTGACTGTGTCCAGCCCGTGACGGTAATTGCCGAGTGATCTCTCCCTGTCTTTACCTCAACCCATGAGCTTTTTGTCGTATTTTCTCTCCCCCGTCACGCTGAGGAGGGGAGTGATAGAGCGGCTTTGGTGGGCACTTGACGTCCAGCCAGGGTCAACCCACCACAAAAGAAGTCGCTGAACTCAGCGGATTATGAGTGGAATGAAGAAGGTAAGGACCAAGGAAACAATTCCAAGAGAACACAGTAACTTCTGAAGGCAGCCAGCCAAGCGGCAGTGAAAACCAATAAGAAATCAAGAGACCACTGACCAGAATTAAGTGACTGGACTTGCGGTTGGACTTGGGAATCGGGTGATGGGTGGTACGGGTATAACTGAGAGGTGTGAACTGGGGTAGGGGTCACTCTCTGGAGGCACCCAGCTCGAGCTGTAACCTAAGAAATAATAAAAGACTAATTGGAAACCTTCACTCAGACTTTGTATACTCAGTGGGATCCTAGGCTTGGACCCTGTTATGGTGGCCAGGCGTGTGTAAATCCATAACAGTACAGACGGAGAGAGAAACTGGAGAGTGAACAGGACAGAGAGGACTAAGAAATAAAGAGAGGGTCAGATGTGGGCAAAGAGACCGAGAAGGGGAAAAAAGCAGCAATGAGATGGAGGAAAAGAGGGCTGAGAAGCACAAAAGAGGAAGAGAGGACAAATAAAAGGTAGAGCCAGCTGGACAGGGTTGTAGAGCAAGAAACAATGGGATAGGCAGCAGGACAGAGAAATAAAGACAGAAAAGATGGGGACAGGAAGCAGGACAGAGGGACATCGAGAGGAAGAAAGGGGCAGGGAGCAGGACAGAGGGGAGAAAGAAGCAGCAGGGACAGAGGAATGAAGAGGGGAGGGGAGGAAGATAGGAAGAAGGACACGGGATAGAGAGAGAAAGAGAAGGAAAGGAAGCAGGACATGGATTGTCAGAAAGACAAGGACAGGGAGCAGGGCAGGGCATTACAGAAAGAGAAAAAAGGGACAGGGAGGCAGGACAAAGGAAAAGACAGGCAAAAAGAAGAGACGGGGAGCAGGGGACAGATGGAGGGGAAAAAGCCTGGATTGGGCAGCAGAACAGAGAGATGGAGAAGGAAAAAACAGCACTGGGCTGCAGGACAGAGATAGAGTGAGAAATAACAGCAATAGGGAGCAGGACAGAGTGACAGAGAGGGGAAACCCTGAAGAGGGAGCAGGACCAAAAAATAGAGCGGGGGAGAGACAGGGAGAAGGACAGAGAAACAGAAAGAGAGTGAGAGGGGCAGGGAGCAGGACAGAGAGATGGAGCAAGAAGGGAAAAAGAGATGGGCAACAGAACAAAGGGAAGGGAGAGACAAGAACGGGGGCAGGCAGCAGGACAAAGGGATGGAAGAGGAGAAAAATAGTGATAGGCTGCAAGACTGAGATGGAGGAATTAAAAAAAAAAAAAAAAGGAACAGGGGCAGGAAAAACAGCAGTGGAGGAAAAAACCAACTGTGATGGGCAGCAGGACCTCAACAGAGAGAGGAAAGAAGGGACAGCCAGCTGGACAGGGGGATATAGTGAGAAAGGATGGGACAGGGAACGGGGACAGAGAAACCCAAAATGAGAAAAAGGACAGAAGGACAGCAAGAGGAAAAAAGGGACAGGGATCTGAACAGAGATGGAGAAACAAGCAGCAGGGAAACAGGAAGAGAGGCAGAAAGAGGGAGAGGGAGCAGGAGAAAGAAAAAGAAGGGCTGGGGGGCAAAAAAAGCCTGGGGTGGGCAGCAAGATGGAGAGGGACTAAAGAATAGGGGCAGTGATAGGGGTGGGGAGCAGGACAGAGGGATATAGCGAGAAATGATGGGGCAGGGAACAGGAGAGAGTGACAGACAAGAATAACGATAAAGAGAAAGAGAAAAACAAAGTGAGGAGGGGAGGAAGATAGGAAGAAGGACACAGGATAGAGAGAGAAAGAGAAGGAAAGGAAGCAGGACATGGATTGTCAGAAAGACAAGGACAGGGAGCAGGGCAGGGCATTACAGAGAGAGAAAAAAGGGACAGGGAGGCAGGACAAAGGAAAAGACAGGCAAAAAGAAGAGACGGGGAGCAGGGGACAGATGGAGGGGAAAAAGCCTGGATTGGGCAGCAGAACAGAGAGATGGAGAAGGAAAAAACAGCACATTTTCTTCAAAAATACATTGGTGTCTTACAGCTCTTAGAACATGATGCTTCCTAGATACACAGCCCCCCCCCCCCCCCACACACACACACGCTACCTAGCCGTACCGTACTTTTCCTTACATATACAGACCCCACAGTGCACGTTGGCCATCTGGTCTGCTGAGGACGACTGAGGATGCTTCCTCTCTCAGAGAGACCAGCTGTCTCTTGTCTGCAGATGAAGGCAGCAGCTGGCAGATTCCCCTTCATTTCATTCTCCAGCTGCTTTCCCTTTTCCTGGTCTTTTCAGCTTCAGCCGTGGCAGCTCCTGTCCAAAGCCAGTAAGTGTCCACCTGCCTGGAAGATAGAGCGGCTTTGGTGGGCACCTGGTGTGTTCACAGTTCCCCGGCCCCCCTTCCCCTCCATCTGTGTCCCGCTCCATCCCTCTGCCCGCTCCTCACCAGTATTCTTCCTTTCTCCAGTCCCTGCCCAGCTCCCCCCTGCTCTCCCTGTCCCTATGCCCGTCTCCCGCCCGTCTCCCGCCCCCCTCCGGCCACCCCACCGCCCTGCCCCACCCCTCTCTGCCGCTCGCTCGCTCGCTCGCTCCCTCGCTTCTGCTTCTGCTTCTGCTTCTGCTTCTGCTTCTCCCCCCCCCGCCCCCGGCTCCACCGGGGCGCCGGCGGCGGGGCTGCGGCAGCCCCGGGAGGCGGCCATGGGTCTGTGGGGGCGGGGGCAGGCCCAGGCCGGCGGACGGTGTCCCCGCAGGGTCAGACAGCAGGCTGGAGCGCCCCGCGGCACGCCGGGAGCTGTAGTCCTGGGGCGCGGGGCTGCCGGGCGGCCATGTTGGTTCCCAGGGCATGCCGGGAGCTGTAGTCCTGGGGCGCGGGGCTGCCGGGCGGCCATGTTGGTTCCCAGGGCATGCCGGGAGCTGTAGTCCTGGGGCGCGGGGCTGCCGGGCGGCCATGTTGGTTCCCAGGGCATGCCGGGAGCTGTAGTCCTGGGGCGCGGGGCTGCCGGGCGGCCGGGTTGGCTCCCGGGGCATGCCGGGAGCTGCCATTTCTCCACCCTCAGCTGCCCGGCAGCCATGTTGGCGTCGGGAGGCACAGTCTGTGCTCCAGCTGCAGCGCGGCTGAGGTGAGGGCTGGGGCTGCCTGTGAGGCGAGCGAGGCCCTTGGGTGGGCGTGGGGGTGTCTCCTGCCCGCTGCCCCCCGGAGCTGGCGGGGGGGTGCTCCAAACCACCCAGTGCGACGGGGCACCGATCAGCTGGAGCCGGGCCTGGCCGGGGCAGCCCCGGGAGCGACCTGAGAGGGAAGGAGATGGAGACAGACCCTCCCGAGCACAGGCGCCGGGCATCCCGACTCCCAGAGCGTCCCTGAGCCGCCCCAGCCCTGCTCACCTCCTGCAGTTGTCCCGGCCCCAGCACCTCGGGTGCCGTCAAGATGAGTGCGGGGAAGGAGCGGTGTCTGAGGAGCTCCTGCGGCAGGAGGGGCTCCGGCCTGGGGCCAGCTGTGGTAAGTGGTTGCTTGTTTTTAACTCTCCCAGAGGCCGCGCTGAGGGCTCGTTGTCCATTCCTTCCCTGGGGATGTCACTGACTGCATCTGGCTCAGGTTTGCGTGGGCTGTCCCTGGCCTTGTTCTCCTGATGACATGGGTGAAAAGGGCCAGGTGGACACTTACTGGCTTTGGACAGGAGCTGCCACGGCTGAAGCTGAAAAGACCAGGAAAAGGGAAAGCAGCTGGAGAATGAAATGAAGGGGAATCTGCCAGCTGCTGCCTTCATCTGCAGACAAGAGACAGCTGGTCTCTCTGAGAGAGGAAGCATCCTCAGTCGTCCTCAGCAGACCAGATGGCCAACGTGCACTGTGGGGTCTGTATATGTAAGGAAAAGTACGGTACGGCTAGGTAGCGTGTGTGTGTGTGGGGGGGGGGCTGTGTATCTAGGAAGCATCATGTTCTAAGAGCTGTAAGACACCAATGTATTTTTGAAGAAAATGTGCTGTTTTTTCCTTCTCCATCTCTCTGTTCTGCTGCCCAATCCAGGCTTTTTCCCCTCCATCTGTCCCCTGCTCCCCGTCTCTTCTTTTTGCCTGTCTTTTCCTTTGTCCTGCCTCCCTGTCCCTTTTTTCTCTCTCTGTAATGCCCTGCCCTGCTCCCTGTCCTTGTCTTTCTGACAATCCATGTCCTGCTTCCTTTCCTTCTCTTTCTCTCTCTATCCTGTGTCCTTCTTCCTATCTTCCTCCCCTCCTCACTTTGTTTTTCTCTTTCTCTTTATCGTTATTCTTGTCTGTCACTCTCTCCTGTTCCCTGCCCCATCATTTCTCGCTATATCCCTCTGTCCTGCTCCCCACCCCTATCACTGCCCCTATTCTTTAGTCCCTCTCCATCTTGCTGCCCACCCCAGGCTTTTTTTGCCCCCCAGCCCTTCTTTTTCTTTCTCCTGCTCCCTCTCCCTCTTTCTGCCTCTCTTCCTGTTTCCCTGCTGCTTGTTTCTCCATCTCTGTTCAGATCCCTGTCCCTTTTTTCCTCTTGCTGTCCTTCTGTCCTTTTTCTCATTTTGGGTTTCTCTGTCCCCGTTCCCTGTCCCATCCTTTCTCACTATATCCCCCTGTCCAGCTGGCTGTCCCTTCTTTCCTCTCTCTGTTGAGGTCCTGCTGCCCATCACAGTTGGTTTTTTCCTCCACTGCTGTTTTTCCTGCCCCTGTTCCTTTTTTTTTTTTTTTTTAATTCCTCCATCTCAGTCTTGCAGCCTATCACTATTTTTCTCCTCTTCCATCCCTTTGTCCTGCTGCCTGCCCCCGTTCTTGTCTCTCCCTTCCCTTTGTTCTGTTGCCCATCTCTTTTTCCCTTCTTGCTCCATCTCTCTGTCCTGCTCCCTGCCCCTCTCACTCTCTTTCTGTTTCTCTGTCCTTCTCCCTGTCTCTCCCCCGCTCTATTTTTTGGTCCTGCTCCCTCTTCAGGGTTTCCCCTCTCTGTCACTCTGTCCTGCTCCCTATTGCTGTTATTTCTCACTCTATCTCTGTCCTGCAGCCCAGTGCTGTTTTTTCCTTCTCCATCTCTCTGTTCTGCTGCCCAATCCAGGCTTTTTCCCCTCCATCTGTCCCCTGCTCCCCGTCTCTTCTTTTTGCCTGTCTTTTCCTTTGTCCTGCCTCCCTGTCCCTTTTTTCTCTTTCTGTAATGCCCTGCCCTGCTCCCTGTCCTTGTCTTTCTGACAATCCATGTCCTGCTTCCTTTCCTTCTCTTTCTCTCTCTATCCCGTGTCCTTCTTCCTATCTTCCTCCCCTCCCCTCTTCATTCCTCTGTCCCTGCTGCTTCTTTCTCCCCTCTGTCCTGCTCCCTGCCCCTTTCTTCCTCTCGATGTCCCTCTGTCCTGCTTCCTGTCCCCATCTTTTCTGTCTTTATTTCTCTGTCCTGCTGCCTATCCCATTGTTTCTTGCTCTACAACCCTGTCCAGCTGGCTCTACCTTTTATTTGTCCTCTCTTCCTCTTTTGTGCTTCTCAGCCCTCTTTTCCTCCATCTCATTGCTGCTTTTTTCCCCTTCTCGGTCTCTTTGCCCACATCTGACCCTCTCTTTATTTCTTAGTCCTCTCTGTCCTGTTCACTCTCCAGTTTCTCTCTCCGTCTGTACTGTTATGGATTTACACACGCCTGGCCACCATAACAGGGTCCAAGCCTAGGATCCCACTGAGTATACAAAGTCTGAGTGAAGGTTTCCAATTAGTCTTTTATTATTTCTTAGGTTACAGCTCGAGCTGGGTGCCTCCAGAGAGTGACCCCTACCCCAGTTCACACCTCTCAGTTATACCCGTACCACCCATCACCCGATTCCCAAGTCCAACCGCAAGTCCAGTCACTTAATTCTGGTCAGTGGTCTCTTGATTTCTTATTGGTTTTCACTGCCGCTTGGCTGGCTGCCTTCAGAAGTTACTGTGTTCTCTTGGAATTGTTTCCTTGGTCCTTACCTTCTTCATTCCACTCATAATCCGCTGAGTTCAGCGACTTCTTTTGTGGTGGGTTGACCCTGGCTGGACGTCAAGTGCCCACCAAAGCCGCTCTATCACTCCCCTCCTCAGCGTGACGGGGGAGAGAAAATACGACAAAAAGCTCATGGGTTGAGGTAAAGACAGGGAGAGATCACTCGGCAATTACCGTCACGGGCTGGACACAGTCAACTCAGGGAAATTAATTTATTGCCAACCAAACCAGAGCAGGGTAATGAGAAATAAAACCAAATCTTAAAACACCTTCCCCCAACCCCTCCCTTCTTTCCGGGCTCAACTTCACTCCCAGTTTCTCTGCTCCTTCCCCCGAGTGGCGCGGGGGGATGGGGAATGGTCAGTTCATCACGCGTTGTCTCCGCCGCTCCTTCCTCCGCAGGGAAGGACTCCTCACAGTCTTCCCCTGCTCCAGCGTGGGGTCCCTCCCACAGGAGACAGTTCTCCACAAACTTCTCCAACGTGGGTCCTTCCCACGAGCTGCAGTTCTCCACGAACTGCTCCAGCGTGGTTCCCTTCCACGGGGTGCAGCCCTTCAGGAGCAGACTGCTCCAGCGTGGGTCCCCCATGGGGCGACAAGCCCTGCCAGCAAACCTGCTCCAGCCTGGGCTCCTCTCTCCACGGGGCCACAGCTCCTGCCAGGAGCCTGCTCCAGCGTGGACTTCCCACGGGGTCACAGCCTCCTTCAGGCACATCCCCCTGCTCCGGCGTGGGGTCCTCCGCGGGCTGCAGGTGGGTATCTGCTGCACCGTGGGCCTCCATGGGTGCAGGGGAACAGCCTGCCTCACCCTGAGCTGCACCAGGGGCTGCAGGGGAATGTCTGCTCTGGCGCCTGGAGCGCCTCCTCCCCCTCCTTCACTGACCTTGGGGTCTGCAGAGTTATTTCTTTCATGCATTCTCACTCCTCCCTCTGGCTGCTGTTGCGCAGCAGTTTTTTCCCCCTTCTTAAATATCTTATCACAAAGGCATGACTGTCGTCACTGGTTGGCTCAACCTTGGCGAGTGGCGGGTCTGTCTTAGAGCTGGCTGGCATTGGCTCTGTTGGACCTGGGAGCAGCTTCTGGCATCTTCTCACAGAAGCCACCCCTGTAGCCCCCTCGCTACCACAGTCTTGCCATGCAAACCCAATGCACCCTTTTGGCTCACTCTGGCAACCCGTCCTGCCTACGTGGTGCTCCTGCTTTGCCCTAATGGTGCTGCTGCCAGCGCCCGTGAGGCCTTAGCATGAGCTGTGTTGGACAAAGTTGGAGCAGGAGCTGAATGAACAGTCACAGACGTCAACAGCACCTGCACAAGTCGGGGGCCCAACCCTGCTGTAGCAGTTGCTGTGACTCAAGTGACTACTCTAAAGTACTTCCAGATGCGAGGTGCTTGGTTCTGCCCTATCGGCCACTAAGCCACACGTGACATCACAAGCATCTGTGCAATGCAGGGGCCTCATCCTGCCTTATCAGCTACCCAGCCTCGAGTGACATCACAAGCACATGCAAAAGTTGAGGACCTGATCCTGTCAAAGCTGCTCCTCAGCCAGCACTGACGTCATAAGCAGCTGCATGAGCCAGAGGCCTGACCCTGCATCATTTGCTACTCAGCCACACGTGATGTAACAAGAACCTGTGGCTGTCAAGAGCTTGATTCTGCTGTCTCAGACACTGAGCTACAAGTGAAAACAAAAGCACCTGCATAGGTGCCAAAAGGGTTGGTGGCACCCTTCCTTGCTCTGGCTGGCACCCATGGGGTGTGGGGGTGCCTGTCCCTTCCCCTGTCCAGGGAATGACCTGCAGAGTTTGCAGGTGACCTGACCCTGATCCTGGCCCTGACATGTGGGGTTTGGGGGTGCCCTGCCCCTGTGCTGGCCAAGACCCTTGGGGTTTGGAGGTGCCCTGGCCCTGACTCATGGGGTTTTGGGGTGCCCTGGCCTGGTACTGGCCCTTTCGTGTGGGGTTTGGGGGTGCCCTTTCCCTGCTGCTGCTGAGACTCCCTGGAATTTAGGGTGCACTGCCCCTTTCTAGGCCATGACCTGCAGGATCTGTGGTGGCCCTTGCCCTGTCTTGGCATAGAACTGCAGTGTCTGGGGGTGTCTGCCCGCCCTTCTTGTGGTCCTGACATGCAGAGTCTGGGGGTGCCCAGCCCTGTATTGGCTGTGATCCACAGGGTTTGGGGTGCCCTGTCCCTGTCTGGTCCATGACTCATGGGGTGCCCAGACTGTCTCCTGGTCCTGACCCATGGGGTTTTGGGGTGTCCTGCCACTGACCTGGCCCAGACCTGTAGGGTAGGGAGTGCCTTGCCCCTTTCATTTCCCTGACTCATGACATTTGGGGGTACCCTGCCCCTGTTTTGGCCCTGACCTGCAATTTTTCGGAGTGCTGTGCCCCTTTCCTGGCCCTGACCCAGGGGGTTTGTGGTGCCATGCCTCTGTCCTGGCCCCGACACTGTCCCTGTCCCTGTCCTGGACCTGACCCATGAGGTTTTGGGGTTGACCCATGGATTTTTGGGCTTGCCTGTCTCTGTCCTGGCCCTGATCCACAGTCTTTTGGGGGTGCCCGGGCTCTGTATTGGCTGTGATCCGTGGGGTCTGGGGCCCCTGACCTGGCCACGACCCACAGGGATGCCAAGCTGCCTTGTCCCTGTCATGGCCCTGGCCTGCGAGGTTTGGGGTTCTCTACCCCTGTCTTGGCCGCTACAAGTGCGGTTTGGGGGTACTCTGCCCCTATACTGGCCCTGATCTGAGGTATTTTGGGGATCCCTGCCCCTGAACCTTGAGCTGTGGGGTTTTCTGGCCCCCTCTCTTTCCAGGACCAGCTTGGCTTGGGGGTGCCCTGCTCCTGTTCTGGACCTGATCCGCTGGGTTTGGTGTGCCCTGTGCCCGTCTGGGCCATTACCCGTGGCGTTTTGTGGTTCTTGGCCCTTGTTCTGACCCTGGGTGCCTTCTCACGGCCATCACCCGTAGGTTCGTGGTGCCCTGTGTCTGTTGTAGCTGAGACTCATGGGGTTTGGAGGTGCCTTGCCCCTGTCCTGGCCCTGACCTGTGCAGTTTGGGGGTGTCCTGCCCCAGTCCTGGCACCGACTCATGGGTTTTGGTGTTCTCTACTCCTGTCGTGGCTGTGACCCACAGAGTTTTGGGCTTTCCCTGCACCAGTCCTGGTCCTGATCCATGGGGTTTGGGGTGCCCTGTCCCTGTCTGGTCCACGACCTGCAGGGTTTGTGGATCTGCTGCCCCTGTCCCGGGCCTGACCCGCAGGGTTTGGGGGTACCCTGCCCCTTTCCTGGGTCCATAGCTTCCTATTTAGGCCCTGAACACACTCTTTGGAGTGTGGCAGGATGAAACCACAATTTCTGTATGTCCAAACAAAAATATGTCAAAATTATTCTTTGTACACCATTTTTTAAAAATTTTTTTTCCGAATTGACAATGAATTTTAAACCTCATTATTCACCTATTTTAGTACCAACCACCTGTTGTGGCCCCCCCTGCCCCCAGCAGGATTTTTAGCAACAGATCAAAGATTTGTGTCTCGTTTGGCATAATTTGGACCGAAAACAAAGATGAAAAGCTGATGCTGGGGAGCCAGGAGTTGCACTTTTCTGGGACTGGCGTGGGGCCTGCACTGAGGCTTTGCTGCTTGACTCTGAAATTTAAGGACGATCTTTTGACCGCTCACTGCCCACCACTAAACATTAATTTTACTATTTTTGCATAGCAAAACACAGCGATTTTAGGTTGGAGCCGACCCCAGTTGTCAGAGCAGGGCTGCATATTGCTGCCCCATCCTGGCGGGACCCAGGCGATAGCAGTTTTGGGGGATCGCACCCCAAAATATGGCTTGGGGCCATGTTTTTGCCCCATCCCAGTGAAATAAATATGGGAAAATATTTGGCAGAAACATTCTTCCTTGGAGATGCTCCTTTTCTCCTTGTCTCTGCCTTCCCCTAGGGCTTACTAAAACCCATCCCTCTGTGCCCCAAATTCTTTTGAGGCCTCTGTCCACTCTGGGTGTCCCCTTTGGGTACCCCCCAGCCCTTTTGGGTGCCGCCCGTGTGCCCCTTTGGATGCCCCTCCCATGTGCCTCCATGCCCCTTTGGGTAGCCCTCAGGCCCCTTTCGGTGTCCCCTGTCTCCCTCTTGGGTGTCCCCCAGCCTTCTTTGGCTATGCCCCCATCCATGTCCCTCCATGCCCCTCTGGGTGCTCCCTGGAGCCCCCCAGTCCCCTCCCAGTGCCTTTTGGGCCCCCCTGGAGCCTTTTCCCTCCCTGCCACCCCCCAGGGACAGAGGCCCTGGGGTTCCTCACCACTCATCCCCATCGCCATGGGGACAGTGCCCCCATCCCCACCCCCATCCCCTGGGGTGTCCTCATCCTCCTTAAGGGCCCCTGGCCAGCGCTGGCCCCATGCCCTGGGCCTGATGGGCTTCCGCAGCTGCTACCGCAATGGAGGAGACGTGAGTGCCTCTGGGGGCTCCCGGCATACCCCCCACCGCTGGCTCCCCCCTGAAGCCCCGCTGTTTCCCCCAGGGTGCCCTCGGTGGAAGCTTATGAAGCGGCCATGGTGCTGAGCGGGGTGGGGGACGCGCTTGGGTACCGGGGGGGCCGCTGGGAGTATTGCACCTCGGGACCCCAGATCCACGCCGAGCTGGCTGAGCTGGGGGGGCTGGAGGCCATCACCCTTGAGCCCCCCGAGTGGCCTGTCAGTGATGACACCGTCCTCCACCTCGCGACTGCTGAGGGCCTGGCTACAGGTGAGGGGGGGGCCGCAGGGGTCTCCATTGCACCCCACAGACGCAGGGGAGGGTCCCCAGGGGATGGTGTCCCCATTGTACCCCAGGGCCCACAGTGGAGTGTTCCAGGGGGGTGGGGTGTCCCTATTATACCCCTGGGCTGCATGCGGGTTCCCTGGGGCGGGGGTTGGAGGTCCCTGTTGTATGCCTTGGGCTGCATGGTGGGGGTCTGGGGTGGTGTTGGGGGTCCCCTTTGTGCCCCTGGGCTGTATGGGGGGGGTCCCTGGGGAGGTTTTGGGCTCCCTGTTATACCTCTGAGCTGCTTAGGGGGGTTTCTGAGGGGGTTCAGGGGTCCCTGTTATACACCTGACCCAGGCTGGAGGGTCCCTGGGAGGGGCTTTTGGGGTCCCCAGCCAGCCCTGTAGGGGGTTTGGGGGCATCCTGATTCCACCCCCCCTTTAGGGCCTCCAGTGAGGCTATTTCCCCCCCCCCCCCCAAAAAAAAAAATTGGGGGGGTTTTCCCCATTTCCCCTCGTGGGTGGGGGGTGTGTCCTATTTTTCCCCACAGTTTGTGGGAACTTGTGTTCCTTTTCCTCCCATATTGGGTGCTGGGGGATGCCCCCATTTCCCCCTCCCCATTTTGGGGGCCTGGAGGGGGTGTTTACCCCTTTCCCACCCGATTTGGGGTGCTCAGGAGGACTGCCCATTTCTCTTGACTTTTGGGGTGTTTGTGGATGCTGTCCCACTTCCCCTCCTGTTGGGGGTGTGCATGGGGGATGTCACCCTTCCCCTCCAGTGTTGGCACCCATGGGTGGTGTCCCCTTTTCCCTTCAGTACTGAGGCATCCATGGGGGGGTGTCATCCTTTCCCTTTAGTTTTGGGGGGTCCATGGGGGGTGTCCCCTTTTCCCTCCACTTTTGGGAGTCCATGGGGGGTGTCGTCTCCCCCTTGAGTTTTGAGGGGTGTGTGGGGCCTTTCCCTCCCCTCCAGTTTGGGTAGCCCAGGGGGAGTCCTCAGTAACCCCCCCCGCCCCGGCCAGGCCTGGAGGGGGAACCCCTCCTGCAGGAGCTGGCTCGCCGCTACGTGGCTGCCATGGGTGACATGGAGGGCCGCAAGCCGGGGCCCACCAGCATGCTGGGTGAGTGGGGTCTGAGGGTCTGGGGGGAGTCAGAGGGTGTCAGGGGGTCTCACGCCCCCGACCCCCCCAGGCACCTCACAGCTGCGGCCTGGGGAGCTCGAGGGCTATCGCATCCCCTTCAACCCCACCGGCACTGGCTGTGGGGCTGCCATGCGTAGCCTGGCCATTGGCCTCAGGTAGGGCCAGGGACACAGGAAAGGACAGTGGTGGGGGGGGATGGGGACATGGGAGGTCACATGGGGACGGGAGGGATGGGGACAGGAGGGTGTTGGGGCTGGGGACACAGGGGTGTCAGAGCTGGAAGGGAGAGGGACACGGAGGGGACAGGGCTGGGGACACAAGGCTGTCAGACCTGGGGGGGGTGGGGACATGGGGAGCCAGGGACAAGGGGGGATGGGGAGGACATAGGGATGGGGACACGGGGGTGTCAGAGCTTGGGGGATAGGGACATGGGGGTGTCAGAGCTGGAGGGAAGGGGACATGGGGTGATGGGGAATGGGGTAACAGGGACATGGTGGGTGTAAAAGGTGGGGGAATGGGGACACAGAGGAGAATGGGGACATGGCGGGTGTTGGAGCTGGAGAGGACAAGGACCGTGGATTGGGGATATGCTGGTGCTGGTGCTGGTGCTGGGAGGCCAGGGACAGTGGGGTTGGGGGGGGCGGGGATGTCTGAGCTGGGGGAGTGGGGACAGGGAGCCCTAGGGACAGAGGACAGCAATAGGGAGGAGGGGACATAGGGGTCACAGGGCAGATGAGAGGGGGACATGGAGGTGGCGGGGCCAGGGGGGATGGGGACAGCAGGGACAAGGACAGTGCAGACGAGGGTGGCATGGTGGGGATAGGGACGAGGCTGGGGATAGGGGGACAGGGAGGGGACAGGGGAGGACGGGGACAGGGCTGATGCCAATGCAGGTACCCACATGCCTGGGAGCTGCCGACGCTGATCCGGGTGAGCATCGAGAGTGGACGCATGACCCACCACCACCCCACCGGTGGGTGTCAGGCCTTGGGGTACAGGGGAGGAGGGGACACTGGGGCGCCTCTGAAACCCCTGTCCCCACAGGGTACCTCGGCGCTCTGGCGGTGGCCCTCTTTGGGGCTTTGGGGGCTCGGGGGGAGCCCCCAGAGCGCTGGGGGGCCGAGCTGCTGCGGGTCCTGCCCCTTGCATGGGACTACGTGGAGGGTGCCGGCGTGGCCGTGGGTGACAATGCTGCCGCCTGGCCCTTCTTCAGGGACACCTGGCACCGGTGAGGGGGTACTGGGAGGGTTCTATAGGGTCACTGGGAGGGGTTGGTGAGGACAGTGGGAGGGGCTCAGGGGGTCACTGGTGTCACTGGTGCCTGCAAAGCGCTCTCCGCTGGAGAGCCGCAGCCCGGTGCCCCCCAGTGTCACTGGTTACCCCGTTGTCACCAGTGACACCAATGACCCCAATGTCCCCAGTGACACCAGTGTCCCTGGTGACACCAGTGTCCCCATGTCTCCAGTGTCCCTGGTGACTCCAATATCCCCAGTGACCCCAGTGTCCCCATGTCCTCAATGACTCCAGTGTTCCCAGTGACCTCAATGTCCCCATGTCCTTGCAGGTACCTGGAATCCCGGGGGCTTCTGGAGGGTCATGGCCCGCCACGGGTGCCATCCCTTCCGTCACCAGCCGAGCGGGATGCGGCATACCTGGGCTGGGCACTGGAGGGGTGGCCAGGCCGCAGTGGCCATGACGCACCCATGGTGGCCCTGGAGGCCCTGCTGGCAGCTGGCAGATGCTGGGAGGACCTGTGTGCCAGGGGGGTGCTGCATGGTGGGGACAGCGATTCGACGGGGACCATTGCTGCTGGGTGCTGGGGGCTGCGGGGGGGGCTGGCATCTGTCCCACCTGGGCTGCACTGCTGCCTTGAGTACCGTGGGCGGCTGCGCGATGCTGCCCACCGCCTCCATGCACTGGCCTGGGGGAGGTGCTGAGCCCCCACTGTGTCACCTGCTGTCCCCCTCCCGGGAAAGCCCCTGTGGGTCCCCAGGGTGGAGCAGAGACCTTCATGGGGTCCTGGAGGGGCTTGGGAGTGTCTCTGGGGGTCAGCAGGGACCTTTATGGGATGCTGGGGGGCTCAGGAGGGTCCCTGGGCGTCAGCTGGGACCTTCATGGGGTCGGGGGGGGGGCTTGGGAGAGTCCCTGGGGGTCAGCTGTGACCTTCACAGGGTCCTGGGGCAGCTCAGGAGGGTCTCTGGGGGGGCTGCAGGGAACTTCACAGGGTCCTGGGGTGCTCAGGAAGGCCCCCGGGAGACCCTGTGGGGAAGCATGGCCCTTCAAGGGGTGCTGGGAGGCTCAGGCAAGCGCCAGGGAGACCACCATAGCCACATCCAGGTGACCTTTTATCCTTCCACGGTTAGAGACCCCAGAAGCTCCCCAAAGAGCCTCAGTCACCCCCACAGTAAAAAAAGTGTCCTCCCAAGTCACTCTGTGTCTAGGTTTGTGCCCTGTGCCTCTTGTCCTGTCACTGACACTGATGGGTCTCAAGGTTAACCAAGCCAAGGGTGATGGCCCCCCTCACTGATGGGCCCCCAGGGTTAACCACTCCAAGGGTAATGTGCCAAAGATGTGATGGGCCCCCAGGGTTAAGAACTCCATGGGTGATGGGCCCCTGGGGTTGGTTGGGGTTGACAACCCAAAGGGTGATAGGCCCAAGAGGTGATTGGAAAGCAAGTTCACCAACCCCTGGGAGATAGACCCCCATGGTGATGGGCTTCCAAGGTTAAAAAGCCTATGTGTGCTGTGCCCCATAGTAAACCATCCCAAGGGTGATAAGTACCCTGGCTGACGGGCCCCAAGAGTTAACCACCCCAAGGGTGATGGGCCCAAGGGATGATGGGTCCCCAGGGTTAACCACTCCAAGGGTTATGGGCCCTTGGGGTCATGGCCAGCTGGGGTTTACCACCTTAAGGGTGATGGGGGCAAAGAGGTGGTGGGAACCGGAGGGTTAAGTAGCCCAACAGTGATGGGTCCATGCATTGATGGGCCCCCAAGGTTAATGACAACAAGGATGACAGACCCCCAGGGTTAACCACCCCAAGGATGGTGGTCGCAGGGGTTAATCACCCAGAGGATAATGGGGCCTAGGGGTGATAAGTCCTCAGTGTTAATCAACCCATGGGTGATGGGCTGGTGAGACGACTGGCGCACAGGGTTAACCAACCCAAAAGTGACAGGCCGAAATGGTGTTGGGTCCCCAGGGCTAACCACCCCAAGGGTGATATCCCCTGAGGTGAACCACACCAAGAGTGATGGAACCCAGGGCAGTGGGGCCCCAGAGTTAACAACCTAAAAGGTGATTAGCCCAAGGGTCGGTGCGCCCCCATGGTTAAACACCTCAAGGGTAATGGGCCCAAGAGGTGATGGGAAACCAGGCTTCACCATCCCAAGTGCAATAAACCCCGAGGCTGATGGGCCACCAGGGTTAACCACCCTAAAAGTGGTGGGGCCAAGGGGTGATGAGCCCCCAAACGTTGAACCATCCTAAGGGTGATAGGTCCAAGAAGCGATGGTTACCCACGGTTAAGCCACCAAGGATAATGGGCCCAAGGGGTAATGGGCCACTAGTGTTAACCACCCCAAGAGTGATGAACATGAGCCAGCAGTGTGCCCAGGTGGCCAAGAAGACCAACAGCATCCTGGCTTGTATCAGGAATAGTGTGGCCAGCAGGAGCAGGGAGGCGATTGTCCCCCTGTACTCAGCACTGGTGAGGCCACACCTTGAATATTGTGTCCAGTTTTGGGCCTCTGGAGCATGTCCAGAGAAGGCCAACGAAGCTGGTGAAGGGCTGATGGGGAGCAGCTGAGGAAACTGGGGTTGTTTAGTCTGGAGAAGAGGAGGCTGAGGGGTGACCTTATCGCTCTCTACAACTACCTGAAAGGAGGCTGTAGTGAGGGGGGTGTTGGTCTCTTCTCCCAAGTAGTTAGCGATGGGATGAGAGGAAATGGGCTCAAGCTGCACCAGGGGAGGTTTAGGCTGGACATTAGGAAAAATTTCTTTACGGAAAGAGTGGTCAGGCATTGGAACAGGCTGCCCAGAGAGGTGGTGGAGTCCCCATCCCTGGAAGCATTCAAAAAGTGGGTAGACGTGGCACTTTGGGACACGGTTTAGTGGGCACAGTGGTGTTGGGGTGATGGTTGGAGTGATGACCTTAGAGTGCCTTTCCAACCTTAATGATTCCTGGTTTTTACTTTCATTAAAAAATACTCCAGCCACCAAGTCAGGAAACTTGAAATTGCTACTCTACCCTTAATTGGCTTAGTGGTGGACTTGGTAGTGTAGGTTAGTGGTTGGACTGGATGATCTTAAAGGTCTTTTCCAACCTAAACGATTCTATGATTCTATTCTATTATTCTATGATGGGCCCCTGGGGTGATGTGTCCCCAGCATTAACCACTCCAAAACAGATTGGTCCAAGAGGAGATGTGCCCCAAGGGTGATAGGGTATTGGGCTGTCAGGGTTAAGCACACCAAAGGATATGGCCCCCCATGTGATGGGCCCCACTTAATAGCTGGAAGGGTCATTGGCCAAAGGGGTGATGGGCCCACAAGGTTAACCACCCTGAAGGTTATAGTCCTAAGAGCCCCAGGGTTAACCACTCCAAATGGGATGGGCATCTGTGGTGATGGGCCCCCAGGGTTAATCACCTCAGCGGTGTTGGGCCTAATAGTTGATGGGCTTTAATCGCCCCAAGGGTGATGGGTCCCCAGGGTGATGGGCTCCCAGGGTCATCCACCCCAAGTGTGATGGGAACCCAGGGCTAGGTACATCGAGGCTGATGGGCCCAAGGAGTGATGGACACCTGAGTTTAAACACCCCAAAGCTGAGGGGCTCTGAAGCTGATGGGCTCCTGCAGTTAAACACCCAAAGGGTGACTGGGCCTAAGGCGTGATGGACCCCCACAGTTAAACACCCCAAAGCTGATGGGTCCTAGGGTTAACCACCCTGAGGGTGATGGGCCAAATGCATGATGGCCCAACACTGTTAAACACCCCAATGGTGATGGGCCTCTGTGGAGATTGGATGCTGGGGTTTACGAACCCATGGTTGATGGGCCCCCAGGTTTAACTACCCCAAGGGTGATGGGCCCAAGGGGTGATGGGAAACCAGGGTTAACCACCTGTACTGGTTTTGGCTGGGATAGAGTTAAATTTCTTCATAGTAGTTTGTAGGGGACAATGTTTTGGATTTGGTTTAGTTATTGCTGAGCAGTGCTTACACAGCAGTAAGGCCTTTTCTGCTCCTTATGCTGTCCCGCCAGGGAGTAGGTTGGGGGTCCACAAGAAGCTGGCAGGGGACACAGCTGAGGCAGTTGACCCTAGCTGACCAAAGGGATATTCCACACCATATGATATCGTGCTCAACAATAAAACTGGACATGGAGGTGGAGGTTGGCTGGGGCTGCCATTGCTTGGGGACTAGGTGGGCATCTGAGGGTGCCAAGGCTGTGAATTAGAAGATCTTGCTGAAGTGCCAAAACTGAGAGATCTACCCAGAACCAGGAGCTCAGTGTTGGGGTGAGATGTGTCTCATCGTGGAGTCTGCAGTGTTACCCTGTCCAGCTGAGCTTGCCAGATTGCGTCTTTCCACAGATGGAAATCATAAAATCATGGAATAATTCTGGTCAGAGGGGACATTGTGAGGTCACTGGCCCAACCCCGTGCCCAGAGCAGGTCCCATCAGGCTGCTCAAGGACATGTCCAGCTGAGGTATAAATACCACCAAAGTCTTGCGCCTCCAGCGACAAGATCTGTGCATGCTTTCGGTAAAAACAACCCTCCTTTGTAACATACAACTCCTCATTTTTGAGTACCAACTGTCATGTTTAGGGCAAAAAACTCATTCTTAGAGTCAAAACCTGAATCTTAACAGCAAAAAACCAAACCCTATTTAAAGGCAAAAAAAGCAAAAATTTAGAGTCCAAACCATCACTTTAAATGTCCAAAGCCTCATATTTAAGATCCAGCTGTGAGGTTTTGAAGCATGAGCCCTTATATTTATAATAAAAGCCTCAATATTAGGATGAAAAACATAATTTTTAAATCACCAAAGGCTAATTTTGTGGGACTAGTAGTAATTTTTAAGGTCCAAAACCCTATTTTTAGAGTACAAAACCTCATTTATAAGTTTCAAGGCACACTTGTAAGGTTCGAAGACTCATTTCAAGAGCCCACAGCATCATTTTTAAAGCCTGAAGTCTGATTTTGAAGGTCCAAAGCCTCATTTGTAGGGTCCAAAGCCTAATTTATGGTGTCCAAAGGCTCATTCTTGGCCCGAAAGCCTCATTTTCAGGGACAAATATTCATTTTCTGGGACAAAAACCTCATTTCTGGGAACCACAGCCTGAGTTTTAGGATCCAGCCTGAAATTTTGAGGACCCAAAACCTTATTTGTTGGTCCAAATACTCGTTTTATGGGCCAAAAGCCTCATTTCAGGGTCCAAATTCCTCATTTAGGACTCAAAGCCTCATTTTCTTAATGTCCAAAGCCTCATTTTGAGCGTCCAAAGACCCATTTTTAGCATGCAAAACCTTACTTTTGGTACCAAAGCATTGTTTTAAGGTACAGAACCTAGTTTCAACTTCAAAGACTCAGTTTCATGTCCAAAACCCCATTTTAAGGGCCCAGAGACCCATTTTTAAGGCCCCAACCTTCAGTTTCAGGGTCCAAACTCTCATTTATATGGTCCAAACCCTGTTTTACAGCTCTAAGCCT
This sequence comes from Pelecanus crispus, assembly GCF_030463565.1. NCBI lineage: Eukaryota > Metazoa > Chordata > Aves > Pelecaniformes > Pelecanidae > Pelecanus > Pelecanus crispus. Next base: position 621,579 of record NC_134666.1, read on the forward strand.
CAAATGTAGTGCCCAACACCCCATATTAGGGAACAAGGCTTCATTTCTTGGATGCGTATAGGTACCAATAGGTGCCCCTCTTTTTCAGGGTCCAAAGCCTCATTTTTAGAATCTAACCCATCATTTTTAGGGCCCAAAGTCCATTTTTTTAAGGCTAAAATCCTCATTTGTAGGGTCCAAGCATGTCTTTTGGTATCCATAGCCTTTTTTGAGGACCCACAGTTTCAGTCCCTCATTTGTCAGGGTCCAAAGCCTCATTTCTAAGTTCCAAGGTTTACGCTTTTCAGGTTCAAAGACTCATTTTAAGGGCCCAGAGTGTAATTTTCAAGGCCCAAAGCCAGATTTTGAAGGTCCAAAGCCTCATTTTTACTTTCCAAGGTCTCCTCCCCCTCCTTCTTCACTGACCTTGGTGTCTGCAGAGTTGTTTCTTTCATGTATTCTCACTCCTCTCTCTGGCTGCTGTTGCGCAGCAGTTTTTCCTCCCTTCTTAAATATCTTATCACAAAGGCACTACCACCATCGCTGATTGGTTCAGCTTTGGCCAGCAGCAGGTCTGTCTTGGAGCCGGCTGCCACTCAGCACCTCTCCTACCTGCCATGACAGCAGTAGACTTGCCAGCACCATTTCCACCTGTTCTCAAGGGCAGGGTCTTTAAGGACCCACAGGAGGGTCCCAGCTCTTTAAAAAGGAAATCCCATCTTCCCTTGGATCGTCATCACATCTGAGCTCTTGGGACACATGGACCCCTTGTGCCACTGACAATCATACTGGCTGACTATGGATTATCTCGTCCAGCCGCTTCTTTACAAGCAGGACAGTATGTGTTTGTCCAATGACAGGGGCCACAAGGGATTTCCACTGGGTACATTATTTGCAGAGTTAAGTGGTATTTGCTCCCTGATAGGTTTAAATCCCTATAAGTTGGGGTTACTCCTCTGCAGCTGTACATTTCTCTCTTCTACCTGATGCTTCACAAATTTGGAAATTCAATTTGTAGACAGCTCAAACATAGTGTGATTTTCTCAGATTTCCTTCTGCTCTATGGCCAATATAATTTCTTGATTTGATAGCTGGGAGTGATCTGTTACTTACAGGAAGTCTTCTCAATACTTTGGTAAGCATCTCTTTTCATCCCCCAAACTACAAATTCCAGTCACTAGGGCTGCAGTTTGAGCCATTTACACCTCTTATTTCCCTTCTAATGTTCTGTTGACAACTTTTCAATCCAATTGTTCTGATTCACCCAAGGATTTACTAGCACAGGTCCCCTTTGGGTGACCAGACTTTGTCCATCCTTGATTGGCCCCACTTCTGGGGGTGATTGTGATTGACCCCACTTCTGGGATCAGTCTGATGAATGTATCAGTACTACTTTGAATAATATATATATATATATATAGGCATGCATATAAGTAATTAATCATAAGTATATTTTTGTAGTAACTTGATAGCTTGAATTATATACTTGCTGCTAATATTGATTGCTGCTCATATTGATTGCTGCTCATATCGATTGCTGCTCCTGTTAATATATATATACTTGCTTTACTTTTAGTAATTTTTAGTAACTTGAAATATATCTACTTGCTTTACTAATCATAAGTATTCTTGCCTTGCTATTGGTAATTTGTAGAAAAGTGTAATAAATAAATTTAGGAAATAAAGCTTGCTTGTGTAATAGGGAATCCTGCAAAACCACTGTTGTGCTCATTATTCACCCACAGGTTGGGTCATCCTTTAGTTGGTGACACTGGTGTTGGTTTCCATGCAGCAGCATGGGGAAGCAGGGGTAGTTGGCCTCCATCTTCAGCCACACATTCAGTGGCCAAAGGCAGCAGTAACTGAAGACAGCAATCCTCTATGAGCTTTGTTGGCCTCTGGTTGGACCAATGCCCAGCCAGTCCCTAAGAGATGGCTACCTACCCAAAGAACCCCTCTCCTCCATTTGTATTGCTGAGCGTGATGCTATATGGCATGGAACATCTGTTTTGTCAGTTCCAGTCAGTTTTCCTGATTGCATACCCACCCAAAACCTCGTGAACACCCAACCTATTCACTGAGGGTCAGAGCAAGAAACAGAGAAGGCTGTGACACTATGCATCCACTGTTCAGCAATAGCTAAAACATTGGTGTGTTATCAGCACTGTTTTGGTCACCACTCCAAAACACAGCACCTTACAGGCTGCTATGAAGAAAACGAGCTCCATCCCAGCCAAACCCAGTACACTGGGTCAAAGCTTTCTAGTGAGGAAGGAGGGCTGAGATGGAAAGCCTGATCCTCCAAGGTTGAAGGGGCTGGGACAAGGGAGTGGGTGTCCGTAGGATGAAGATGAGCTTTAGCTGGAGGCAGAGAAGCATAGCTGGAGCAGGGACTTACTCATTTCTCTGGGAACAGCAGAGGGAAAGGTGGGGGGAGGGAGATCCAGCTGATGATCTTGGTTTAGCCATCAGAAAAAGAAACTGCTCCTCTCACTCCAGCCTCTCCACCTCCCCTTGCAGCAGGAGAATTGAAAGCTTCTTGCTCAGCTGCTGCAGTCCCAGCCAGTTCCTGAGGCCATGCCCAAAACAGGGCCTGGCCAGATGGAGGAGGAGAGGTGCATAGGCGTAACCTACATGAGCCACCCAATAGAAATGGCCCATTTTACCTTGGCAGTGTGGTGAAAGTAGACCTTCATTAAGGCTTACATGAGAGCTTCACACTCTGGAAATGTGCACCACAGGGGGAGATGATGCCCATCCTGGGAACCCACAGTGTGAAAGATGCCCTCATGATGGTCCTTGCAAAGTAGTCACATATTAGGCCAAATACCTTTTCTTATTTCCTCCAGAAAAGAGAATCTTGACACTTCAACAATTCACACATGTAAGGCCACCAAAGAGTTTATTATAAAGGAAAAAGCAAATCCATGACATTTTCAGCATTGCTTTCTAAACAATATTTCTCTACAAGGACCTTTTGCTTTCTGCCCCCTGCCACACCACAGGCAATCTCAGTGGCATGCACTTCTGAAGTGCCAGCTGGTATTAAGAGTTTTCCTATTCAAAGGAACTAGAAGTGTCTTTTGCATCTGTCACCAAGGTAGCTCTGGGTGCCAGACAAGGTTTTCCTGAGCACTTTCCTGAGGGCGTCCCTGACCTCCCTGTCCCTCAGGCTGTAGATGAGGGGACTGATCAGGGGTGTGAGGATGGTGTAGAAAAAGAACACTTTGTTGAGCTGCCTCAGCAGGGGTCTCCTGGGCAGCATGTAGACAACAAAGAGGGTGCCATAGAAAATAGTAACAATGATGAGGTGAGAGGAGCAGGTGGTGAAGGTCTTCTGCCTGCCTGTGCTGGAAGGTTTCCTCAAGATGGCAGCTATGATGCACATGTAAGAGGCTAGTGTGAACAGAAAGGGAAAAACTACATCCAAGATGCCAAATATGCAAGAAACAAATGTGATCCCTCTGGTGTCACTGCAGGCAAGCTCCAGCAATGGGGTAAAATCGTAGAAGTGGTCAACTGCCTTGGGGCCACAGAATTGAAACTGGGATAAGACGACTGTGACTGCCACCAGCAACAGTGAACCCCCTAGCCAAAATGCAGCTACTGATGTAAAGAGACCTTCCAGGCCATGAAGCTTGCATAGAGCAAGGGCTGGCATATGGCCAAGTACCAATCACAGGACATGACCACCAGCAGATAACTGTAGCTGCAAAGGAACCAAAGAAGTAGAGCTGAGCCACACAGCCATGAGCAGAGATGGTGCTGTCCCCAGTCAGGAAGCTGGCTAGCAGCCTGGACAGGATGGTGGAGCTAGCAGGTCACCAAAAAGGACAGATTGCCCAGGAAGAAGTATATGGGAGTGTGCAGATGTCGGTCTGCCACCACCAACACAATAACAAGGATGTTCCCATACATGGTAACTGAGTAGATTATAAGCAAAAGGAGAAAGAGAAGGTTCTGGAGTGTGGGGATATAACTTAATCCCAGCAGCACAAAATCCATGGGTAATGTCCTGTTGTCCCTTTCCCCTTCTTCCATGCAGTGTGTCTTTCATTTCCTCAGTTACCACAAAGAGGGGCTACAAGAAAGAAAAACTTTTCAGCATTTATCTTCAACATTTTTTTGTGAAGGACATTGTTCTCTTCACATTTGTTTTATGGGTTTCATGCCTAGTGAAAGCAGAAGATAAATATTCTTCCTACTGGTAAAACAGCATTCACCCCAGCAGAACCACTGCACACTCTAGAGGCAGGCTGCCCAGTAGAAGTTCTTTCTCACTGCAGAATAAAACTAAGTTGTTCATTTGCTCACACAGAGACAAAGAACTTTCATATGTCTGTGGGTATGCCCAGGAAGACATGTTATAGGTGGCAAGGACTGACATCCACCTGCTCTCAGGAAAGAGAAAGTATGCCAGAAGGAAAAAATAAACACTTTCCAAAAAAGCCCATTGTGTGAAATGTCATGCCAGACACCACCCTTCCTCCAAAGCAAGGGATGGGCACATTGCAGGCACAGTGGCCACAGCTCTCTGAAACAATCATGTGAAGAAAGGATTCCCACCCCACTGCTTTCCCACCACCCAACAAGCCAATTTCTTTCACTGAGAAAAGGCAGATCAGGGCCTCAGACAAACGAGGGACTGTGCTATCTGACTGCCAGAGAGCATGCTAAAAACCACATTGTGTGTCAAAATGTAGAATAAAAAGTGACAAGTGGGTGATAAAAAAAGACAGGGAAGGCGTAACTGGGAGTCAGCCAGGCCACATGGGAGAGGTTGTGCAGGGAGGAAGGTTGGGAGGGAGAAAGGAGACAAGCCAGACTCTCTTCAGTGGTGCCAAGAAGAAAGGACACATTGAAATACAGGAAATTCCATTTAAAGATAGGGTAGTCAAACACTGGAACAGGTTTCCCACAGAGGTTACAGAGGCTCCATCCTTGTGGATATTGAAAATTTGTTGAACCAGATGATATCCTGAAGTGCTTCCAAGCCCAGCTACTCCATCATTCTGTGAATGAAAGCAGCTTGGCAGAACCATCTTTTCCCTCTTCAGTGGTGATTCCAGAGGGCTTTGGGGCTGCCTCCCTGCAAATCCAAGCCCAGCAGTGGGACCTCAGCATGGCCAGATGCATTTGTGGGGCTTCCTGAGACAGTGGAACACTGAGAGGGTTTCCCCAGGGTGCCTGGTGGGTGAGGTGGGACAGGATCCATGTCAGGGTCATCAGCAATGTCAGGGACATGCCTCAGTGCATGACTGGAGAAAGCTCATGCCTGAGAAACACAGCTCTCTGCAACAACAGCTCCCTCCAAGTGTCTCACACCCACTTCCTGGGCTAGAATGCATTTCTTCTGGTGGTGATAACCACAGAAACTGTTATGAGAGCTTGCTGCAATCTATGCAAAATGACTGACACACCCAGCCCTCTCCACTGCATGGGACTGAGAAAGCTAGGAGTTGGAGAACAAAACCTACATGATCATAGTACAGAAAGAGTGAGAAAACAAGCAAAGCCCAACAACAAAAAAGCAAAACAAAACAAGACCCAGCCAAAATAGCCCTGTGAGTGATTAAGTGAAGAGCACAGGCAATCTGTGTCCCTGCAACCTGCCTAAATACTTCCCTCACCCAGCAGAGGTGGGTGAGTATCTCAGGCCTCTCCCTGGGATCTCTACTGTGTGGTGGCAGGAGCTCCAGGGTGTCTGGGGGAAGGTGGGAGCTAGGGTGGGAAGACATGCAGGAAAGGAAATGACTCAGGTCTCTATGCTCTAATTTCTTTTGTTCAAAGACCCAGCAGCTTGACTATTAACACCCAGACTTCTCCCACCCTCAGCACATCCACCACAAACCTGCAGTCCTTTTCCTGAAGGGTCACATCTACACTGATGAAGCATGTCAATGAAGTCCAAGGTCAGTGTCTCACGTTCTGCATCTTTCACTTCTCTGAGCTCGCTCTAAACCCTGAGCCAGTGCCAATGCCTTACTCTGCTCTTGTCCTCTCAGCAGCTTCCAAGGTGAGTCTCCAGCTGAAGGCTCCCTCCTCTCACAAGTGTCCCAGGGTTTGTGGCACAAACAAGTCTCTAAAAGTTCCTGCTGCAGCTTGTCACTCCCGAGGATTTGCAGAGAGTAAAACCAAACTGACTCCCTGGTGGGATGGAAGCTCTGAGGTGGTGGAAGCTGCATCAACACCTCTAGGCACTGCTGAACTCCAACGAACACGATGTAAACTGCGGCAGGGCAAATGAGCCAGGGTCATCTCTGAACTTGGTAAGCAAGACAAGAAAGTCCTCAGAAATTGGATTCACCTCACCTCCCTTCAAAATGACTGCATCTTCATCTACTTACATAGAATTAGGAAGCCTCAGACCTTCTGAGGTAGAGGGGCCTGGCTTGTTGGGAACTGAAAGGAGCAGAGCACTCAGTATGTCCTTCCAGATAGGAGTCCTCTCAAGCAAGAGAAGTGCAAAGGGGCCTCCTTTGCTCCTTTGCTAGCCAAGGGGAGCAAGGGGCATGACTCCTTACAGCCCTGTTGGACTTTCTGGGAGAAACACCTCTTCTGCCTCTGCCTGGGCTGGAAAGGCAGGAGAGGGAGGCCCAGTGGACACAGGCATTTGTGCTGTTGCCCCTACTGACAAAAGATATGGATCACAGTTTATCTTGGGAGCCTAACACTGAAATGTAAGCACTGGGGGTTACTCAGTAGTCCTGAGCAGCTTCCCCTGCTGCCTCCACCCACACCCTCTGCCCCTGGGTGGCCCCACTGGACCTCTGGCCTGGGACTTCAGGCATTGCATGAGCTATGTTGTAGGCACACCTGTGTGTGCCCCTGTCTCCTGGATGTGTCTTGAACCTATGTTTTAGATTTGTCTCCAGTCTTGTCTCTTCCCTGTGCCCTGCTGCTACTGAATTGACCACCTTGATGGGTTCCAGGTCTAGTTCATCCCTTGCCTATTCTGGCACTGTTGAGGACTATTGTGACCAGCTCCCAGCATTGCTGACTGTGGTGGGCTGATCCCAGCCAGCAGTTAAACAGCCATCCAGCCTCTCACTCACTCCCCTCTCCTGTAAGATAGGGAGTAATAGATGGAAGGCAAGAAGAATCATGGATCCAGATAATGACAGTTTATCAGGGGAAACAAAAACTGTGCACAAACAAAGCAAAACAAAAAGAGGAGTTCATTCACTAATTCCCATTGTCAGGCAGATGGCCAGCCACCTTCTTGGGAAACAGGGCCTCAGCATGCATAACCTTTAGGTTATTTGGGAATAAGATCTCATAACCATTAATGTCTTGCCTTCCTCCTCCTTTCCTTATTAAACTGACTTTATCTCAACCCACAAGTTTTTGCACTTTTACGCTTCTTATTTTCTCCCCCATCCCACTGCGGGGTGGGAAGTGAGCGAGCAGCTGTGTGGGGCTTAGCTGCCTACCAGGGTTAAACCACAACAGTCCTTTTTGGCACCCACTATGGGGTTCAAAGGGTTTGATATAACGATATATTTGATCAGAGTGTGTTAGAGTGAACCTATAATTATTTCATCTGTCTAACACTTGCTGGTCATGATGTTGACCTACCTGTTCCTGACATTGTTTTATCTGATCTGTGCCATGCTCCCTTTTTTTTTTTTTTGCTGTGCTGTGTAGCACTTGGTTGTGTTTTGCCTGGGAGACTTATGATCAAAGCAGTGGCCTGGAGCTTAATCTGGTATTTGGGCCTTGCATTGATGCCTTCCCTGTATTTCAGGAACCATCTTATGGACAAAATAACAATTACACTTTTTCCCTTTTCTCTTCCAACAGCCAATCAATGGAGGAAACAGAACAGCATGGTCCTGTTTTTCTCCTGGGGGGTAGGTGTTTCCTCCTTTGTTACTGTCCTGGTTTCGGCTGGGGTAGAGTTAATTTTCTTCCTAGTAGCAGGCATAGTGCTGTGTTTTGGATTGAGTAGGAGAAGAATGTTGATAACACCCTGATGTTTTAGTTGTTGCTAAGTACTGCTTATGCCAGTCAAGGACTTTTCAGCTTCCCATGCTCTGCCAGGTGCACAAGAAGCTGGGAGGGGGCACAGCCAGAATAGTTGATCCAAACTGCCCAAAGGGCTACTCCATACCATATGATGTCATGCTCAGTATAGAAACTGGGGGGGGGGTTGGCTGGGGAGCAGCGACCGCTGCTCGGGAACTGTCTGGGTATCGGTTGTCGGGTGGTGAGCAATTGCATTGTGCATCACTTGTTTTGTATATTATTATTATCATTATTATATTGTTATTATTACTATTCTTACTTTCTTTCAATTACTAAACTGTTCTTATCTCAACCCAGGAGCGTTTCTCACTCTTACTCCTCCGATTCTCTCCCCCATCCCATCAGGGTAGGGGGAGTGAGCGAGCGGCTGCGTGGTACTGAGTTGCTGGCTGGGGCTAAACCACAACAGTTACATTAGCTCTTCAGTGTCTTGAACATCTGTCCTGGTTTCAGCTGGGATAGAGTTAATTTTCTTCCTAGTAGCTGGTATAGTGCTGTGTTTTGGATTTAGTATGGGAATAATGTTGATAACACACTGATGTTTTAGTCATTGCTAAGTAGTGCTTACACTAGTCAAGGACTTCTTGTGAGGACCAGCAAGAGCATTAAGCCATTACACCTATGGTGTGGGAGAAATCCCTCAACGTTTGTAATATTTCAGTAGGCCTGTGCCAATCCTGAGAGAAACACAGAGAGAGAGTGTAAGAACCCTATAACAGGTAAGGCAGTGTTGGAGCAGAAGGGTTTGTGGGGCTGTGACAGCTCAGCCCAAGGAAGGTAAGGACCAGCAAGAGCATTAAGACCTTATACCTATGGTGTGGGAGAAATCCCTCAATGTTTTTATTTCAGTAGGCCTGTGCCGATCCTGAGAGAAATAGGGAGAGTGGGGAGTCTATAGGAGGCAAACCAATGTGAGAGCCCCAGTGTTTGTGGGGCTGTGAAAGCTCAGCCAAGGGAAGGTGAGGACCAGCAACAGCATTAAGCCATTAGACCTATGGTGTGGGAGAAATCCCTCAGCATTTGCAACATTACCATAGGGCTCAGCAGATTCGGGGGGGAGAGAGACGAAGAGAGAGAGTGTGGTGATCCTATAGGAGGTAAGGCCATGGCAGAACCCCAGGTTTTCTGCAACTGTGAAAGCTCAGCCAAGGGAAGGTGAGGACCGGCAAGAGCGTTAAGCCCTTACACCTATGGTGTGGGAGAAATCCCTCAACATTTGTAATATTTCACTAGGGCTCTGCCAATGATGAGACAGAGAGAGACAGAGAGAGACAAACTTGGAACCACATAGCAGGTAATGCAATGGCAGAGCCCCTTTTTTGTGCAGCTGTGAAAGCTCAGCCAAGGGAAGGTGAGGACCAGCAACAGCATTAAGCCCTTACACCTATGGTGTGAGAAATCCCTCAAAGTTTACAACATTTAACTAGGGCTCTGCTGCTTGGAGTGGCGGGGGGGAAGGGGGGGCACCCTGTTGGACATAAGGCAATGTGGGAGCCCCAGTGTTTCTGGGGCTCTGAAAGCTCAGCCAAGGGAAGATAAGGATATGCAGCTGCATTACGCCCTTACACCTATGGTGTGGGAGAAATCCCTCAACTTTTGTAATATTTCAGTATGGCTGTGCCAATCCTGAGAGAGAGATCATTTTGTGCACAGCCCTGCTCCGAAATTGCAAATGCCCAGCAATTTCTCCCACAGCAAATGTGTGAGCATGGAAAGCTCCTGCTGGTTCTCACCTTCCCTTGACAGCGCTTTCACAGCCAAACACACACTGGGCATCTGCCCTGGCTTTGCCTCCCAGCACTCCCAACACACATTCTCAAACTCACTCTCACTCTCGGCAGAGACCATCTCCCAAAACGCAAACATCCAGCAATTTTTCCCACCCCACAGGTCTAAGGCATTAGTGCTCTGAAAGTGGTGGCACGGAAGGTGGGCAGCAACAAGAGCTTTCAGTATTATCACCTTTGCTGTGGGAGAAGTCGCTGGATGTTTGCAGTGTCGAGCAGGGCTCTGCTGATCGTGGCAGTAAGACAGTGCTGGCAGTGTAAGGAAATAAGAAAGCGCGGAGCGCCACTGTGTGTTTGGCTGTGAAACAAGACACAACGAAAGCTGAAGAGCAGCAAGAGCTTTGAGTGCTGGCAGCTTTGCTGTAGGAGAAATCGCTCAACGTTTACAGTGTCAGAGCAGGGCTCTGCCAATCGCACACAGTGGCGCTCCGTGCTTGCTTAGCTCCTTACACTACCAATGCTCCCTATCACTGTCACTGTCAGCAGAGTCCTATTCCGACACTGCAAAAGTCCAGTGATTTCTCCCACAGAAAAGTGTGTCAGCAATGCCAGTGGCAGGCAAGGAGCAGCAAGAACTTTCAGTCCTTGCAGATTTCTTATGTGAGAAACCGTAGGATGTTTGCAATTTGGGAGCTGGGCTCTGCTGAGAGTTAACTTGAGAAATTGTGTTTGGGATGCAAGGCAAGCACAGAACAGCGGTGTTTGTGGGACTGTGTAAGTGCCAGCAGGGCAGGTGAGGACCAGAAGGAACTTTCATTCTGGGCATCATTGCTGTGGGAGAAACCACTGTACACTTGGAATCTGGGAGCTGGGCTCTGCCGAGAGTGAGAGTGAGCTTGAGAAGACGTTTTGGGATGCTGGAAAGCACAGACCCACAGTGTTTGGGGTGGTGTGACACTGCTGCCAATGCAGGCGAAGACCAGCAAGAGTCTTCTGTCCTGCCTACTTCCTCATATGCGAAACCGCTGGACACCTGCAATTTGGGAGCTGGGCTATGCCAAGAGTGAGAGTGAGCTTGCAAAATGTGTATTGGGAGAGCTGGGAGGCAAGGCAAGGGCAGAAGAGCAGAGTTTGTGGGGCTGTGTAAGTGCCAGCAGGGAAGGTGAGGAGCAGCAGGAACGTTCATTCTGAGACCATTGCTGTGGGAGAAACCTCTGGACGCTTGCAATTTGGGAGCTGGTCTCTGCTGAGAGTGAGAATGAGCTTGGGGTATTGTTCTGGGACTGCTGGGACACAAGGAAGCGCAGAGCAGCAGTGTTTGTGGGGCTGTGAATGTCCAGGCAAGGGCAGGAAAGGACCAAAAGAGCTTTCAGTCCTGACTCATTTGGTGTGGGAGAAACCGCTGGGTGTTTGCAATTTAGGAGCTGGGCTCTGCCAAGAGTGAGTGATAAATTATTTTGGGAGTGCGGGGAGGCAAGGCAAGTGCAGAGCCACTACGTTTGTGTGGCTGTGAAATTGCAGGCAAGGGCAGACAAGGACCAGCAAGAGCTTTCACTCTGCGCACCACTGCTGTGGAGAACCCTCTGGGCATTTGCAATTTGGGAGCTGGGCTCAGCTGAGAGTGAGAGGTGAACTTGAGAAAGTGTGTTTGGGAGGCAAGGGAGGCACAGAGCCGGTGTGTACGTGGCTCTGTGATACCGCTGCCAAGAGCAGGCGAGGACACACAAGAACATTCATTATGGAGACCATGGCTGTTGGAAAACTTTGAGGAAATTTCCAATGACGGAGCTGGCCTCTGACAAGATGAGCTTGAGAAATTCTGTTTGGGAGGCAAAGCGTCCAGCGATTTCTCCCACACCATAGCTCTAAGGGAAGAGAACTGTTTCTAGTCCTGACCTTCCCTTGACAGCACTTTCACAGACAAACACACTGTGGCCATCTGCCCTTGCCTTGCCTCCCAGCACTCCCAATATACATTATCAAGCTCACTCTCGCTCTTCGCACAGACCAGCTGCGAAAGTGCAAAAACCCACTGATTTCTCCCACACCATAACTCTGAGGGCTCAGTGCTGTTGCTAGTCCTCATCTTCCCTTGACAGCGGTTTCACAGCCAAGCACACAATCAGGATCTACCCTGGCCTTGCCTCCCAGCACTCCCAACACACGTTCTCAGGCTGACTCTCACTCTCGGCACAGACCACCTCCCAAAGTGCAAAGTGATTTCTGCCATACCATCGGCATATGCCATTTGAGCTGTTGCTGGTCCTCCCCTTCCCTTGACAGCGCTTTCACAGCCAAACACACTCTGGCCATCTGCCTTTGCCTTGCCTCCCAGCACTCCCAACACACATTCCCTTACTCTGTGGTAGAACTCACTGCACTTTTGCACTTGGGGAGGTGCTCTGTGCCGATCGTGAGAGTGAGCTTGAGAATGTGTGTTGGGAGTGCTGGGAGGCAAGGGAAGTGCAGAGCACCGTTGTGCGTTTCGCTGTGAAGGCGCTGGCTAGGAATGTTAAGGAGGAGCGAGAGCTTCCCGTGCTGGCACCTTGGCAGTTGAAGAAATTGCTGGGTGCTTGCAGTGTCAGAGCAGGGCTCTGCCGATCCTGAGAGTGACATGGGTGTTTGCAGCATAAGGAGCTAAGCAAGCGCGGAACGCCACTGTTTGCAATCGGCAGAGCCCTGCTCCCACACTGCAAACATCCAGTGATTTTTTCCCACAGCAAAGATGATAGATAGCACTGTAAGATTTCGTTGCCGGTCCTCACCTTCCCGTGCCAGTGCTTTCGCAGCCGAACACACTCTGGCCATCTGCCCTTGCCTTGCCTCCCAGCACTCCAAGACACACACATTCTCCAGCTCGCTATCACTCTCCGCACAGACCACCTCCCAAAGTGCAATCGTTCAAGTGATTTCTGCTATACCATCGGCATATGCCATTTGAGCTGTTGCCGGTCCTCCCCTTCCCTTGACAGCGCTTTCACAGCCAAACACACTCTGGCCATCTGCCCTGGCCTTGCCTCCCAGCACTCCCAATTCTCATTCCCTTACTCTATGGTAGAACTCACTGCACTTTTGCACTTGGGGAGGTGCTCTGCGCCGATCGTGAGAGTGAGCTTGAGAATGTGTGTTGGGAGTGCTGGGAGGCAAGGGAAGTGCACATCACCGTTGTGCGTTTCGCTGTGAAGGCGCTGGCTAGGAAAGGTAAGGAGTAGCGAGATCTTCTCGTGCTGGCACCTTGGCGGTGGGAGAAATTGCTGGGTGCTTGCAGTGTCAGAGCAGGGCTCTGCCAATCGTGAGAGTGACATGGGTGTTTGCAGCGTAAAGGAGCTAAGCAAGCGCGGTACTACTCTGTAGTAGTAGTAGTAGCGGTAGTAAGTAGCGGTAGTAGTAAGTAGCGGTTCTACTCTGTGGTAGAACTCACTGCACTTTTGCATCATGATTGTTAAACAAAGTGCAGCCGGCATGAGGAATGAGAATATGTGAGAGGAACGACTCTGCAGACTCCAATGCCAGTGAAGAAGGAGGGGGAGGAGGTGCTCCAGGCACCAGAGCAGAGATTCCCCTGCAGCCCGTGGTGAAGACCACGGTGAGGCAGGCTGTGGCCCTGCAGCCCATGAACCATGGCTGGGCAGTATACAATGTCAACTCGATGTATCTAGGAATGAGATCTACCTTGCTTTTCTTCTGACCACCAGGGTCACACTATACTATTCATTATTTACGTCGTAAGCTGAGTGCATAAGTTAATACAACACTGTAAACACACATATATAATTACTAACCAAACCAACATAGTGAATGCAACAACCCAAATCCTTGTAGTGCACAGTCCTCTACCTGAGTCTGGGAGCCAAGAGGTTAAGCACCCAAAGAGATTGAGGGAAGATCCTTGCCTTACTTTGTGTCATATAGTTAAATGAGTCTTTATCTTGTTTCTATCCGTTTTATTTTTCTGGTCTTGATGTACATAGCAAAAACGGCAGCTGTGATTCAACAATGCACACACTGCGTCCTGTGCTGCTAAAAGGTGGTCTCGGGTTAATCGATTCTGTATTACCATTTGTGGTGATAAGTTGATTTCTTCCTGTAGGGTTGTAATACTCTGTGGTTTCATTAATGACTTTTTAGAATTCTCTTGACACATTTGCAATAGCTCTTTCTAGTTTTGCAACCCCTAACGGCGGGATAAAAGCTGTTACAGACGGGGGGGACTTAGTGCCACCTTCCATCAGAGGGCTGTAACACTTTTCCCCGTAGATATCAGTAGCTAGGAGCGCCAGAGGCAGAAAAGATAGTGGTTCTAACCTGTGCGGATGGTATTAGTGCACTTAGAATCCACTTTTCAGCTCAGGTGGAAGGTCAATCCTCAAATGCCCTTTCTTCACCTATCCAATATTGCCCTGGTAGATGTGCAAATAGGGCAGTCTAATCTTCAGCTAAGTCTGAATCATGTAAATGATTTCCTGTGCAAGGGTTAGCATGTGCTGGATTGGGTTGTTTAGGTAAACCAGTAAGGGTTCGGACCCAGAGGAGATGCCTCAGAGCAATCAGGATCCTATAGGCCCGTAGTGGCAACCAAACTCTTAACATTCATTACCTGGAGTTTGATTATGGCTTCCTGCAGAATACCAGTTAATCGATCTGCGCCCATCCACGTTGTCTCGCAGTCTGCAGGGCTGGATGAACTCGCTCCAGGAAGAAATCTACAGCATGATGGCTGTCTTGGGTTTGCGTGGCACGGTTTTGCTCGCGGCAGCGCTATGGGGGTGGCTTCTGTGAGAAGCTGCTGGAAGCTTCCCCTGTGTCTGATAGAGCCAATGCCAGCTGGCTCCAAGATGGACCTGCCACTGGCCAAGGCCGAGCCAGTCAGCGATGGTGGTAGCGCCTCTATGACAACATTGAAGAAGGGGGAAAAAACCCAAAGAGACACACAAAGTGCAGCCGGCGTGAGGAACGAGAATATGTGAGAGGAACGACTCTGCAGACTCCAATGTCAGTGAAGAAGGAGGGGGAGGAGGTGCTCCAGGCACCAGAGCAGAGATTCCCCTGCAGCCCGTGGTGAAGACCACGGTGAGGCAGGCTGTGGCCCTGCAGCCCATGGAGGGTCCACGGTGGAGCAGATATCCACCTGCAGCCCATGGAGGGCCCCACGCCGGAGCAGGGGGATGTGCCCGAAGGAGGCTGTGACCCCATGGGAAGCCCACACTGGAGCAGGTTTGCTGGCAGGAGTTGTGACTCCGCAGGGGACCCACGCTGGAGCAGTCTGCTCCTGAAGGGCTGCACCCCGTGGGAGGGACCCCACGCTGGAGCAGGGGAAGCGTGTGAGGAGTCCTGCTCTGAGGAGGAAGGAGCGGCAGAGATGACATGTCATGAGCTGACCACAACCCCCATTCCCCATCCCCCTGCGCCTCTCGGGGGGACGAGGTAGAGAGAAATCGGGAGTGAAGTTGAGCCCAGGAAGAAGGGAGGGGTCGGGGGAAGGGGGTTTAGGAATTGGGTTTATTTGTCATTACCCTACTCAGTTTTGATTGGAAATAAACTAACTAATTCTCCCCGAGTCGAGTCTGTTTTGCCCCTGATGGTAATTGCTGAGTCATCTCCCTGTCCTTATCTCGACCCACGAGCTTTTTTGTTATATTTTCTCTCCCCTGTCCAGTTGAGAAGGGGAGTGATCGAGTGGTTTGGTGGGCACCAATGAAGGTGCGTGGGAACGGCAGGCATGGGACCTTGGGGACCTAAAGCTCGCTGTTTATCTGCAGATATGTCCTGGTTTTGTCTGGGATAGAGTTATTTTCTCCCTGGTAGCTGGTGTGGTGCTGTGGTTTGGATTTAGCAGGAGAATAATGTTGATAACACACTGATGTTGTAGTTGTTGCTCAGGAGTGTTTATGGTAGTCAAGGACTTTTCAGCTTCCCATGCTCTGCCAGGTGCACAAGAAGCTGGGAGGGAGCACAGCCAGGTGAGCTGACCCAAACTGCCCAAAGGGATAGTCCATACCATAGGACATCATGCTCAGTATAGAAAGTGAGGGGAGTTGGCTGGGGGGCTCGATCGCTGCTCGGGGACGGGCTGGGCATTGGTCGGCAGGTGGTGAACAACTGCATTGGGCATCACTTGCTTTGTACGTTCTTTTATCGTTGTTATTATTATTGCTCTTCCTCTGCTGTCCTTTTAAACTGCCTTTATCTCAACCCATGGGTTTTACTTCCCCCCCCCGCCCCGATTCTCTCCCCCATCCCACCGGGGTGTGGGGGGAGGGTGAGTGAGCGGCTCTGTGGTGCTTAGTTGCCGACTGGGGTTAAACCATGGCAAGATGTTTAAACTATGTTCAGGAGAATGTCTGCGAAGAGACTTAAGAGCACAATGTCAGAGGCCTTCGGGATGCCACTAGATTGCATGACATGCATAGGCAGAGATACATTTCAGAAGTCTTGAATTTTTCTACTACTATTGAGTGAAGTTGTCAAGAGCTTTTGCAAAATGGTTAATTTGCCTAAAGGGCTTTGCTGCAGAAAAGGTCTTTGAATTTTGTCTTCAGTAGCTAAGGTACTGTCAGCTTCAGGAATGCTAGCAGGCTGAATGGCCAACTGGCTGACGACACTACTGGAATGGTCAGGTCTGTGTCAAACAGAGCCTTAAAACCAGACTGATGGGTGGTGATAAACTGTGATGGAGCTCAGTTATTATCACCAGGAGAAAAAATGTTTTGAAATAGGCCAAACGTGGATTCTGTTAGAGCAGGTGAGGAATGGAAAGCAAAGTTTTCGAAGAAAAAATGATGCTCATAAAGATGTTACCGCTTCAAGTGTTACTCTAATATACATCATACCAGTTTTGTTTTCATCCGTAATCAGAATCCGGTGAAGAAAAAGTATCTGCTTCACTCGGTTGTGTTAACCGTGGTGTTCCCTAAAGGTGAGGTTAAAGAAGGAGTATCTGTCATGCTTGAAAGAGCATCCCTCTTGTTTACCAGTGACCAGATCCTCCTCTAGGTAGGTTGTGTTGCCCTTTGACCTTTGTAAAAGGAGTCTAAAATTTTAAACTTGGTGTATCAGTGACACAGATGCTTCCTGAAGCTTTCCTAAGGGTGTTTTCCATGTGCAAACACAAAGATCCCCCTGTGGTTTTCAGAGCAAAGCTAGAGAATACATGTCAGTGTAATATATACGTATGCCAAATTTTTGCTTTAAATGCATAACCCTGAATTTCAGTTTTTATTTGTCAGACGTAGCTGCTTAAACTCACTAAAAGTAAACAGGATGTTATATATCAGTGGAAAAAAATGATATGGTGGACTCTTTTTAAGATGCTGGGAAGGTAAACTGGATGGTTGGGACCTATTTTACATGGCAGGGGAGCAGGGCGGGGGGGGAGGCCAGGGTATCCTTTTCCATGCTTGTTCTATAAAGGCAGAATTCCCGTCAAAAAGCCTGTACTCAAGAATGACGCGTTTCAACTTGCCTCCTTTTAATTTGATCTGAACTTCTTGACCTGTCTTTTAGATGTTCTCACAATATTGTGGAAGAACAGTAGAGTCCAGAGCTCAGGATTCTTGAGTGCTCTTTCCTGCCCTGTAAGTTTCTGACTCAAAACACTCGGAGTCCAAAGTCTCTTTTTAGGCTGCAAAGTGTCATTTTAATCGTCCAAAGGCTGCATTGTAGTTTGAAAAGTCTCCTTTTTAGAGTCCAAATACACGTTTTATTTCCAAACCTCATTTTCAGGCTCCAAAGCAGCATTTTTAGGATCCAGCCAGTTGTTTCTAGGGTCCAAGCCGTGTTTGGAGCGTCCAAACCCTCCTTTTTATGGTCCAAGCCCCTCTTTTAGGGCTCAAAGGTTCCTTTTCCCTGAAAATGCATTGATTCAGGAGTAGACAGCCTCCTTTTGATGGTCCAAACCCTCATTTTTACAGTCGGTGGGTCCCATGCCCAGCTCCCTGCCTGCTGACACTGCAGGCATCCACATCCCTTTGTGCCCCCATATAAAGCTCAGCCCAGAGTTGGTGAATTCCTGGCTTTGCTGCCATTATGACACGGACAATTGCGCTACTGCTGCGTATTTATTGCTATGCTGTTATTCAGCAATAAATGGTCACCCCCTGAAGCCGTCCATCGGGAGTCGACTCTCGTCGCACCCCCAATCTGTGCCCTGGTGGGGCCGCCTCACGGCCTTGCAGGAGGATCAGGGCAATGGGCTTGGGGGGCAGGGGGGGGGGGGGTTGCAGTTCCTCCGGGGGCTGGAGGGCTGGTGGGGATGGGGTCCAGTGCCCCGGGGCTGTGTGGTAGGCGGGCCGGTTTTCCAGGCAGAGGTGGTGGCTGCTGGTGTTGGGTCTGGCTCTAAGTGGTGCTGGGGCGCGCAGGACGGCTGTCAGGGTGTGCGGGACGGCTGTCGGGGTGCGAGGGGAAGCTGGTGGTGTCGGGCCGGGTTCAGGAAGCTGTGGAGAGGCGCCTGTGGAGAGAAGAGGCTGCTGATGCCCTGCCGCGGCTGCGGTGCCGGGCAGGTGCGAGCGTGCGGGGCAGCGCTGGGCGCACGTGTGCGGGCACCCGGCTGCACGTGGGAGCTGTGGGCACAGAGAGCTCTGTGCAGAAGACGGGGGTGCCCCGCACCCCTCAGCTGGGGCTCTGCTCGCCTGCCCCCGGCTCGTCTCCTCTCGGCCCTGACCATCCTGCCCTGCCTGCTCTGCACGTGCCGGGAAGGGGAGCTGACCGCCACAGAGCGAGGGGACCAAAGCTGGACACGGCACTGCAGGGCCAGGGGAGCCTCCTGCTCGCCTTTCTCAGCGTGCCTGGCAGAGACCAGCCCTCCGCTCCCCTGCCCGTCCCTGACCAGACAAGGCGACAGCCTCGGCTCTCTGTTCGGGGAGGTGCTCTCCAGCCCCTCTTCAGAATACCCCTGCACAGACAACACCCTGACAGTGCTGGGGTGCAGATGGGACAGGCTGACACACTCCTGCTCCAAGGCAAGGCAGATAGCTGGGAAGGTTCCTCCCCACGCTCTGAGGTGCTGGGACACCTTGGCCGAGGTGAACACCTGGGATTTACGGCATCACCTAACAGGGTGATTTCTGCTGGGAGGTTCACTGGCAGGGAGATGTCACGCTTGGCAATTCTCTCTTCCTACGGCAGTGTCATCCCTTGTTGTTTTTCATTTCTGTCCTTGTGCTGCTGCGTCTGTCGCTGGGTCCGCTCTTGCTGAGGCAGGGTCACTTTTCACTAAGACCTTGCCACAGTAAAGAGGTGGTTTGAGTAAAGAGGGCCTGTGAACTGAGAGGCCAGTTAAAGAAGTCTCAGTAGAGTCTGGCCAGGAACTAACTCGGCACTCCGGAATACCCTACCTCGAAATGCTTCATGGCTAACAGCAGCCATCTAATACAGAAGTTTGGCAAAAAGCCCTCCCAATAACTCACCGTTGTCTCTTCCTCCACAGACAGATCGCGCACCAACACACCATGCCAAGCAGCATGGAGCCCAAGATCGCCATGGCGCCTTCTATGCAGTATCTCCGGAAATCTTCAGGATCCATAGCATTGGAGCTTCTCCTGCCATCCACGCCTGGAGGAACAATTCTGCACGTTAGCGTGTCCTGCGCACTCCTGGTAATCTCACCGGAGGTCTGACGGTGCCAGGAAACATTCTCCCTCACTTTGTGAACGTCCTGGGCCTGCAACATTGCCTTGGTTTCGGTCGAAACAAAGGAAACTCCCAAAGGCATTGCAAATCAATGCACTCCGGAGCCTCTCTTTCTCCTCTCGGCTTTGTTTACGCGCTGGGATGGCCGTAATCCAGTTCTCCCAAGTGTCACGGGTTTGCTCCCCCTTCTTGGCCACCCTTCACATTTTCTTTTGTGCTTGCCCATTTTCATTCTCTGCAAGTTACGGCACTGAACAGAACTCGTGAGAGCAGATGGAGAGCACGTGGCGGGGGCGCAGCTGTTCGACCAATCGCTCCTTTGAGCAACACGGACAAAACCCATCCCTGCGTCAGGGGTGCCACCCCCAGCTCTCCCTCCCCAGCCCAGCACCCACACCCCAAGGGATGCACCGAGGCAGGCCCTCCCAGGAGACACCTGAACCTTGCTCTCCCCCTTCGCCTTTTCTCCCGCATGGGCACCGCTTGCATGCCTCCGGTTTTCAGGACTTGTCTCCCACTCATGGCCCCCTGCAAGACTGCTCAGTACCTGGATTCTTTTGGAAAAATCCATATATCCCGGCGTGGTGGTCTTCCCCGGACTTGGACAGCACTGCTGAGAATCAGAAAAAGGTAAAGCCTCAGCACGGCTCAGGCACAGAGGATGCAGAGGGGTGGTGCGGGTTCCCCTAAGCCACTGCCTGATGCGTGAGTGACTCCCTTTGGCCCTCGGTTCGCAGGACGGATCCCCTTCTGCTGTGCCTGGGGCCTCTAGGGCCTCACGGCAAGCTCTGGGATGCAGCTACTGAGGGAGGTACATTCGATGAAGAGTCGTATTTCCCATCATCTCCTGAATGTGGTTCAGATGGCCTCGTTCCCAAAACGGCAGAGTGCTGAAATCCCCGTGAACGGGGTGCGGTGGCAGGAGAGCATCTCACTCACTGCCTCCACAGAGGGTTACCAGCGTCCCTCTGGCACACTGATGGCAATAACCTCCACACCCCAGAGATGACAGTCATCCTCAGAGAGCCGTTCCTGGCTTCTTTTAGAACGCTCGCTCTGTACTAATAGTTTGGCTGCTGACACGACGGGCCGTAGCGGGCCCCAGGGGAGGAGCCTGCAGGCACACAGTGATTTTGATCTGCGACACTGGACGAGCGAGGGACAGCAATTACCTGGCACGCCTGCTGGCTGAGGTGCCCCTGCTTTGGCATCCGGCACTGGCGCTGCGTGACTGGCTCCTTCCTGGAGCACCTCCTTCGCCACAGTCTCACGGTCCGTCTCTTTAGAAAGAAAGAGGGTCAGTGCCAGTTTTAATTAGAAGTAACGCTTCCTCATCAGGAACACAGTATCTTCAGGAGGCAAAACACATTAATAGCGCTTAGAAACAAAGCCCGGGCATTTGGGGGTGCACCTCGTCACTCGTCCAAACAATGTGTGGGAAAAATTTAAGAGCTAGACGCTTTGCGGTTTACCAGTAGACAGCAAAACCTGACCTGCTGAGACACTAGGAGATTGCATCTCATCTTGTTTGCACTTTAGTGCTTTCTGGGCAAACTGCAAGATGCTGCTAAATGCCTTCCTTCAGAGAGCACAGCAGGGCTGTGTAGCCAGTTCAGCTGAGGAAAGAGCCCTTCTGAGAAGCACAGCCCATCATGCCAGCTCCATCACACAGTGGACTGAACGCCAAGCTCTCGCAAACCTATTCTGGTGGTGGCAGTGAAGAGCCCACAGAGCCGCAAAACAAGAGGAAAACCACAACCGAGTTGCCTAAACCACAACTAGAGACAGCCAGCTAAGCCACCCGAGACGGAGCTGACAGCCCTGCATTTTAGCTGCCGTCAAGTCAGGTGTCCGGCCTCAAGCTGGGTGTGCAGCTTTCACCTGCCCCTGGCCCCGAGGTGTCACTGAGTGCCCTCAGACGTCAAGGAGAACAACGGGGCCGGACCAGGCTGTGAAGCTGGCGCTGCTCCGATCCTGGCCAGGGCATGGCTGCAGCCCCGGCCAAGTCTGCCGGTCTCAGCGACCCCAAGCTGCCTGCCCATCCTCTCTGCCGCCCAAGGGCGCTCTCCCCTCCGGCGACTGGCAGCAAGGCGTGAGCACCCATGGCTCCTTCCAGCTGGATGCCAACGTCTGTCCAGAACAGCTCTGGCCAGGAATGGTAGAACTGCGTGGGGCAGCAGCTGTCCCTGGGACTCAACTTGAACCACAGCTGGTGGCAGAGACTCTGGACCATCTCTGTGGCTCACCAGCGCCTGCAAGGCGTGGAATCGACTGTCAGTGCAGCGAGGCTCTGATGCATCCCTTTCTGCCGGTGCAGGCTGTGGCTTGTGCATACACGTATCTAAAACGTCAGCTTCCCAAGTCTTCTGCTTAAGAGGGATGTATACCCACCATGTGCTGCTTTCTCCAGTTCATTTAGGATTTCCTTTAGGACTTCTGATGACTGCTGGGAAGATTTCCCTCCTTTGGCTTTATGAGGACCTTAACAGAAAGTATCGAGTTAAATTTCTCGCTCATAAAATATTGAGAACCAGTGCTTACTCTGTGCAGTCAGTCAAGACTGACTACTCACCCCTGGGATGCCAGGTGAGCTCCAGCTCAGGATCCAGCCGAGGAGCTGGAGCCACATCTGCAAACAAACGACCCATGAGAAGGTTTCATCATACATTGCGATAGACACCGTCATAACTGAAGAGCAGAACGTATGAGGGGATCACGTAATGACACGGCACATTGATGCGGGTCTGTATTCTCACGCCCGCAAGAGACACCTCGCTCACTTTTGGGCTTTGAGCTGGCAGCTCTCAAAGCAAGTCAAAAGCCATGACGTACCCGAGCCGCCTGCCAGCGCGTCAGCCCTGGAACCCAGCCGGGAAGCTGCATATCCATCGCCTCCGGCCACGTCTGTAAACAAAAAAACCAGAGCGGCTCCCGTGAAATATTTCGGTGTACTTCTTCAGATCTGAACAGCACTGAATGCAGTTCAAACGCGGGCTTGCCCCGTGGCACTTGTCTCCTCTCCCTTCCACTCAGGAGCAGTGTGCAGACAGTTACTGGGTGCCTGGAGCATGCTGATCCAGAGGAAAGCATGCATGGAGCTGTCGGGAGAAAGGACTCCCTGGAGGTCCCACCAGCTCTAAGCTCAGCCCCAACAAGCCCGCTGGCTTTGCAGCGGGCACTGGAAGCAGCGCAGGCTGGGAGAGGCTGGCAAAGACAGCTTCGCAAGGCAGAGTGCCGCAGGGCACATCACTGAGCCCCGACCCATTCCCCCTCTGCTCTGCCGCACGTCTGAGCATTGGGCAAGAACACATTCAGTTAGATTTCATATGGACAGCATAGTAAAAGCTCAGTGCTCATTCACTCCGGTGACATACCTGGGGGATCGTCCTGAGGCTCGCCGACAAGATCAGCCGGAGAAGTCGGGTGGCCATCGCCTACAGGCACAGCTGTAATCAAGCACGTTTCCATTAGGTGTTGTGATCTACTTCTTTCACGGTGACCTGCGGTGACTGGAGGGGGGCCAGGTAATGGGGCGGGACCCAGACGTGGGTGGAGATTTCCAAATCTGCAGAGGGGCCCGAGTGACCTGTTGGCTAGCACCAACCTGGAAGCTCTCAAAATACCGTTTCCAGGCCACGTGCAAGACCCCTCAAGGACCAGAGGGACAAACATAGGGCCCCTCGGGGATTTCTTACTGGGAGATCTCTCCTGCGCACAAAAGCAGCCCACATGAAAGCACGGGAGGAAACCAATGCTCATTCCCGCATCTCGTGGAGAAGAGCCTGCCGGCCAGTGCGAGGCTGCCCTGCCGTTGCCCCGTCTATGCCCCCGGGCTTACGGCTCACCCAGCCCAGCCGGGCCCCGCTGCTCTCCCGGCCCTGCCCCGTCATGACCCCAGCCCCACGCCACCCTCAGCTGCGGTGGGCACGGTGCCACGCTGCCCAGGGCTGGGTGCCGGCCCTCGCCCGCCCGCATACCTAATCCCCGCGCTCGCCACGGAGCAGCCCAGGCACCCCGGCCTTGCAGGGCCACCAGGAGGAGGAGGATAAGGATGCGGGTGGGGGCCAAAGGCCCCCGTGCCTGCACCATGCCGCCGCTGCTGCTGCTGCTGCCGCCGCCGCTGCTGCTGCTGCTGCCGCCGCTGCCGCTGCTGCTGCTGCCGGCACTGCCGTAGCGGTGCCCGCGGCACAGGACAGCACCTCAGGGCGTGGCACAGCGGGGCTCTGTGACCTCACAGCCCGGCCTGCCCACCGTGGCCACGCCCCCGGGGTGCAGCCCCTCCCCAAGCACCGCCCCCTGGCACGCCCCACCCCCCCCCCCAGGGCACCTCGGGAGGGCGGGGCTCCCGCAGGGGAGGGAGACTGAGGCAGCGCTAAGGAGTGTTTTGACTGTCTAGAGCTTGACCATGGCGATGAAAGGGTGGAGCGGTTATGGCTACGAAGCAGGGGGAAGGCCAACAAGGCAGCTGTCGTGGGTGGGAGTCTGCTCTAGAGCACCCAAGCAGGATGAAGAGACACATGAAATATTCTAGAAGCAGCTGGCAGAAGTGTGGCCTTTGGAAGAAGGGGTAGGCAACTCAGGAGGGCTACAAAGCTGTCCTGAGGTTATGCAGGGAGAAAATTAGAAGGGCTAGAGGCCAACTAGAAGTTAATCTGGCTACTGCCGTGAAAGACAATCAAAATGTTTCTATAAATGCACTGCCGACAAAAGGAGGGTTAAGGAGAATCTCCATCCGTTATTGGACGCGGGAGGAAGCATAGTGACAAAGGCTGAGGAAAAGGCTGAGGTACTTACTGCCGCCTTTGCCTCCGTCTTTAATAGTCAGAGCAGTCGGTCTCGGGGTACCCAGCCCCCTGAGCTGGAAGACAGGGACGGGGAGCGGAATGAAGCCCCCGTAATGCAGGGGGAAATGGTTAGCCACCTGCTACACCACTTAGACACGCACAAGTGCATGGGGCTGGATGGGATCCACCCAAGGGTACCGAGGGAGCTGGCGGAAGGGCTCACCAAGCCACATTCACTCATTTATCAGCAGTCCTGGCTAAACCGGGGGGAGGGCCCAGGGGGCTGGCGGTTGGCAGATGTGATGGCCATCTCCAGGAAGGGCCGGAAGGAGGATCCGAGGAACTACAGGCCTGTCAGTCTGCCCTCGGCGCTGGGGAAGGTCATGGCTGCTCATGTCTCGGACAGGCATACTCTTTGCTGGGTAAACGAGTGGCTGGATGGCTGTCGCGAATCCCGATTTAGGATCCTGCCGACTCTGCCCATTTGTCACAAATGGGTGATTTAGAACGCTGAAGGAATCGCCGACAAAGGTATTAGCAAAAGTGGTTTTCATAGGCTGTTGTAAAAGTGCAACTTAACATTAAGTTTGATATCAAGGTTCACTCTGGTAATGACTGCATGGAAGAAACATACAAAGGAAAACTTAGTTACACTCGAGTTAAAATGTTTCACAGGGAGACCAGGGATGCAAAATAGCAAGGAGGACCCTCCCGTTGAGTCACGAGGTTCAGAGTAGAGCCCCTTGCTTTCTGAACTCCTGGTGGAGCTCACGTGTGGCCGGGTCCAATCTTAGTCTCAGATTTGGTCAACGGTTTATGTCTAAGGGGAGAAATACAAAGAGTGAAGAGGACCCTTCCGTTGAGTCACGAGGTTCAGAGTAGACCCCCGACCCCCACTTTATAAACTGCTGATGGAGGGGTTTTGTGCAATTCCTTCTGGGGGAGCAGCTCCTTTTAGGACTGTTTCTAGCAAATTAAACGACCCTCTAGTCTGAGCAGGTTGCCCCTGGTGTATGTTCTCAACTTGTTTCACTGCTCGGACTAAAGATAGGAGTCCTTTTTCCCGTTTGGAACATCTCTCTCCTGTCTCTTTTGATGCAATTGAGTTAAACAGTAAAGGTCTTTGTGGCCCACTCGGGCCGGTCTGGAATAGATTGCAGTAAGTACCGTGTTCTGCAAGCCCCCATTCTGCTCTAATAGGGTCGCGGGGTTGTACTGGCCCCAGTGACTGGTGTGGTTTTAATTCCTGTATTAGAGTTTTGATTGCCTCTTCATGCTCTGGGTTCCATTCCCATGGTTTTCCCTTTCGTAAAAGTGAGTACAGTGGGCGAGCAATGCTAGAAACTCCAGGTACGTGATCCCTCCAGTACCCTAAAGTGCCCACAAGTTGTTGCAATTCTTTCCTCGAGTGGGGCATCTGTAACTGTTCTCTCTTACTGAGGGTGTCCGGTGGGATTGCTGCGCTACCTGCAATCCACCAAGTACCCAAAAACTTGACCTCTCGGCTTGGTTTCTGACACTTCTCAGGTGGGATTTCAACTTCTGCTTTATGTGGTGCTTGCCATACTGCTGTGCTGCTTCCCCTGCCTCCCCAGGGGAATTTCCTCCCATCAGGATCTCACCTACAGATTGGTATAGTTTCGCATTCTGAGGAAGGGTAACTGTTTGCAACAGGTCAGCAAGTGCAGCATGAGCTATTGTAGGTGAGTGTTTATATCCCTGTGGGAGTCTGTTCAAGGTATATTGTACACCTTCCCAGGTAAAAGCAAATTTTTCTTTCTCCTCCTCCTGCAAGGGGACCATAAAGAACATCCCGTTCACATCTAGCGCTGCCATCCATGGGTGTGCGGCTGCCTGTAGTGTGGCTGTTAAGGTGGCAATCTTAGGGACTGCAGCCGTTAGCGGAGCTGTGTTGGCATTTAGGCGCCGCTATCAATTGTCAGACGCCATCTCCCATCTGGCTTTCGGACTGGCCAGCCTGGTGAATTGCATGGGGAGTGGGTTCTGGAGAGAATGTGTCGTTTTTCTAAATCAGCTATGACTTTAGAAGTTCCGTTTCGTGCCGCAGCAGAAATCGGGTATTGTGGTATGTTAGTAACTTGTGAGTCAGGGCTTGCAGGAGCTGCACGGAGTAAACGCACTGTAGCCTCCCAATCTTTATCCGGGTTAGGATTAACATTTGAACCAAAGCACCATATACAGCCGTCTGGGAGACGCCAGGCTCGGCCATTCAAAATACCAAAGCCCAAACTATTTTCGTTATGATTTTTCACTGCAAAGTGGGTAGACAGCATGCGTTTTTCACCCGGGAGCCTTAAATTAATCTTTGCAGTTTGACAAATAGCACTTGCTCCCTTCACTCCAGTAATTTTAACCCTTTGCCATCCGGGTCATATACCCAGCTTCTCAGCATCTTGTTGTGCCAGTATTGAAATTGCTGCCTCCCGTGTCTATTAGGAATTTTATTAATTGTCGTCGAGGGCCAACTGGGATTAAAATATATGGGCCATTATTACCTATCCACTGATAGGAGTCCACTTGCCGGACGGACGGACCCAATTGTCGTCCAGGCACTACCCATTTTTTGATCCTGGATTTTGGGGAAGGAAAGGGTTATCACCCCCTCTCAGAGTTGGTGATGGTATCCGAGTGTTGGAAATGGTTTCTCTCCGATTGTGTCTTTGAACTGCATGAATTAGATGTTGGATAACGCTGGCAGGTTGTCTCTGAATTACAGCTCTCGGAATGCCTAATGTCAATGCTTGATTATATAGTTCTCTCCTCCTCTGACCCCTAGGTTGATGATTTACAGGTGTCAGTTCCCGGGAACTATTTTGGGGTGTTTGTTTAATTTGTCTGATGTTATCACTAGGATTTTCAGGTTCAACAGACTGATTACTCCATCCCACTTCTCGCCCATGTTTTATGCTGTCATGCATCAATGTTGCCCAGGTGGGGAGACCTCTGCGCACTACGACCCCTTCCTGCTCCTTGGCAACCTCCCTTATGTCTAATAGGGCACTGAACTCTGCGTTCCTCCTTATCTCATCTCGTTTTGTAATGAGGTAGGATTTGAGCATAGCAGGAGCTCCCTTAATTAATGGCTTTAGCATCTCATGATTCACGATTGCTGATATGGGAATGTCAGGAGGGCCGCCATCATACACGGCCTGGATACAGGCAGCTTTTATAATAGCTGTGGAAAGTTCATTTAGGGATTTAATAGGTATTACTAGAGGTTCTCCTCTCTCCCGTATATCAATTCCACCAGCCCAGTATGCCACTCTACTGGTTATCGAGTGGGGATCACCTGGAGGCACGGGGCCAGCATGTAAAGAGACACCAGGGCCCCAAAATACATTGCTTTCATCGCCGTTTAGTAACATTCTGTCTTGTCTGGTTAAACATACTCTCCATAAATATTCAGTTTCAGTTTCGCCTGGCTTACGGCCATAGCGTTCTTGTAGGTCAGCCATTTGGCGTGGATCAAATGGGGTTATTTTTTGGGTACAATTTCCTACTCCACCCTGAGGCCCAGTAGTTTCTTCTGCTTTTATAATGGGCCTAGCGACATAGGTAGGGGCATTTGGAGGAGATGAAGAATCATCTTTCCCCGTTTCGTTATCATTGGGGTCACCCCATAGATTTCCATCCCATTCTTCAGGGGATGCAATTAATTTCCTAATTTGTGCAATGTCAAGGCAATTGGGAGCTTGCATGAGCATCATCTCAACCTCTTCTGCCAGCTTTTAGTTTTCCTCCTTTTCTTCCTGCAACTGTTTCTGTAGTTGTTCAGTTTGTAGGGACGGTATTAATTCAGCTGCCTTCCTGCCTTCTATTTTGTCCTTTGGATCCTGCTCCCTTTTATTAAACCTTTCTCTGTCCTCGCAGGCAGCTTCTAGGCAGGTGCCTAGCATTTTGCAAATGATTCCCTTTCCTTTACCATTTCTAATATTTCCCCTGGCTACTTTTAGCTGGTTTTCCACAGCTTCCCAATCATGCCAATTATCACGAGCCCATTCTTCGGAGAATTTGGGACTCGGACTTATCCCATGCATTTTTAAGTAATCACTGATACTACTTGCCATCCTGCCAACTATGCCAAATTGTCACGAATGCAGGTTTGTGAATCCTGCTGATTTATTGTGAATGAGTGACTTTACACAGGTTGATTTAGTAGCAGTTTCGAATTTACTTGTAGCAAATCGCAGCATTTGCTTGTAATATTTTAATAGCACTCAGTCATCAGTGATTAACAAAGTGATTAGACAAAATTGATCAAAACAGGGACTTAGTTACACATTTGAAGATGGCATGGTTCACTCTGTTACTACGTGGAAGCGCATAAAGGACAATGAAGTTACACTGAGTTGGAATGATTCGCAGAGGGATCGTGGGTGCAGGGGATAAGGGGGACCCTCCCGTTGAGTCACGAGGTTCAGAACAGACCCGCCTGCTTTCTAAACTCCTTCTCAGAGAGGAGTCTAGGTGCGGCCGGGTCCAGTCTCAGTCTCAGACTTGGTTAACGGTTTATAGGAATAAGGATAAGGCAGCAGTATAAGACTCACTTTGAAATTAAATTGTACATCTACAGACTACTTAAACTGATTCACACATGCATACACACAAACATGAATACATATATATCTATAAAACAAATTGGTATACCAGTTTAAAAATTCCCCTCGAGTTCAGTGAAATACGTCTAATATCTTGGCATTTCTCAACGGGTGAGGTTGAGCCTCAAGGAGTGAAGGGTTTCAGCCCAGGCTCCACTGTCGGTCTTCGGCAATGGACCTCCATTTTTAGGCCAACTTTCAGAGTTTGCTGGCTCTGAGAGGAGTCCTGCTCAGAGGGAGGTGCTGGTGCAGCCCACTGCAGTCCAGGAGAGCTCAAAGGGCCTCCCTTAGGACTGCTGTTTTATAGGATCGTGAGATGATTGGCTTCAGTTATTGTAAATCTCCATCCGAGCCACGATCCGGGTCAGTAATTACTGCTCTGTTTCAAAGCTGTCAGGGGTAACTTGATTGTTCTCACTCCCCGCTTCAACCGTGTAAGAGTTTCTGATAAGGACAAGGCCACTCTGTGCTTCAGCCATGTAGGAGTTTCTGGTACAATTAAGGGGCACCTAACCGACCAGCTCGCTACACAAGGTCGCGGTCTGGCAGGAATCCCTGAGGTTGTAAAGCGGTTGAAGAGAGAAAAAAGGCGGGGGGGGGAGGAGGGGATGCACCACCACACTCAAGGAGTGAAGACTTTTTTTGTGGGGAGCTCAAAGGCTTGGTTTGGTGGGTTTTGGGTTGTTTTTTTTTCAGTGGCAGGCCCTAGTTGGTCTCTCGATGGTATTCCTCAGTGGGAAACAGCCCTCTGGAATTGTCAATGCATCATTCTGCATCCAGGTGATTTGATACTGGTTTTGCAGATGTAGAGGGATAAATGGTGCTCCAAAGGGTGATGTTGGAGAGCCAAGCAGAGCGCTGTAAGAAGGGGGGTCAGTGCATGGTATTAGAGGGAAGTTGTGACTGGTGGTTGTATGACTCCACTATAGATTTTACTTTAGTGGTTTTTTTTTTTTTTATTTGAAGGTCCAAAGGGAGGAGCAACATGGGATATGGGCACGGGAGCTGTCTCGGGCAAGGTGAGCAGTGACTGGTGGGCTGAGGCAGTGGCTATTTCTCATGGGTTCTACTGCTGGTTCAAGTTATACTCATCCCTTGTGGTTTGGGTCTTACAGGTGGTACGCAAGTATTGACATGGCAACCTGAAAACAGCAGAGGAAGTGCATGCAACTGGCTGAGGTGAACTGGTGGGGGGGCTGTGATGGGTGCGGGCAGGCTCTTATCTTTCGGGCAGTATCTCGGCATGTGTCTTTTTGTTGGGTGTTTGCAGGTGGTGCTCACAGGGTCAGAGGGGTCATGCTGCAGGCTGACAAGCTGTATCAGAAGGTGAGCCTTCCTTGGCTTTTAACAAGAAAGCATTATATGGCAACTCAGTTGAAATATTTCTCTTCTGGTTTTGCAGGTTCAAATGAGGGCTGCTTTTGCAATTGGATGAGCATTTGAGGTGAGCTGGGTAGCAGAGAAGAAGAGCACAGGGCCAGTGACTTCTCACAAGCGCAACGGTATCTGTGTCTCTTGGTATACTAGGCACCTCAAGCGACAACAGCCATGGCGTCCGACTCCGGAATCGGCACGGAGCACGAGAGCGGAATGCCACGGTGCGTCTGAGTTGGGGGATGTTGTGGGAAAGGTCCGCGTTGACTGATGCAATGCTGACTGATGGTGCCGTTGTGTGCATGGGTTGGTTTTGTTTTGCAGAAGACTGAGGGGAACCTGGCAACGGGAGGATTAATCCAGTGGGCTGACTGTGGCTGTTCTTGTTGAGGATGGATGGATGGATGCGGACTCCTGGCCGTCTGAAAGCTAAGTTGAGGCCCCAGGGCCGGAGAGGGGTCAGTGGAGGGAGGTGATGAGGTTGGCAACTGCAGGAAGGGATTTTAAAGACAGTGTAGGGGAGGGGGCCGTCCAAGGACAGTCCCCTTTGGGCAGGTCAAGGGAGCGGGTTACGTGTCAGCATGATGCTAGGGTGTGCCGGGCAGGGTGGTTCCAGCCTGTCTGTGTCGTAGTGTCGTTTGTGTGGTCTGTCTTCTGTGTCTTAGACTTTCCTTGGCTCTTGATGTCGTCTTTGCACTCGAGGAGCGTGGCACGCCCCTCGGGCGCCACCCCTAGGGTCTCGAACACCTGTAGTCATCGGCATAGCACCGATCTAGTGCTTCTTTTCTTGCGCTACGAGCTTAAAGCATGGATTGGTCTTGCATCTCGGAAGTTTCCCGATGGTCCTCTTCTGCAGCGTTGTTCCCAGCTGCGTGAGCGGTTCTGCTCCCTAGCCACCTGTTTCTGCAGAGTGGGATTTCCTCCCTGCCTCCTTACATTCTTAGGCCTTGAGGCCATGCTTCTTGCATGGACATCTTTGTTGCGTCAAGAGGGCTTTGGAAGGTACCCAATTCAGCATTCTAAGTCCGGTCGTGTTCAGTGCACTGAACTATCATGATTACGGATGCACAAATAACGTAGGCGTCTTTCGTCTAGTCATGCTGCATGAACTACCACGGCCACACTTAAAGCGTCTGGTCGCGTTCCACGAGAACTATCACGGCTAGACCAATGAATCAAAGCAATTTATTAAAGCAACAGACACACAGGTTCTTTGGATTACTGGCGATAAATTCACTGACTGCAAGGCACATGCAAATACCAAAGCATGGGTAACACAGGTGCATCAAAAGACATAAAGTGACTCCATATAGAGGTTTCTAAGTTTCCCGGGGAGGCACTTGGTATAACCAAGTTTTCAAATCTTACCCAAAGGCGTCCCGATGGGGGGGAAGAGAGGCTCAGCCCGTTGACTGACCCCAGAAGTCAGTGGTACGCGGTGGTATCTTCCCTAACATACCCTCTCTCTTAGGCTAAGTTATACTATTTTTTACCTTTCAGGTGGAGCTTGAGTGACTCTAGTCATACATACTTTGTTATGATTGGGGTAAAACTTTCTCGCTTTGCTTCAAATGTATAGGCTTGGAAAAATTCAAAGCGCAAGCTCAGTGAGGAGTGGTCGCACCTTAGAGGCGGGTAGGTTTTGGGATGGAGGTGTGTTTTGGTATTATAATGATATTATAATGAGTAAAGTTTACCAAAGGGCAGCATTTTGTCAAAAACATGACAGGTTGTTGGCCCAGGGTCTCATCTTATATCCTCTCCTATTGTCCTTCTTCATTCATCCATCGTTTGCCCAAGTTCTCGCAGTGTTCCATTATACTGCGCTCTGTTCCTTCGGTAAGTACATCTACCATAAATTGTTTGCCATGTTCTGGCACAGTCAGGACTATACAGGGACTAAAAGCAGCAGCAATAAGGCAACAAATGCTTTGTCTTTTCATGTCCGTAGATAGACCAAGTCTCTGGGCTTGACGGAGTGTACTGGGGAATCCAAGGGCACAGGAGCTGCCCCGGCTGGGCAGAATGCGTCCCAGCAGTCCCATCTGGGGTGCCACACAGGGCCTGGCCGCGGTGTCTCCACACCGCTCCACCCTCCGGGCAGTTCCTCTTTGAGCCAACACACCACGTTCCCCTGGTGTTGCCGACGTCTAAGGTTACAGGCCCAGGGAACTTCCGTGAAATGGATTCCTTGCATGCCAGCTGCACTCCACCCTGGAGCCTTCTTCAGTGCTGCACCTTTCCTAAACTTGTGAATCTAAGTTTAATCTCTAAATCACCTCCAGCAATTACTCCACAGCTTTGGACTCTGAAAAGGAACCTTTGCACCATAAAAATGAGCCTTTGGACCCTATAAATAAGGCTTTTCCCTCTCAAAAGGCAGCTTTGGACTCTCAAAAGTAGACCTTGCACCCAGAAAATGATGCTCTGGGTCATTAAGAGGAGTCTTTGAACCTTAAAAGCAGGGTTTGGAAATTAGAAATGAGGGTTTGACCCTAAAAATGAGGGTCTGGATGCTAAAAAGGAAGCTTTCAACCCCAGAATCAAAGCTTTGGACCCTGAAAATGAGGCTTTGGGCTGTAAAAGAGGGGCTTGGGGCATAAAAATGAGGATTTGGACGCTTAGGATGAAGCTTGGACCCTAGAAACAACTGGCTGGATCCTAAAAATGCCGCTTCGGAGCCTGAAAATGAGGCGTTGGGAACAAAAAAAAGTGTATTTGGACTCTATAAAGCAGACTTTTCAAAGTACAGTGGAGCCTTTGGACAATAAAAATGACACTTTGGAGCCTAAAAAGAGACTTTGGACTCTAAAATGAGGCTTGGATCCCTGAAAGTGAGGCTTTGATGCCTCAAAGTGTTGATTTGGGCCCAAAAAAGGAGGCTTTGGGTGCTGAAGTGAGGGTTTGCTCCTACAAATGAGGCTTTGTGCCCTGAAGAAGAGAAGCTGGGCTCTGTAATCAGTTTTGGACCCGGAAACTGAGTCTTTGGCCCTAGGAAACTGAGTCTTTGACCTCAGTACTCTCCATCCGAGAGCATTGAGGGAGCTGGCAGAGGAGCTTGCCAAGCCACTTTCCATCATCTATCAGCAGTCCTGCTTAACAGGGGAGGTCCCTGATGACTGCAGGCTTGCCGATGTGACGCCCATCTACAAGAAGGGCCGGAAGGAGGACCTGGGAAACTACAGGCCTGTCAGCCTGACCTCAGGGCCGGGAAAGATTATGGAGTGGTTCATACTGAGTGAACTCAACAGGCAAGTGCAGATCAACCAGGGGATCAGGCCCAGCCAGCATGGGTTCATGAAAGGCAGGTGCTGCTTGACCAAGCTGATCTCCTTCTATGACCTGGTGACCCGCCTGGTGGATGAGGGAAAGGCTGTGGATGTCATTTACCTGGACTTCAGCAAAGCCTTTGACACCGTCTCCCATAATATTCTCCTTGGGAAGAAGAGAATGGCTCATGGCTTGGACGGGCGTAGTCTTCGCTGGGTAAAAAACTGGTTGGGTGGCCGAGCCCAGAGAGTAGCGGTGAATGGAGTTAAGTCCAGTTGGCAGCCAGTCACGAGCGGTGTTCCCCAGGTCTCTGTTTTGGGGCCAGCCTTGTTTAATATCTTTATCGATGATCTGGGTGAGGAGATTGAGTGCAGCCTCAGTAAGTTTGCAGACGACACCAAGTTGGGGGGGAGTGTCGATCTGCTGGAGGGTAGGCTGGCCCTGCAGAGGGACCTGGACAGGCTGGACCGATGGGCTGTGGCCAGCTGTATGAGGTTTAACAAGGCCAAGTGCCGCGTCCTGCACTTGGGTCACAACAACCCCATGCAGCGCTACAGGCTTGGGGAAGAGTGGCTGGAAAGCTGCCTGGCCGAAAAGGACCTGGGGGTGTTGGTCGACAGCCGGCTGAACGTGAGCCAGCAGTGTGCCCAGGTGGCCAAGAAGGCCAACAGCATCCTGGCTTGTATGAGGAATAGTGTGGCCAGCAGGAGCAGGGAGGTGATTGTCCCCCTGTACTGGGCGCTGGTGAGGCCACACCTGGAATCCTGTGTCCAGTTTTGGGCCCCTCAGTACAAGAAAGACCTTGAGGTGCTGGAGCGTGTTCAGAGAAGGGCAACAAGGCTGGTGAAGGGTCTGGAGCACAGGGCTGGTGAGGAGCGGCTGAGGGAACTGGGGTTGTTTAGCCTGGAGAAGAGAAGGCTGAGGGGAGACCTTATCACTCTCTACAACTACCTGAAAGGAGGCGGTAGTGGGGGGGTGTTGGGCTCTTCTCCCAAGTAGATAGCAATAAGACGAGAGGAAATGGGCTCAAGCTGCGCCAGGGGAGGTTTAGGTTGGAAATGAGGAAAAATTTCTTCATGGAAAGGGTGGTCAAGCATTGGAACAGGCTGCCCAGAGAGGTGGTGGAGTCCCCATCCCTGGAGGTGTTCAAAAAATGGGCAGAGGTGGCACTTGGGGACATGGTTTAGTCTAGTCTACCCTTGATTGGCTTAGAGTAGACTTGGTAATGTAGGTTAATGGTTGAACTGGATGATCTTAAAGGTCTTTTCGAACCTAAACGATTCTAGGATTCTATGATTCTATGAATGAGCGGTTGTAGCCTACAGGTCCAGGTTTAGAACCTAGAAATGAGGCTTTGTACCCTGAAAAAGTGGGATTACAGCCTGGGCCTGCGGAGAGACGGCCTGCGAGAAGGGCCATTTCACCCGAGCTGTTCCCTCAGCAGCGCAAGGGGTGAGCGCAGCTCTGCCCTCCCTTGGTCCGCTCATGGGCTCTGCTCAGGGTGGGAGGGAAGGGGGGGGAGGGGACTGCCATGGGTTTGCTCTGGATCTGCAAGTCTTTCTGGAAATCAAATGGAGAAAGCAGACCTTCCTCAGCCATGCACACACCTTCCCCCCAGCTCAAGGTGAACAAACACAATCCCTGGGGGTGCGTTGTTTTGTTAAACGTGTATCAGACATCCAGCATCACGCACGTGTGCCTTGCAGCTTTCTGCTCCCCGCACCTAGTCCCGTGGCCCGCTTCTTGGAAACCTGATGGATTAGCAGAGCATTGGAAATGTCCTCATGCTGTTACTCACTGGCTTCTTTTTCTCTCCTGGGGGAGGAATGTGAAGAAAATAGAAAAACAGTTTAGGAGTAGATAAAACACATGCCTCGGGTTTTATGAGAACACTAGAACAAGTTACCTGACCCATCCCTTGTGCTCAAATTTTAAGGTCAGGATCTTTTAAAGATCCCTAGAAGGGCCTCAACTTATTAGGGGAGGAAAAAGCCAGGAATGGGCTTCCCAAACTCCTGCTGGAAGGAGCCAGATGTGGCCACCCCCGGCACGGCCTCAGGGTCTGCTGCCAACCTGCTTTCAAATCAGCCCTTACCAGCAAGACATTGCCCAGGAGTAAGTTAGAGTGTTGCTGTTCTCCTGCAGAAAGCGCGGTACACACCAAGCACAGGCAGAGCTGCGCCTGGGCCAGGAGAAGCCTTCACACACCGCTGGGGCTGATGGTGACAGTTCCCACCAGCTGTCCAGCTCAGGAAGATGCAGGGAAGATGCCACGGAGAGCACCCCGACTGGTTGTCACTTCTCTTGCACGAGGAGGATTTAACAGCAGAAGGGAGGCAGGACGAAAGGCCCTTTGAATCATAGAATCATAGAAGCATCATTTACGTTGGAAAAGACCTTCAAGATCGTCCAGTCCAACCATTAAGCTAACACTCCCAAGTAGAGCAGTAATTCATTTCATGTTTCCTGGCTTGCTGGCTGCATTATTTTTTAACAAAAGTAAAACGAGGAATCGTGAAGGTTGGAAAGGAGCTCTAAGATCATCAGTCCAACCGTCAACCCAACACCACCATGTCCACTAAACCACGTCCCAAAGTGCCACTTCTACACGGTTTTTAAACACCTCCAGGGATGGGGACTCCACCACCCAGTTCCACAATCCCAGCTCCCTCAGCCACTCCTCATAAGACTTGAGTGAGATCAAAAGTGCATCAGACAGCTGGCACAGTCACTACGAGAGCAGAGGGAGAAGAGAAAGAGATGCAGGTGACGTGGCTGGGATGATGCTTCCAAGGAAACGTGCCACACAAACACAGAGACAGACAGAGGCATTGGGAGGGGGTGGAGGGGGTGAGAAAGGTGCCTGGGAGAGGGGAGAGCACGGGGAGATGGGGGACAGAGATGGAGATGGAGGAGGAAAAGCTGGGATGTTGGAAGTGAGGACGTTCCTGCTGTGCAGGTGCTCGTGGTGTCACTGGTGGCTGGGTACGTGTTAGGCCAGGAGCCAGCCCCTGGCTACAGCAGGTGCTTGTGGTGTCAGTGGTGGCTCTGTAGCTACAAGGGCAGGAGCACCCTCATACATGTGGCCTCGGCCCATCGGTCCAGCCTGTCCAGATCCCTCTGCAGGGCCTTTCTACCCTCAAGCAGATCAACACTCCTGCCCAACTTGATGTCGCCTGCAGATGTACTGCGGGTGCACTCGATCCCCTCATGCGCAACACTGACAAAGATATTAAACAGAACTGGCCCCAATACTGAGCCCTGGGGAAGACCACTTGTGACCAGCCACCAACTGGATTGAACTCCATTCACCACAACTCTCTGGGTGCGGCCATTGTCACAAATCCCGATTTAGGATCCTGCTGACTCTGCCCATTTGTCACAAATGGGTGATTTAGAACACTGAAGGAATCACCGACAAAGGTATTAGCAAAAGTGGTTTTCATAGGATGTTGTAAAAGTTCAATGGCAAGGTTCACTCTATTAATGACTGCATGGAAGAAACATACAAAGGAAAATTGAGTTACACTCGAGTTAAAATGATTCACAGGGAGACCGTGGAGGCAAACAGGTAAGAAGGACCGCCCCTTGAGTCACGAGGTTGAGAGTAGACCCCCTTGCTTTCTAAACTCCTGGTGGAGCTCACGTGTGGCTGGGTCCAATCTTACTCTCAGACTTGGACAAAAGTTTATGTCTAAGGGATTGTACCTGCAAAGTTTGTGTAACGCTCAGTTATGTGTCAGTCGCTTACCAAAGATCTGTCATTGGTAAAAGGTCTCTCTGCCTCGAGGAGCAACCTCGAGAGGTGTCCCAGCTCAAGGGGAGATCGCCGCCATGCAGCCACGCTGCCTAGCAGGGAGAGCTCAAAAAAGGCTCGCTTAGGCTGTCATAGGATAAAGTGCTTGGCCTGCAGTCAAATGACATGCGATGGAAAAGGGATGCATGGGGCTCCTTGTACCCACAGCGTCCTTTCTTGGAAAAGCCACCTGCTACTCGTGTGTTATTCGCCTGATCGGTGTTCCAAGCCCATATGCATCAATGCTCGCTGTGTCACTCCGCTCCTCTGTGGGTTTTCAGAGAAGAGATTGAAACTAGAGGAGTTCACGGCCTGCCTGCGGCTCAGGCCTTTACCTCTTCCGCAGCCTGCACCAAACCACCGCCAGTCTGGTCAAGGGGCCAAGCGTAGCCGTCGCGCTGCAGCCCGTGACTACAGCCAATCCACTTTATCAACTCATAGAGTGGTCGTACCTCTTGCCTCTATGTCATAAATATGTGGCGTATTGCAAATCAGTGGTAAGAGTCCAGTCAGTTTAAGTGTTCTAATTAATGTTAGTTATATACCATTTTACATACAGGACCAGTTGATTGTATACGGTTTACAGGGTGGATTGATGCAATTTGTTTCATTTTTTGCCAAACGGAGATAGAAAACGATTATAAGCAAGAAACATAGAATCACAAAAGGCTTTGGCTTGGAAGGGACCCCTAGAGGTCATCTAGCCCAACCCCCCTGCAGCGAGCAGGGACAGCTTTAACCAGATCAGGGTGCTCAGAGCCCCGTCCAACCTGACCTTGAATGTTGCCAGGGATGGGGCCTCCACCACCTCTCTGGGCAACCTGTTCCAGTGCTTCACCAGCCTCATTGTAAAAAATTTATTCCTTATGTCTAGTCTAAATCTATTCTTCTTTAGTTTAAATCCATTATTCCTTGTCCTGTCACAACAGGCCTTGCTAAAATGATTGCCCCCATCCTTCCTATAAGTCCCCTTTAAGTACTGAAAGGCCGCAATAAGCTCTCCTCGCAGCCTTCTCTTCTCCAGGCTGAACAACCCCAACTCTCTCAGCCTGCCCTCATAGAAGAGGTGTTCCAGCCCTCGGATCATTTTGGTGGCCCTCCTCTGGACCCGCTCCAGCAGGTCCATGTCCTTCTTGTGCTGAGGGCCCCAGAGCTGGACGCAGTACTCCAGGGGAGGTCTCACCAGAGCAGAGTAGAGAGGCAGAATCACTTCCCTCGACCTGCTGCCCACGCTTCTTTTGATGCAGCCCAGGATGCGGTTGGCTTTCTGGGCTGCAAGCGCACATTGCCGGCTCACGTCCAGCTTTTCATCCCCCAGTACCCCCAAGTCCTTCTCTGCAGGGCTGCTCTCAATCCCTTCATCCCCCAGCCTGTATTGATATCAGGGGTTGCCCTGTCCCAGGTGCAGGAACGTGCCCTTGGCCTTGCTGAACCTCATGAGGTTCACACAGGCCCACGTCTCCAGCTTGTCCAGGTCCCTTTGGATGACATCTCGTCCTCCTGGTGTGTCAACCACACCACTCAGCTTGGTGTCGTCTGCAAACTTGCTGAGGGTGCACTCAATCCCACTGCCTATGTCATTGATGATGATGATGATAAACAGCGCCGGTCCCAGTACGGACCCCTGAGGGACTCCACTTGTCACCAGTCTCCATGTGGACATCGAGCCATTGACCACGACCCTCTGGATGCAACCATCCAGCCAATTCCTTATCCACCGAACAGTCCACCCATCAAACCCAGTATTGCGTCCCCTTGGGTAGGGGTGTCTATTACCTGGCTTAGGAAGTTGTCGTCTATGCATTCCAGGAATCTCCTGGATTGCCTACAGCTCGCCATGTTGCTTTTCCAGCAAATGTTGGGGTGGTTGAAGTCCCCCAGCAGGACAAGAGTCTGCAAGCGCGAAGCCTCCCGGAGCTGGAGGAAGAAGGCTTCATCAGCAGGCTCCCCTTGATCAGGCGGCCTGTAGTAGACACCAACCACCAGGTTCCCTTTGTTGCCTCTGTCTCTGATCCTTACCCATAAGCTTTTGACCTGCTCATGGCTATTCTTCAGGGACAGCTCTTCACACTGTATTGATTTCTTTACGTAGAGGGCAACGCCTCCGCCCCTCCTTCCTCACCTGTCCCTTCTGAACAGCCTGTAGCCATCGATAGCCACATTCCAGTCATGGGATTTGTCCCACCAAGTTTCAGTTATGGCAATCAGGTCGTAGCTTTCTAGCAGCACAGCAGCTTCCAGCTCCTCCTGTTTGTTCCCCATGCTGTGTGCGTTCATGTAGAGGCATTTCATCTGGGCTGTTGGCCGTGTCACCTCCTCAGTGGAACATCCCTCGTTTCCCTCGGGGTGTTTCACGAAGGTTTCCTTGTGAGCTCTAACTATCGCAGGCGCCCCCAGCTCATCTCTGCCAGACTTCAACTGTGCTGCAGCGTCCCCGTCATGCCTCTGGGCAACAGGTTGAGGGCTCACAGTAGCACCCCGTCCCTCTAACCATTGCGTACCATCCCACAGCTTGTCACAGGCAAGCCTGATATATTCCCCCTCCCCGTTCACATCTAGTTTAAAGCCCTGTCAATGAGCCCCGCACGTTCCTTATGATCCCCTTGCAGGAGAGGGATAAAGAGAAATCAGCTTTTACTTGGCAAGGTATGCAATACACCTTTAACAGGCTCCCACAGGGATATAAACATTCACCCACGATTGCTTACGCTGTGCCTGATGAACTCGTACAGTCTCACTCCCTCAAGATCAGAACTGTACCAATATGTAGAGGAGATCCTAATCGGAGGGACCTCCCCTGAAAAGGTGGGGAAAGCGGCAGCAGCAGCAGTGTGCCAAAGGCTACCGAAAGCAGAAGTTGAAATGCCACCAGAAAAATGTCAGGGACCAAGTAGAGAAGCAACATTTTTAGGTACTTGGTGGATTGCAGGTAGCGCAGCAATCCCACTGGACACCCTCAGTAAAAGAGAATCGAGGAAAGAATTGCAACAGCTTGTGGGCACTTTAGGGTACTGGAGGGATCACGTACCTGGAGTTTCTAGCATTGCTCGCCCACTGTACTCACTTTTACAAAAGGGAAAACCATGGGAATGGAACCCAGAGCATGAAGAGGCAATCAAAACTCTAATACAGGAATTAAAACCACACCAGTCACTGGGGCCAGTACAACCCCGTGACCCTATTAGAGCAGAATGGGGGCTTGCAGAACACGGTACTTACTGCAATCTATTCCAGACCGGCCCGAGTGGGCCACAAAGACCTTTACTGTTTAACTCAATTGCATCAAAAGAGACAGGAGAGAGATGTTCCAAACGGGAAAAAGGACTCCTATCTTTAGTCCGAGCAGTGAAACAAGTTGAGAACATACACCAGGGGCAACCTGCTCAGACTAGAGGGCCGTTTAATTTGCTAGAAACAGTCCTAAAAGGAGCTGCTCCCCCAGAAGGAATTGCACAAAACCCCTCCATCAGCAGTTTATAAAGTGGGGGTCGGGGGTCTACTCTGAACCTCGTGACTCAACGGAAGGGTCCTCTTCACTCTTTGTATTTCTCCCCTTAGACATAAACCGTTGACCAAATCTGAGACTAAGATTGGACCCGGCCACACGTGAGCTCCACCAGGAGTTCAGAAAGCAAGGGGCTCTACTCTGAACCTCGTGACTCAACGGGAGGGTCCTCCTTGCTATTTTGCATCCCTGGTCTCCCTGTGAAACATTTTAACTCGAGTGTAACTAAGTTTTCCTTTGTATGTTTCTTCCATGCAGTCATTACCAGAGTGAACCTTGATATCAAACTTAATGTTAAGTTGCACTTTTACAACAGCCTATGAAAACCACTTTTGCTAATACCTTTGTCGGCGATTCCTTCAGCGTTCTAAATCACCCATTTGTGACAAATGGGCAGAGTCGGCAGGATCCTAAATCGGGATTCGCGACAGCCATCCAGCCACTCGTTTACCCAGCAAAGAGTATGCCTGTCCGAGACATGAGCAGCCATGACCTTCCCCAGCGCCGAGGGCAGACTGACAGGCCTGTAGTTCCTCGGATCCTCCTTCCGGCCCTTCCTGGAGATGGCCATCACATCTGCCAACCGCCAGCCCCCTGGGCCCTCCCCCCGGTTTAGCCAGGACTGCTGATAAATGAGTGAATGTGGCTTGGTGAGCCCTTCCGCCAGCTCCCTCGGTACCCTTGGGTGGATCCCATCCAGCCCCATGCACTTGTGCGTGTCTAAGTGGTGTAGCAGGTGGCTAACCATTTCCCCCTGCATTACGGGGGCTTCATTCCGCTCCCCGTCCCTGTCTTCCAGCTCAGGGGGCTGGGTACCCCGAGACCGACTGCTCTGACTATTAAAGACGGAGGCAAAGGCGGCAGTAAGTACCTCAGCCTTTTCCTCAGCCTTTGTCACTATGCTTCCTCCCGCGTCCAATAACGGATGGAGATTCTCCTTAACCCTCCTTTTGTCGGCAGTGCATTTATAGAAACATTTTGATTGTCTTTCACGGCAGTAGCCAGATTAACTTCTAGTTGGCCTCTAGCCCTTCTAATTTTCTCCCTGCATAACCTCAGGACAGCTTTGTAGCCCTCCTGAGTTGCCTACCCCTTCTTCCAAAGGCCACACTTCTGCCAGCTGCTTCTAGAATATTTCATGTGTCTCTTCATCCTGCTTGGGTGCTCTAGAGCAGACTCCCACCCACGACAGCTGCCTTGTTGGCCTTCCCCCTGCTTCGTAGCCATAACCGCTCCACCCTTTCATCGCCATGGTCAAGCTCTAGACAGTCAAAACACTCCTTAGCGCTGCCTCAGTCTCCCTCCCCTGCGGGAGCCCCGCCCTCCCGAGGTGCCCTGGGGGGGGGGGGGGGGGGGGGCGTGCCAGGGGGCGGTGCTTGGGGAGGGGCTGCACCCCGGGGGCGTGGCCACGGTGGGCAGGCCGGGCTGTGAGGTCACAGAGCCCCGCTGTGCCACGCCCTGAGGTGCTGTCCTGTGCCGCGGGCACCGCTACGGCAGTGCCGGCAGCAGCAGCAGCGGCAGCGGCGGCAGCAGCAGCAGCAGCGGCGGCGGCAGCAGCAGCAGCAGCGGCGGCATGGTGCAGGCACGGGGGCCTTTGGCCCCCACCCGCATCCTTATCCTCCTCCTCCTGGTGGCCCTGCAAGGCCGGGGTGCCTGGGCTGCTCCGTGGCGAGCGCGGGGATTAGGTATGCGGGCGGGCGAGGGCCGGCACCCAGCCCTGGGCAGCGTGGCACCGTGCCCACCGCAGCTGAGGGTGGCAGCGGGGCTGGGGTCATGACGGGGCAGGGCCGGGAGAGCAGCGGGGCCCGGCTGGGCTGGGTGAGCCGTAAGCCCGGGGGCATAGACGGGGCAGCGGCGGGGCAGCCTCGCACTGGCCGGCAGGCTCTTCTCCACGAGATGCGGGAATGAGCATTGGTTTCCTCCCGTGCTTTCATGTGGGCTGCTTTTGTGCGCAGGAGAGATCTCCCAGTAAGAAATCCCCGAGGGGCCCTATGTTTGTCCCTCCGGTCCTTGAGGGGTCTTGCACGTGGCCTGGAAACGGTATTTTGAGAGCTTCCAGGTTGGTGCCAGCCAACAGGTCACTCGGGCCCCTCTGCAGATTTGGAAATCTCCACCCACGTCTGGGTCCCGCCCCATTACCTGGCCCCCCTCCAGTCACCGCAGGTCACCGTGAAAGAAGTAGATCACAACACCTAATGGAAACGTGCTTGATTACAGCTGTGCCTGTAGGCGATGGCCACCCGACTTCTCCGGCTGATCTTGTCGGCGAGCCTCAGGACGATCCCCCAGGTATGTCACCGGAGTGAATGAGCACTGAGCTTTTACTATGCTGTCCATATGAAATCTAACTGCATGTTTTCTTGCCCAATGCTCAGACGTGCGGCAGAGCAGAGGGGGAATGGGTCGGGGCTCAGTGATGTGCCCTGCGGCACTCTGCCTTGCGAAGCTGTCTTTGCCAGCCTCTCCCAGCCTGCGCTGCTTCCAGTGCCCGCTGCAAAGCCAGCGGGCTTGTTGGGGCTGAGCTTAGAGCTGGTGGGACCTCCAGGGAGTCCTTTCTCCCGACAGCTCCGTGCATGCTTTCCTCTGGATCAGCATGCTCCAGGCACCCAGTAACTGTCTGCACACTGCTCCTGAGTGGAAGGGAGAGGAGACAAGTGCCACGGGGCAAGCCCGCGTTTGAACTGCATTCAGTGCCGTTCAGATCTGAAGAAGTACACCGAAATATTTCACGGGAGCCGCTCTGGTTTTTTTGTTTACAGACGTGGCCGGAGGCGATGGATATGCAGCTTCCCGGCTGGGTTCCAGGGCTGACGCGCTGGCAGGCGGCTCGGGTACGTCATGGCTTTTGACTTGCTTTGAGAGCTGCCAGCTCAAAGCCCAAAAGTGAGCGAGGCGTCTCTTGCGGGCGTGAGAATACAGACCCGCATCAATGTGCCGTGTCATTACGTGATCCCCTCATACGTTCTGCTCTTCAGTTATGACGGTGTCTATCGCAATGTATGATGAAACCTTCTCATGGGTCGTTTGTTTGCAGATGTGGCTCCAGCTCCTCGGCTGGATCCTGAGCTGGAGCTCACCTGGCATCCCAGGGGTGAGTAGTCAGTCTTGACTGACTGCACAGAGTAAGCACTGTTTTTCAGTGTTTTATGAGTGAGAAATTTAACTTGATACTTTCTGTTAAGGTCCTCATAAAGCCAAAGGAGGGAAATCTTC
Source organism: Pelecanus crispus (assembly GCF_030463565.1). Taxonomy (NCBI): domain Eukaryota; kingdom Metazoa; phylum Chordata; class Aves; order Pelecaniformes; family Pelecanidae; genus Pelecanus; species Pelecanus crispus. Next base: position 665,501 of record NC_134666.1, read on the forward strand.
CCAGCAGTCATCAGAAGTCCTAAAGGAAATCCTAAATGAACTGGAGAAAGCAGCACATGGTGGGTATACATCCCTCTTAAGCAGAAGACTTGGGAAGCTGACGTTTTAGATACGTGTATGCACAAGCCGCAGCCTGCACCAGCAGAAAGGGATGCATCAGAGCCTCGCTGCACTGACAGTCGATTACACGCTGTATTGACACACCATTTCATGCCTTACAGGCTCTGGTGAGCCACAGAGATGGTCTCCTTGACGTCTGAGGGCACTCAGTGACACCTCGGGGCCAGGGGCAGGTGAAAGCTGCACACCCAGCTTGAGGCCGGACACCTGACTTGACGGCAGCTAAAATGCAGGGCTGTCAGCTCCGTCTCGGGTGGCTTAGCTGGCTGTCTCTAGTTGTGGTTTAGGCAACTCGGTTGTGGTTTTCCTCTTGTTTTGCGGCTCTGTGGGCTCTTCACTGCCACCACCAGAATAGGTTTGCGAGAGCTTGGCGTTCAGTCCACTGTGTGATGGAGCTGGCATGATGGGCTGTGCTTCTCAGAAGGGCTCTTTCCTCAGCTGAACTGGCTACACAGCCCTGCTGTGCTCTCTGAAGGAAGGCATTTAGCAGCATCTTGCAGTTTGCCCAGAAAGCACTAAAGTGCAAACAAGATGAGATGCAATCTCCTAGTGTCTCAGCAGGTCAGGTTTTGCTGTCTACTGGTAAACCGCAAAGCGTCTAGCTCTTAAATTTTTCCCACACATTGTTTGGACGAGTGACGAGGTGCACCCCCAAATGCCCGGGCTTTGTTTCTAAGCGCTATTAATGTGTTTTGCCTCCTGAAGATACTGTGTTCCTGATGAGGAAGCGTTACTTCTAATTAAAACTGGCACTGACCCTCTTTCTTTCTAAAGAGACGGACCGTGAGACTGTGGCGAAGGAGGTGCTCCAGGAAGGAGCCAGTCACGCAGCGCCAGTGCCGGATGCCAAAGCAGGGGCACCTCAGCCAGCAGGCGTGCCAGGTAATTGCTGTCCCTCGCTCGTCCAGTGTCGCAGATCAAAATCACTGTGTGCCTGCAGGCTCCTCCCCTGGGGCCCGCTACGGCCCGTCGTGTCAGCAGCCAAACTATTAGTACAGAGCGAGCGTTCTAAAAGAAGCCAGGAACGGCTCTCTGAGGATGACTGTCATCTCTGGGGTGTGGAGGTTATTGCCATCAGTGTGCCAGAGGGACGCTGGTAACCCTCTGTGGAGGCAGTGAGTGAGATGCTCTCCTGCCACCGCACCCCGTTCACGGGGATTTCAGCACTCTGCCGTTTTGGGAACGAGGCCATCTGAACCACATTCAGGAGATGATGGGAAATACGACTCTTCATCGAATGTACCTCCCTCAGTAGCTGCATCCCAGAGCTTGCCGTGAGGCCCTAGAGGCCCTAGGCACAGCAGAAGGGGATCCGTCCTGCGAACCGAGGGCCAAAGGGAGTCACTCACGCATCAGGCAGTGGCTTGGAGGAACCCGCACCGCCCCTCTGCATCCTCTGTGCCTGAGCCGTGCTGAGGCTTTGCCTTTCTCTGATTCTCAGCAGTGCTGTCCAAGTCCGGGGAAGACCACCACGCCGGGATACATGGATTTTTCCAAAAGAATCCAGGTACTGAGCAGTCTTGCAGGGGGCCATGAGTGGGAGACAAGTCCTGAAAACTGGAGGCATGCAAGCGGTGCCCATGCGGGAGAAAAGGCGAAGGGGGAGAGGAAGGTTCAGGTGTCTCCTGGGAGGGCCTGCCTCGGTCCATCCCTCGGGGTGTGGGTGCTGGGCTGGGGAGGGAGAGCTGGGGGTGGCACCCCTGACGCAGGGATGGGTTTTGTCCGTGTTGCTCAAAGGAGCGATTGGTCGAACAGCTGCGCCCCCGCCACGTGCTCTCCATCTGCTCTCACGAGTTCTGTTCAGTGCCGTAACTTGCAGAGAATGAAAATGGGCCAGCACAAAAGAAATTGTGCGCAAATGTGAAGGGTGGCCAAGAAGGGGGAGCAAACCCGTGACACTTGGGAGAACTGGATTACGGCCATCCCAGCGCGTAAACAAAGCCGAGAGGAGAAAGAGAGGCTCCGGAGTGCATTGATTTGCAATGCCGTTGGGAGTTTCCTTTGTTTCTACCGAAACCAAGGCAATGTTGCAGGCCCAGGACGTTCACAAAGTGAGGAAGAACGTTTCCTGGCACAGTCAGACCTCCAGTGAGATTACCAGGAGTGCGCAGGACACGCTAACGTGCAGACTTGTTCCTCCAGGCGTGGATGGCAGGAGAAGCTCCAATGCTATGGATCCTGAAGATTTCCGGAGATACTGCATAGAAGGCGCCATGGCGATCTTGGGCTCCATGCTGCTTGGCATGGTGTGTTGGTGCGCGATCTGTCTGTGGAGGAAGAGACAACGGTGAGTTATTGGGAGGGCTTTTTGCCAAACTTCTGTCTTAGATGGCTGCTGTTACCTGTGAAGCATTTCGAGGTAGGGTATTCCGGAGTGCCGAGTTAGTTCCTGGCCAGACTCTACTGAGATTTCTGCTGTAAGATGCTTTAACTGGCCTCTCAATTCACGGGCACTCTTTACTCAAACCACCTCTTTACTGTGGCAAGGTCTTAGTGAAAAGTGACCCTGCCTCAGCAAGAGCGGACCCAGCGACAGACGCAGCAGCACAAGGACACAAATGAAAAACAACAAGGGATGACACTGCCGTAGGAAGAGAGAATTGCCAAGCGTGACATCTCCCTGCCAGTGAACCTCCCAGCAGAAATCACCCTGTTAGGTGATGCCGTAAATCCCAGGTGTTCACCTTGGCCAAGGTGTCCCAGCACCTCAGAGCGTGGGGAGGAACCTTCCCAGCTATCTGCCTTGCCTTGGAGCAGGAGTGTGTCAGCCTGTCCCATCTGCACCCCAGCACCGTCAGCGTGTGTGTTCTCAGCACAGGCAGGGGTTTTGTCTGTGCAGGGGTATTCTGAAGAGGGGCTGGAGAGCACCTCCCCGAACAGAGAGCCGAGGCTGTCGCCTTGTCTGGTCAGGGACGGGCAGGGGAGCGGAGGGCTGGTCTCTGCCAGGCACGCTGAGAAAGGCGAGCAGGAGGCTCCCCTGGCCCTGCAGTGCCGTGTCCAGCTTTGGTCCCCTCGCTCTGTCGCGGTCAGCTCCCCTTCCCGGCATGTGCAGAGCAGGCAGGGCAGGATGGTCAGGGCCGAGAGGAGACGAGCCGGGGGCAGGCGAGCAGAGCCCCAGCTGAGGGGTGCGGGGCACCCCCGTCTTCTGCACAGAGCTCTCTGTGCCCACAGCTCCCACGTGCAGCCGGGTGCCCGCACACGTGCGCCCAGCGCTGCCCCGCACGCTCGCACCTGCCCGGCACCGCAGCCGCGGCAGGGCATCAGCAGCCTCTTCTCTCCACAGGCGCCTCTCCGCAGCTTCCTGAACCCGGCCCGACACCACCAGCTTCCCCTCGCACCCCGACAGCCGTCCCGCACACCCTGACAGCCGTCCTGCGCGCCCCAGCACCACTTAGAGCCAGACCCAACACCAGCAGCCACCACCTCTGCCTGGAAAACCGGCCCGCCTGCCACACAGCCCCGGGGCACTGGACCCCATCCCCACCAGCCCTCCAGCCCCCGGAGGAACTGCAACCCCCCCCCCCCTGCCCCCCAAGCCCATTGCCCTGATCCTCCTGCAAGGCCTTGAGGCGGCCCCACCAGGGCACAGATTGGGGGTGCGACGAGAGTCGACTCCCGATGGACGGCTTCAGGGGGTGACCATTTATTGCTGAATAACAGCATAGCAATAAATACGCAGCAGTAGCGCAATTGTCTGTGTCATAATGGCAGCAAAGCCAGGAATTCACCAACTCTGGGCTGAGCTTTATATGGGGGCACAAAGGGATGTGGATGCCTGCAGTGTCAGCAGGCAGGGAGCTGGGCATGGGACCCACCGACCGTAAAAATGAGGGTTTGGACCATCAAAAGGAGGCTGTCTACTCCTGAATCAAAGCATTTTCAGGGAAAAGGAACCTTTGAGCCCTAAAAGAGGGGCTTGGACCATAAAAAGGAGGGTTTGGACGCTCCAAACGCGGCTTGGACCCTAGAAACAACTGGCTGGATCCTAAAAATGCCGCTTTGGAGCCTGAAAATGAGGCGTTGGGAACAAAAAAATGTGTATTTGGACTCTGAAGAGGAGCCTTTGGACCATAAAAATGAGGCTTTGGAGTCTCAATGATGTGTTCTGCCAGAAAAGTGAGGGTTTAGACCCTAAAATTAAATGTGCGTGTCCATGAGTAATATGAGAGTGTCTGAGGCTATGAGTAATAAAAGACAGTTTGGAACCTATAAATAAGGTTTTGACTGTCAAACTGAGGCTTTGGACCTTCAAAACCTGTGTTTGGGCCTTAAAAGTAATGCTCTGGGCCCTTAAAATGAGTTTTTGGACCTTAAAAGGGGGTGCTTGGAACTTACAAATGAGGGTTTCTACCCTAAAAAGGAGGCTTGTTGCCCTAAAAGAGGGGTTTGGACCATAAAACGAGCGTTTGGACCCCAAAAATGAAACGGTGGGCCCTAGAAAAAGCCTATGGGTAATAAAAGACAGGTTTGATCCCTAAGAATGAGTATTTGGCCCTAAACATGAGGCTCTGGGCACTAAAAGGGATGGGCAAGATGCTACAGATGACGCTTTGCACCCCAAAAATGAGGGGAACCTCTTGGTTCCTCTATGGCCCCAAGAAATGAAGCTTTGGTCCTGAATATAGGGCTTTGGGCACGGCAATGGAGGCTTAGAGCTGCAAAAAAGGGGTTTGGGCCCTATAAATGAGAGTCTGGGCCCTGCAAATAGGAGTTTGGGCCCTCAGAAGGAGGGTTTGAGCCTTAAGAATGGGGCTTTGGGCCCTGAAACTTGGGCTTTGGAAATGAAAATGAGGCTTTGAACCATGAAATTAGGTTCTGTATCCTCCAGTGATGCTTTGGTAACAGAAACTAAGGCTTTGCACCCTAAAAAATGGGTCTTTGGAGGTTCAAAATTAGGGTTTGAACCCTAAAAGTGAGGCTTTGATGCCTAAAAGTGAGGCTTTGGTCCCTAAAAGTGTTGATTTAGGCCCAAAAAAGGAGGCTTTGGGTGCTGAAGTGAGGGTTTGCTCCTACAAATGAGGCTTTGTGCCCTGAAGAAGAGAAGCTGGGCTCTGTAATCAGTTTTGGACCCGGAAACTGAGCCTTTGACCCTAGGAATGAGCGGTTGTAGCCTACAGGTCCAGGTTTAGAACCTAGAAATGAGGCTTTGTACCCTGAAAAAGTGGGATTACAGCCTGGGCCTGCGGAGAGACGGCCTGCGAGAAGGGCCATTTCACCCGAGCTGTTCCCTCAGCAGCGCAAGGGGTGAGCGCAGCTCTGCCCTCCCTTGGTCCGCTCATGGGCTCTGCTCAGGGTGGGAGGGAAGCGGGGGAGGGGACTGCCATGGGTTTGCTCTGGATCTGCAAGTCTTTCTGGAAATCAAATGGAGAAAGCAGACCTTCCTCAGCCATGCACACACCTTCCCCCCAGCTCAAGGTGAACAAACACAATCCCTGGGGGTGCGTTGTTTTGTTAAACGTGTATCAGACATCCAGCATCACGCACGTGTGCCTTGCAGCTTTCTGCTCCCCGCACCTAGTCCCGTGGCCCGCTTCTTGGAAACCTGATGGATTAGCAGAGCATTGGAAATGTCCTCATGCTGTTACTCACTGGCTTCTTTTTCTCTCCTGGGGGAGGAATGTGAAGAAAATAGAAAAACAGTTTAGGAGTAGATAAAACACATGCCTTGGGTTTTATGAGAACACTAGAACAAGTGACCTGACCCATCCCTTGTGCTCAAATTTTAAGGTCAGGATCTTTTAAAGATCCCTAGAAGGGCCTCAACTTATTAGGGGAGGAAAAAGCCAGGAATGGGCTTCCCAAACTCCTGCTGGAAGGAGCCAGATGTGGCCACCCCCGGCACGGCCTCAGGGTCTGCTGCCAACCTGCTTTCAAATCAGCCCTTACCAGCAAGACATTGCCCAGGAGTAAGTTAGAGTGTTGCTGTTCTCCTGCAGAAAGCGCGGTACACACCAAGCACAGGCAGAGCTGCGCCTGGGCCAGGAGAAGCCTTCACACACCGCTGGGGCTGATGGTGACAGTTCCCACCAGCTGTCCAGCTCAGGAAGATGCAGGGAAGATGCCACGGAGAGCACCCCGACTGGTTGTCACTTCTCTTGCACGAGGAGGATTTAACAGCAGAAGGGAGGCAGGACGAAAGGCCCTTTGAATCATAGAATCATAGAAGCATCATTTACGTTGGAAAAGACCTTCAAGATCGTCCAGTCCAACCATTAAGCTAACACTCCCAAGTAGAGCAGTAATTCATTTCATGTTTCCTGGCTTGCTGGCTGCATTATTTTTTAACAAAAGTAAAACGAGGAATCGTGAAGGTTGGAAAGGAGCTCTAAGATCATCAGTCCAACCGTCAACCCAACACCACCATGTCCACTAAACCACGTCCCAAAGTGCCACTTCTACACGGTTTTTAAACACCTCCAGGGATGGGGACTCCACCACCCAGTTCCACAATCCCAGCTCCCTCAGCCACTCCTCATAAGACTTGAGTGAGATCAAAAGTGCATCAGACAGCTGGCACAGTCACTACGAGAGCAGAGGGAGAAGAGAAAGAGATGCAGGTGACGTGGCTGGGATGATGCTTCCAAGGAAACGTGCCACACAAACACAGAGACAGACAGAGGCATTGGGAGGGGGTGGAGGGGGTGAGAAAGGTGCCTGGGAGAGGGGAGAGCACGGGGAGATGGGGGACAGAGATGGAGATGGAGGAGGAAAAGCTGGGATGTTGGAAGTGAGGACGTTCCTGCTGTGCAGGTGCTCGTGGTGTCACTGGTGGCTGGGTACGTGTTAGGCCAGGAGCCAGCCCCTGGCTACAGCAGGTGCTTGTGGTGTCAGTGGTGGCTCTGTAGCTACAAGGGCAGGAGCACCCTCATACATGTGGCCTCGGCCCATCGGTCCAGCCTGTCCAGATCCCTCTGCAGGGCCTTTCTACCCTCAAGCAGATCAACACTCCTGCCCAACTTGATGTCGCCTGCAGATGTACTGCGGGTGCACTCGATCCCCTCATGCGCAACACTGACAAAGATATTAAACAGAACTGGCCCCAATACTGAGCCCTGGGGAAGACCACTTGTGACCAGCCACCAACTGGATTGAACTCCATTCACCACAACTCTCTGGGTGCGGCCATTGTCACAAATCCCGATTTAGGATCCTGCTGACTCTGCCCATTTGTCACAAATGGGTGATTTAGAACACTGAAGGAATCACCGACAAAGGTATTAGCAAAAGTGGTTTTCATAGGATGTTGTAAAAGTTCAATGGCAAGGTTCACTCTATTAATGACTGCATGGAAGAAACATACAAAGGAAAATTGAGTTACACTCGAGTTAAAATGATTCACAGGGAGACCGTGGAGGCAAACAGGTAAGAAGGACCGCCCCTTGAGTCACGAGGTTGAGAGTAGACCCCCTTGCTTTCTAAACTCCTGGTGGAGCTCACGTGTGGCTGGGTCCAATCTTACTCTCAGACTTGGACAAAAGTTTATGTCTAAGGGATTGTACCTGCAAAGTTTGTGTAACGCTCAGTTATGTGTCAGTCGCTTACCAAAGATCTGTCATTGGTAAAAGGTCTCTCTGCCTCGAGGAGCAACCTCGAGAGGTGTCCCAGCTCAAGGGGAGATCGCCGCCATGCAGCCACGCTGCCTAGCAGGGAGAGCTCAAAAAAGGCTCGCTTAGGCTGTCATAGGATAAAGTGCTTGGCCTGCAGTCAAATGACATGCGATGGAAAAGGGATGCATGGGGCTCCTTGTACCCACAGCGTCCTTTCTTGGAAAAGCCACCTGCTACTCGTGTGTTATTCGCCTGATCGGTGTTCCAAGCCCATATGCATCAATGCTCGCTGTGTCACTCCGCTCCTCTGTGGGTTTTCAGAGAAGAGATTGAAACTAGAGGAGTTCACGGCCTGCCTGCGGCTCAGGCCTTTACCTCTTCCGCAGCCTGCACCAAACCACCGCCAGTCTGGTCAAGGGGCCAAGCGTAGCCGTCGCGCTGCAGCCCGTGACTACAGCCAATCCACTTTATCAACTCATAGAGTGGTCGTACCTCTTGCCTCTATGTCATAAATATGTGGCGTATTGCAAATCAGTGGTAAGAGTCCAGTCAGTTTAAGTGTTCTAATTAATGTTAGTTATATACCATTTTACATACAGGACCAGTTGATTGTATACGGTTTACAGGGTGGATTGATGCAATTTGTTTCATTTTTTGCCAAACGGAGATAGAAAACGATTATAAGCAAGAAACATAGAATCACAAAAGGCTTTGGCTTGGAAGGGACCCCTAGAGGTCATCTAGCCCAACCCCCCTGCAGCGAGCAGGGACAGCTTTAACCAGATCAGGGTGCTCAGAGCCCCGTCCAACCTGACCTTGAATGTTGCCAGGGATGGGGCCTCCACCACCTCTCTGGGCAACCTGTTCCAGTGCTTCACCAGCCTCATTGTAAAAAATTTATTCCTTATGTCTAGTCTAAATCTATTCTTCTTTAGTTTAAATCCATTATTCCTTGTCCTGTCACAACAGGCCTTGCTAAAATGATTGCCCCCATCCTTCCTATAAGTCCCCTTTAAGTACTGAAAGGCCGCAATAAGCTCTCCTCGCAGCCTTCTCTTCTCCAGGCTGAACAACCCCAACTCTCTCAGCCTGCCCTCATAGAAGAGGTGTTCCAGCCCTCGGATCATTTTGGTGGCCCTCCTCTGGACCCGCTCCAGCAGGTCCATGTCCTTCTTGTGCTGAGGGCCCCAGAGCTGGACGCAGTACTCCAGGGGAGGTCTCACCAGAGCAGAGTAGAGAGGCAGAATCACCTCCCTCGACCTGCTGCCCACGCTTCTTTTGATGCAGCCCAGGATGCGGTTGGCTTTCTGGGCTGCAAGCGCACATTGCCGGCTCACGTCCAGCTTTTCATCCCCCAGTACCCCCAAGTCCTTCTCTGCAGGGCTGCTCTCAATCCCTTCATCCCCCAGCCTGTATTGATATCAGGGGTTGCCCTGTCCCAGGTGCAGGAACGTGCCCTTGGCCTTGCTGAACCTCATGAGGTTCACACAGGCCCACGTCTCCAGCTTGTCCAGGCCCCTTTGGATGACATCTCGTCCTCCTGGTGTGTCAACCACACCACTCAGCTTGGTGTCGTCTGCAAACTTGCTGAGGGTGCACTCAATCCCACTGTCTATGTCATTGATGATGATGATGATAAACAGCGCCGGTCCCAGTACGGACCCCTGAGGGACTCCACTTGTCACCAGTCTCCATGTGGACATCGAGCCATTGACCACGACCCTCTGGATGCAACCATCCAGCCAATTCCTTATCCACCGAACAGTCCACCCATCAAACCCAGTATTGCGTCCCCTTGGGTAGGGGTGTCTATTACCTGGCTTAGGAAGTTGTCGTCTATGCATTCCAGGAATCTCCTGGATTGCCTACAGCTCGCCATGTTGCTTTTCCAGCAAATGTTGGGGTGGTTGAAGTCCCCCAGCAGGACAAGAGTCTGCAAGCGCGAAGCCTCCCGGAGCTGGAGGAAGAAGGCTTCATCAGCAGGCTCCCCTTGATCAGGCGGCCTGTAGTAGACACCAACCACCAGGTTCCCTTTGTTGCCTCTGTCTCTGATCCTTACCCATAAGCTTTTGACCTGCTCATGGCTATTCTTCAGGGACAGCTCTTCACACTGTATTGATTTCTTTACGTAGAGGGCAACGCCTCCGCCCCTCCTTCCTCACCTGTCCCTTCTGAACAGCCTGTAGCCATCGATAGCCACATTCCAGTCATGGGATTTGTCCCACCAAGTTTCAGTTATGGCAATCAGGTCGTAGCTTTCTAGCAGCACAGCAGCTTCCAGCTCCTCCTGTTTGTTCCCCATGCTGTGTGCGTTCATGTAGAGGCATTTCATCTGGGCTGTTGGCCGTGTCACCTCCTCAGTGGAACATCCCTCGTTTCCCTCGGGGTGTTTCACGAAGGTTTCCTTGTGAGCTCTAACTATCGCAGGCGCCCCCAGCTCATCTCTGCCAGACTTCAACTGTGCTGCAGCGTCCCCGTCATGCCTCTGGGCAACAGGTTGAGGGCTCACAGTAGCACCCCGTCCCTCTAACCATTGCGTACCATCCCACAGCTTGTCACAGGCAAGCCTGATATATTCCCCCTCCCCGTTCACATCTAGTTTAAAGCCCTGTCAATGAGCCCCGCACGTTCCTTATGATCCCCTTGCAGGAGAGGGATAAAGAGAAATCAGCTTTTACTTGGCAAGGTATGCAATACACCTTTAACAGGCTCCCACAGGGATATAAACATTCACCCACGATTGCTTACGCTGTGCCTGATGAACTCGTACAGTCTCACTCCCTCAAGATCAGAACTGTACCAATATGTAGAGGAGATCCTAATCGGAGGGACCTCCCCTGAAAAGGTGGGGAAAGCGGCAGCAGCAGCAGTGTGCCAAAGGCTACCGAAAGCAGAAGTTGAAATGCCACCAGAAAAATGTCAGGGACCAAGTAGAGAAGCAACATTTTTAGGTACTTGGTGGATTGCAGGTAGCGCAGCAATCCCACTGGACACCCTCAGTAAAAGAGAATCGAGGAAAGAATTGCAACAGCTTGTGGGCACTTTAGGGTACTGGAGGGATCACGTACCTGGAGTTTCTAGCATTGCTCGCCCACTGTACTCACTTTTACGAAAGGGAAAACCATGGGAATGGAACCCAGAGCATGAAGAGGCAATCAAAACTCTAATACAGGAATTAAAACCACACCAGTCACTGGGGCCAGTACAACCCCGCGACCCTATTAGAGCAGAATGGGGGCTTGCAGAACACGGTACTTACTGCAATCTATTCCAGACCGGCCCGAGTGGGCCACAAAGACCTTTACTGTTTAACTCAATTGCATCAAAAGAGACAGGAGAGAGATGTTCCAAACGGGAAAAAGGACTCCTATCTTTAGTCCGAGCAGTGAAACAAGTTGAGAACATACACCAGGGGCAACCTGCTCAGACTAGAGGGCCGTTTAATTTGCTAGAAACAGTCCTAAAAGGAGCTGCTCCCCCAGAAGGAATTGCACAAAACCCCTCCATCAGCAGTTTATAAAGTGGGGGTCGGGGGTCTACTCTGAACCTCGTGACTCAACGGAAGGGTCCTCTTCACTCTTTGTATTTCTCCCCTTAGACATAAACCGTTGACCAAATCTGAGACTAAGATTGGACCCGGCCACACGTGAGCTCCACCAGGAGTTCAGAAAGCAAGGGGCTCTACTCTGAACCTCGTGACTCAACGGGAGGGTCCTCCTTGCTATTTTGCATCCCTGGTCTCCCTGTGAAACATTTTAACTCGAGTGTAACTAAGTTTTCCTTTGTATGTTTCTTCCATGCAGTCATTACCAGAGTGAACCTTGATATCAAACTTAATGTTAAGTTGCACTTTTACAACAGCCTATGAAAACCACTTTTGCTAATACCTTTGTCGGCGATTCCTTCAGCGTTCTAAATCACCCATTTGTGACAAATGGGCAGAGTCGGCAGGATCCTAAATCGGGATTCGCGACAGCCATCCAGCCACTCGTTTACCCAGCAAAGAGTATGCCTGTCCGAGACATGAGCAGCCATGACCTTCCCCAGCGCCGAGGGCAGCCTGACAGGCCTGTAGTTCCTCGGATCCTCCTTCCGGCCCTTCCTGGAGATGGCCATCACATCTGCCAACCGCCAGCCCCCTGGGCCCTCCCCCCGGTTTAGCCAGGACTGCTGATAAATGAGTGAATGTGGCTTGGTGAGCCCTTCCGCCAGCTCCCTCGGTACCCTTGGGTGGATCCCATCCAGCCCCATGCACTTGTGCATGTCTAAGTGGTGTAGCAGGTGGCTAACCATTTCCCCCTGCATTACGGGGACTTCATTCCGCTCCCCGTCCCTGTCTTCCAGCTCAGGGGGCTGGGTACCCCGAGACCGACTGCTCTGACTATTAAAGACGGAGGCAAAGGCGGCAGTAAGTACCTCAGCCTTTTCCTCAGCCTTTGTCACTATGCTTCCTCCCGCGTCCAATAACGGATGGAGATTCTCCTTAACCCTCCTTTTGTCGGCAGTGCATTTATAGAAACATTTTGATTGTCTTTCACGGCAGTAGCCAGATTAACTTCTAGTTGGCCTCTAGCCCTTCTAATTTTCTCCCTGCATAACCTCAGGACAGCTTTGTAGCCCTCCTGAGTTGCCTACCCCTTCTTCCAAAGGCCACACTTCTGCCAGCTGCTTCTAGAATATTTCATGTGTCTCTTCATCCTGCTTGGGTGCTCTAGAGCAGACTCCCACCCACGACAGCTGCCTTGTTGGCCTTCCCCCTGCTTCGTAGCCATAACCGCTCCACCCTTTCATCGCCATGGTCAAGCTCTAGACAGTCAAAACACTCCTTAGCGCTGCCTCAGTCTCCCTCCCCTGCGGGAGCCCCGCCCTCCCGAGGTGCCCTGGGGGGGGGGGTGGGGCGTGCCAGGGGGCGGTGCTTGGGGAGGGGCTGCACCCCGGGGGCGTGGCCACGGTGGGCAGGCCGGGCTGTGAGGTCACAGAGCCCCGCTGTGCCACGCCCTGAGGTGCTGTCCTGTGCCGCGGGCACCGCTACGGCAGTGCCGGCAGCAGCAGCAGCGGCAGCGGCGGCAGCAGCAGCAGCAGCGGCGGCGGCAGCAGCAGCAGCAGCGGCGGCATGGTGCAGGCACGGGGGCCTTTGGCCCCCACCCGCATCCTTATCCTCCTCCTCCTGGTGGCCCTGCAAGGCCGGGGTGCCTGGGCTGCTCCGTGGCGAGCGCGGGGATTAGGTATGCGGGCGGGCGAGGGCCGGCACCCAGCCCTGGGCAGCGTGGCACCGTGCCCACCGCAGCTGAGGGTGGCAGCGGGGCTGGGGTCATGACGGGGCAGGGCCGGGAGAGCAGCGGGGCCCGGCTGGGCTGGGTGAGCCGTAAGCCCGGGGGCATAGACGGGGCAGCGGCGGGGCAGCCTCGCACTGGCCGGCAGGCTCTTCTCCACGAGATGCGGGAATGAGCATTGGTTTCCTCCCGTGCTTTCATGTGGGCTGCTTTTGTGCGCAGGAGAGATCTCCCAGTAAGAAATCCCCGAGGGGCCCTATGTTTGTCCCTCCGGTCCTTGAGGGGTCTTGCACGTGGCCTGGAAACGGTATTTTGAGAGCTTCCAGGTTGGTGCCAGCCAACAGGTCACTCGGGCCCCTCTGCAGATTTGGAAATCTCCACCCACGTCTGGGTCCCGCCCCATTACCTGGCCCCCCTCCAGTCACCGCAGGTCACCGTGAAAGAAGTAGATCACAACACCTAATGGAAACGTGCTTGATTACAGCTGTGCCTGTAGGCGATGGCCACCCGACTTCTCCGGCTGATCTTGTCGGCGAGCCTCAGGACGATCCCCCAGGTATGTCACCGGAGTGAATGAGCACTGAGCTTTTACTATGCTGTCCATATGAAATCTAACTAAATGTGTTCTTGCCCAATGCTCAGACGTGCGGCAGAGCAGAGGGGGAATGGGTCGGGGCTCAGTGATGTGCCCTGCGGCACTCTGCCTTGCGAAGCTGTCTTTGCCAGCCTCTCCCAGCCTGCGCTGCTTCCAGTGCCCGCTGCAAAGCCAGCGGGCTTGTTGGGGCTGAGCTTAGAGCTGGTGGGACCTCCAGGGAGTCCTTTCTCCCGACAGCTCCGTGCATGCTTTCCTCTGGATCAGCATGCTCCAGGCACCCAGTAACTGTCTGCACACTGCTCCTGAGTGGAAGGGAGAGGAGACAAGTGCCACGGGGCAAGCCCGCGTTTGAACTGCATTCAGTGCCGTTCAGATCTGAAGAAGTACACCGAAATATTTCACGGGAGCCGCTCTGGTTTTTTTGTTTACAGACGTGGCCGGAGGCGATGGATATGCAGCTTCCCGGCTGGGTTCCAGGGCTGACGCGCTGGCAGGCGGCTCGGGTACGTCATGGCTTTTGACTTGCTTTGAGAGCTGCCAGCTCAAAGCCCAAAAGTGAGCGAGGCGTCTCTTGCGGGCGTGAGAATACAGACCCGCATCAATGTGCCGTGTCATTACGTGATCCCCTCATACGTTCTGCTCTTCAGTTATGACGGTGTCTATCGCAATGTATGATGAAACCTTCTCATGGGTCGTTTGTTTGCAGATGTGGCTCCAGCTCCTCGGCTGGATCCTGAGCTGGAGCTCACCTGGCATCCCAGGGGTGAGTAGTCAGTCTTGACTGACTGCACAGAGTAAGCACTGTTTTTCAGTGTTTTATGAGTGAGAAATTTAACTTGATACTTTCTGTTAAGGTCCTCATAAAGCCAAAGGAGGGAAATCTTCCCAGCAGTCATCAGAAGTCCTAAAGGAAATCCTAAATGAACTGGAGAAAGCAGCACATGGTGGGTATACATCCCTCTTAAGCAGAAGACTTGGGAAGCTGACGTTTTAGATACGTGTATGCACAAGCCGCAGCCTGCACCAGCAGAAAGGGATGCATCAGAGCCTCGCTGCACTGACAGTCGATTACACGCTGTATTGACACACCATTTCATGCCTTACAGGCTCTGGTGAGCCACAGAGATGGTCTCCTTGACGTCTGAGGGCACTCAGTGACACCTCGGGGCCAGGGGCAGGTGAAAGCTGCACACCCAGCTTGAGGCCGGACACCTGACTTGACGGCAGCTAAAATGCAGGGCTGTCAGCTCCGTCTCGGGTGGCTTAGCTGGCTGTCTCTAGTTGTGGTTTAGGCAACTCGGTTGTGGTTTTCCTCTTGTTTTGCGGCTCTGTGGGCTCTTCACTGCCACCACCAGAATAGGTTTGCGAGAGCTTGGCGTTCAGTCCACTGTGTGATGGAGCTGGCATGATGGGCTGTGCTTCTCAGAAGGGCTCTTTCCTCAGCTGAACTGGCTACACAGCCCTGCTGTGCTCTCTGAAGGAAGGCATTTAGCAGCATCTTGCAGTTTGCCCAGAAAGCACTAAAGTGCAAACAAGATGAGATGCAATCTCCTAGTGTCTCAGCAGGTCAGGTTTTGCTGTCTACTGGTAAACCGCAAAGCGTCTAGCTCTTAAATTTTTCCCACACATTGTTTGGACGAGTGACGAGGTGCACCCCCAAATGCCCGGGCTTTGTTTCTAAGCGCTATTAATGTGTTTTGCCTCCTGAAGATACTGTGTTCCTGATGAGGAAGCGTTACTTCTAATTAAAACTGGCATGACCCTCTTTCTTTCTAAAGAGACGGACCGTGAGACTGTGGCGAAGGAGGTGCTCCAGGAAGGAGCCAGTCACGCAGCGCCAGTGCCGGATGCCAAAGCAGGGGCACCTCAGCCAGCAGGCGTGCCAGGTAATTGCTGTCCCTCGCTCGTCCAGTGTCGCAGATCAAAATCACTGTGTGCCTGCAGGCTCCTCCCCTGGGGCCCGCTACGGCCCGTCGTGTCAGCAGCCAAACTATTAGTACAGAGCGAGCGTTCTAAAAGAAGCCAGGAACGGCTCTCTGAGGATGACTGTCATCTCTGGGGCGTGGAGGTTATTGCCATCAGTGTGCCAGAGGGACGCTGGTAACCCTCTGTGGAGGCAGTGAGTGAGATGCTCTCCTGCCACCGCACCCCGTTCACGGGGATTTCAGCACTCTGCCGTTTTGGGAACGAGGCCATCTGAACCACATTCAGGAGATGATGGGAAATACGACTCTTCATCGAATGTACCTCCCTCAGTAGCTGCATCCCAGAGCTTGCCGTGAGGCCCTAGAGGCCCTAGGCACAGCAGAAGGGGATCCGTCCTGCGAACCGAGGGCCAAAGGGAGTCACTCACGCATCAGGCAGTGGCTTGGAGGAACCCGCACCGCCCCTCTGCATCCTCTGTGCCTGAGCCGTGCTGAGGCTTTGCCTTTCTCTGATTCTCAGCAGTGCTGTCCAAGTCCGGGGAAGACCACCACGCCGGGATACATGGATTTTTCCAAAAGAATCCAGGTACTGAGCAGTCTTGCAGGGGGCCATGAGTGGGAGACAAGTCCTGAAAACTGGAGGCATGCAAGCGGTGCCCATGCGGGAGAAAAGGCGAAGGGGGAGAGGAAGGTTCAGGTGTCTCCTGGGAGGGCCTGCCTCGGTCCATCCCTCGGGGTGTGGGTGCTGGGCTGGGGAGGGAGAGCTGGGGGTGGCACCCCTGACGCAGGGATGGGTTTTGTCCGTGTTGCTCAAAGGAGCGATTGGTCGAACAGCTGCGCCCCCGCCACGTGCTCTCCATCTGCTCTCACGAGTTCTGTTCAGTGCCGTAACTTGCAGAGAATGAAAATGGGCCAGCACAAAAGAAATTGTACGCAAATGTGAAGGGTGGCCAAGAAGGGGGAGCAAACCCGTGACACTTGGGAGAACTGGATTACGGCCATCCCAGCGCGTAAACAAAGCCGAGAGGAGAAAGAGAGGCTCCGGAGTGCATTGATTTGCAATGCCGTTGGGAGTTTCCTTTGTTTCTACCGAAACCAAGGCAATGTTGCAGGCCCAGGACGTTCACAAAGTGAGGAAGAACGTTTCCTGGCACAGTCAGACCTCCAGTGAGATTACCAGGAGTGCGCAGGACACGCTAACATGCAGCATTGTTCCTCCAGGTGTGGATGGCAGGAGAAGCTCCAATGCTATGGATCCTGAAGATTTCCGGAGATACTGCATAGAAGGCGCCATGGCGATCTTGGGCTCCATGCTGCTTGGCATGGTATGTTGGTGCGCGATCTGTCTGTGGAGGAAGAGACAACGGTGAGTTATTGGGAGGGCTTTTTGCCAAACTTCTGTCTTAGATGGCTGCTGTTAGCTGTGAAGCATTTCGAGGTAGGGTATTCCGGAGTGCCGAGTTAGTTCCTGGCCAGACTCTACTGAGATTTCTGCTGTAAGATGCTTTAACTGGCCTCTCAATTCACGGGCACTCTTTACTCAAACCACCTCTTTACTGTGGCAAGGTCTTAGTGAAAAGTGACCCTGCCTCAGCAAGAGCGGACCCAGCGACAGACACAGCAGCACAAGGACAGAAATGAAAAACAACAAGGGATGACACTGCCGTAGGAAGAGAGAATTGCCAAGCGTGACATCTCCCTGCCAGTGAACCTCCCAGCAGAAATCACCCTGTTAGGTGATGCCGTAAATCCCAGGTGTTCACCTCGGCCAAGGTGTCCCAGCACCTCAGAGCGTGGGGAGGAACCTTCCCAGCTATCTGCCTTGCCTTGGAGCAGGAGTGTGTCAGCCTGTCCCATCTGCACCCCAGCACTGTCAGGGTGTTGTCTGTGCAGGGGTATTCTGAAGAGGGGCTGGAGAGCACCTCCCCGAACAGAGAGCCGAGGCTGTCGCCTTGTCTGGTCAGGGACGGGCAGGGGAGCGGAGGGCTGGTCTCTGCCAGGCACGCTGAGAAAGGCGAGCAGGAGGCTCCCCTGGCCCTGCAGTGCCGTGTCCAGCTTTGGTCCCCTCGCTCTGTCGCGGTCAGCTCCCCTTCCCGGCATGTGCAGAGCAGGCAGGGCAGGATGGTCAGGGCCGAGAGGAGACGAGCCGGGGGCAGGCGAGCAGAGCCCCAGCTGAGGGGTGCGGGGCACCCCCGTCTTCTGCACAGAGCTCTCTGTGCCCACAGCTCCCACGTGCAGCCGGGTGCCCGCACACGTGCGCCCAGCGCTGCCCCGCACGCTCGCACCTGCCCGGCACCGCAGCCGCGGCAGGGCATCAGCAGCCTCTTCTCTCCACAGGCGCCTCTCCGCAGCTTCCTGAACCCGGCCCGACACCACCAGCTTCCCCTCGCACCCCGACAGCCGTCCCGCACACCCTGACAGCCGTCCTGCGCGCCCCAGCACCACTTAGAGCCAGACCCAACACCAGCAGCCACCACCTCTGCCTGGAAAACCGGCCCGCCTGCCACACAGCCCCGGGGCACTGGACCCCATCCCCACCAGCCCTCCAGCCCCCGGAGGAACTGCAACCCCCCCCCCCTGCCCCCCAAGCCCATTGCCCTGATCCTCCTGCAAGGCCTTGAGGCGGCCCCACCAGGGCACAGATTGGGGGTGCGACGAGAGTCGACTCCCGATGGACGGCTTCAGGGGGTGACCATTTATTGCTGAATAACAGCATAGCAATAAATACGCAGCAGTAGCGCAATTGTCTGTGTCATAATGGCAGCAAAGCCAGGAATTCACCAACTCTGGGCTGAGCTTTATATGGGGGCACAAAGGGATGTGGATGCCTGCAGTGTCAGCAGGCAGGGAGCTGGGCATGGGACCCACCGACCGTAAAAATGAGGGTTTGGACCATCAAAAGGAGGCTGTCTACTCCTGAATCAAAGCATTTTCAGGGAAAAGGAACCTTTGAGCCCTAAAAGAGGGGCTTGGACCATAAAAAGGAGGGTTTGGACGCTCCAAACGCGGCTTGGACCCTAGAAACAACTGGCTGGATCCTAAAAATGCCGCTTTGGAGCCTGAAAATGAGGCGTTGGGAACAAAAAAATGTGTATTTGGACTCTGAAGAGGAGCCTTTGGACCATAAAAATGAGGCTTTGGAGTCTCAATGATGTGTTCTGCCAGAAAAGTGAGGGTTTAGACCCTAAAATTAAATGTGCGTGTCCATGAGTAATATGAGAGTGTCTGAGGCTATGAGTAATAAAAGACAGTTTGGAACCTATAAATAAGGTTTTGACTGTCAAACTGAGGCTTTGGACCTTCAAAACCTGTGTTTGGGCCTTAAAAGTAATGCTCTGGGCCCTTAAAATGAGTTTTTGGACCTTAAAAGGGGGTGCTTGGAACTTACAAATGAGGGTTTCTACCCTAAAAAGGAGGCTTGTTGCCCTAAAAGAGGGGTTTGGACCATAAAACGAGCGTTTGGACCCCAAAAATGAAACGGTGGGCCCTAGAAAAAGCCTATGGGTAATAAAAGACAGGTTTGATCCCTAAGAATGAGTATTTGGCCCTAAACATGAGGCTCTGGGCACTAAAAGGGATGGGCAAGATGCTACAGATGACGCTTTGCACCCCAAAAATGAGGGGAACCTCTTGGTTCCTCTATGGCCCCAAGAAATGAAGCTTTGGTCCTGAATATAGGGCTTTGGGCACGGCAATGGAGGCTTAGAGCTGCAAAAAAGGGGTTTGGGCCCTATAAATGAGAGTCTGGGCCCTGCAAATAGGAGTTTGGGCCCTCAGAAGGAGGGTTTGAGCCTTAAGAATGGGGCTTTGGGCCCTGAAACTTGGGCTTTGGAAATGAAAATGAGGCTTTGAACCATGAAATTAGGTTCTGTATCCTCCAGTGATGCTTTGGTAACAGAAACTAAGGCTTTGCACCCTAAAAAATGGGTCTTTGGAGGTTCAAAATTAGGGTTTGAACCCTAAAAGTGAGGCTTTGATGCCTAAAAGTGAGGCTTTGGTCCCTAAAAGTGTTGATTTAGGCCCAAAAAAGGAGGCTTTGGGTGCTGAAGTGAGGGTTTGCTCCTACAAATGAGGCTTTGTGCCCTGAAGAAGAGAAGCTGGGCTCTGTAATCAGTTTTGGACCCGGAAACTGAGCCTTTGACCCTAGGAATGAGCGGTTGTAGCCTACAGGTCCAGGTTTAGAACCTAGAAATGAGGCTTTGTACCCTGAAAAAGTGGGATTACAGCCTGGGCCTGCGGAGAGACGGCCTGCGAGAAGGGCCATTTCACCCGAGCTGTTCCCTCAGCAGCGCAAGGGGTGAGCGCAGCTCTGCCCTCCCTTGGTCCGCTCATGGGCTCTGCTCAGGGTGGGAGGGAAGGGGGGGAGGGGACTGCCATGGGTTTGCTCTGGATCTGCAAGTCTTTCTGGAAATCAAATGGAGAAAGCAGACCTTCCTCAGCCATGCACACACCTTCCCCCCAGCTCAAGGTGAACAAACACAATCCCTGGGGGTGCGTTGTTTTGTTAAACGTGTATCAGACATCCAGCATCACGCACGTGTGCCTTGCAGCTTTCTGCTCCCCGCACCTAGTCCCGTGGCCCGCTTCTTGGAAACCTGATGGATTAGCAGAGCATTGGAAATGTCCTCATGCTGTTACTCACTGGCTTCTTTTTCTCTCCTGGGGGAGGAATGTGAAGAAAATAGAAAAACAGTTTAGGAGTAGATAAAACACATGCCTCGGGTTTTATGAGAACACTAGAACAAGTGACCTGACCCATCCCTTGTGCTCAAATTTTAAGGTCAGGATCTTTTAAAGATCCCTAGAAGGGCCTCAACTTATTAGGGGAGGAAAAAGCCAGGAATGGGCTTCCCAAACTCCTGCTGGAAGGAGCCAGATGTGGCCACCCCCGGCACGGCCTCAGGGTCTGCTGCCAACCTGCTTTCAAATCAGCCCTTACCAGCAAGACATTGCCCAGGAGTAAGTTAGAGTGTTGCTGTTCTCCTGCAGAAAGCGCGGTACACACCAAGCACAGGCAGAGCTGCGCCTGGGCCAGGAGAAGCCTTCACACACCGCTGGGGCTGATGGTGACAGTTCCCACCAGCTGTCCAGCTCAGGAAGATGCAGGGAAGATGCCACGGAGAGCACCCCGACTGGTTGTCACTTCTCTTGCACGAGGAGGATTTAACAGCAGAAGGGAGGCAGGACGAAAGGCCCTTTGAATCATAGAATCATAGAAGCATCATTTACGTTGGAAAAGACCTTCAAGATCGTCCAGTCCAACCATTAAGCTAACACTCCCAAGTAGAGCAGTAATTCATTTCATGTTTCCTGGCTTGCTGGCTGCATTATTTTTTAACAAAAGTAAAACGAGGAATCGTGAAGGTTGGAAAGGAGCTCTAAGATCATCAGTCCAACCGTCAACCCAACACCACCATGTCCACTAAACCACGTCCCAAAGTGCCACTTCTACACGGTTTTTAAACACCTCCAGGGATGGGGACTCCACCACCCAGTTCCACAATCCCAGCTCCCTCAGCCACTCCTCATAAGACTTGAGTGAGATCAAAAGTGCATCAGACAGCTGGCACAGTCACTACGAGAGCAGAGGGAGAAGAGAAAGAGATGCAGGTGACGTGGCTGGGATGATGCTTCCAAGGAAACGTGCCACACAAACACAGAGACAGACAGAGGCATTGGGAGGGGGTGGAGGGGGTGAGAAAGGTGCCTGGGAGAGGGGAGAGCACGGGGAGATGGGGGACAGAGATGGAGATGGAGGAGGAAAAGCTGGGATGTTGGAAGTGAGGACGTTCCTGCTGTGCAGGTGCTCGTGGTGTCACTGGTGGCTGGGTACGTGTTAGGCCAGGAGCCAGCCCCTGGCTACAGCAGGTGCTTGTGGTGTCAGTGGTGGCTCTGTAGCTACAAGGGCAGGAGCACCCTCATACATGTGGCCTCGGCCCATCGGTCCAGCCTGTCCAGATCCCTCTGCAGGGCCTTTCTACCCTCAAGCAGATCAACACTCCTGCCCAACTTGATGTCGCCTGCAGATGTACTGCGGGTGCACTCGATCCCCTCATGCGCAACACTGACAAAGATATTAAACAGAACTGGCCCCAATACTGAGCCCTGGGGAAGACCACTTGTGACCAGCCACCAACTGGATTGAACTCCATTCACCACAACTCTCTGGGTGCGGCCATTGTCACAAATCCCGATTTAGGATCCTGCTGACTCTGCCCATTTGTCACAAATGGGTGATTTAGAACACTGAAGGAATCACCGACAAAGGTATTAGCAAAAGTGGTTTTCATAGGATGTTGTAAAAGTTCAATGGCAAGGTTCACTCTATTAATGACTGCATGGAAGAAACATACAAAGGAAAATTGAGTTACACTCGAGTTAAAATGATTCACAGGGAGACCGTGGAGGCAAACAGGTAAGAAGGACCGCCCCTTGAGTCACGAGGTTGAGAGTAGACCCCCTTGCTTTCTAAACTCCTGGTGGAGCTCACGTGTGGCTGGGTCCAATCTTACTCTCAGACTTGGACAAAAGTTTATGTCTAAGGGATTGTACCTGCAAAGTTTGTGTAACGCTCAGTTATGTGTCAGTCGCTTACCAAAGATCTGTCATTGGTAAAAGGTCTCTCTGCCTCGAGGAGCAACCTCGAGAGGTGTCCCAGCTCAAGGGGAGATCGCCGCCATGCAGCCACGCTGCCTAGCAGGGAGAGCTCAAAAAAGGCTCGCTTAGGCTGTCATAGGATAAAGTGCTTGGCCTGCAGTCAAATGACATGCGATGGAAAAGGGATGCATGGGGCTCCTTGTACCCACAGCGTCCTTTCTTGGAAAAGCCACCTGCTACTCGTGTGTTATTCGCCTGATCGGTGTTCCAAGCCCATATGCATCAATGCTCGCTGTGTCACTCCGCTCCTCTGTGGGTTTTCAGAGAAGAGATTGAAACTAGAGGAGTTCACGGCCTGCCTGCGGCTCAGGCCTTTACCTCTTCCGCAGCCTGCACCAAACCACCGCCAGTCTGGTCAAGGGGCCAAGCGTAGCCGTCGCGCTGCAGCCCGTGACTACAGCCAATCCACTTTATCAACTCATAGAGTGGTCGTACCTCTTGCCTCTATGTCATAAATATGTGGCGTATTGCAAATCAGTGGTAAGAGTCCAGTCAGTTTAAGTGTTCTAATTAATGTTAGTTATATACCATTTTACATACAGGACCAGTTGATTGTATACGGTTTACAGGGTGGATTGATGCAATTTGTTTCATTTTTTGCCAAACGGAGATAGAAAACGATTATAAGCAAGAAACATAGAATCACAAAAGGCTTTGGCTTGGAAGGGACCCCTAGAGGTCATCTAGCCCAACCCCCCTGCAGCGAGCAGGGACAGCTTTAACCAGATCAGGGTGCTCAGAGCCCCGTCCAACCTGACCTTGAATGTTGCCAGGGATGGGGCCTCCACCACCTCTCTGGGCAACCTGTTCCAGTGCTTCACCAGCCTCATTGTAAAAAATTTATTCCTTATGTCTAGTCTAAATCTATTCTTCTTTAGTTTAAATCCATTATTCCTTGTCCTGTCACAACAGGCCTTGCTAAAATGATTGCCCCCATCCTTCCTATAAGTCCCCTTTAAGTACTGAAAGGCCGCAATAAGCTCTCCTCGCAGCCTTCTCTTCTCCAGGCTGAACAACCCCAACTCTCTCAGCCTGCCCTCATAGAAGAGGTGTTCCAGCCCTCGGATCATTTTGGTGGCCCTCCTCTGGACCCGCTCCAGCAGGTCCATGTCCTTCTTGTGCTGAGGGCCCCAGAGCTGGACGCAGTACTCCAGGGGAGGTCTCACCAGAGCAGAGTAGAGAGGCAGAATCACCTCCCTCGACCTGCTGCCCACGCTTCTTTTGATGCAGCCCAGGATGCGGTTGGCTTTCTGGGCTGCAAGCGCACATTGCCGGCTCACGTCCAGCTTTTCATCCCCCAGTACCCCCAAGTCCTTCTCTGCAGGGCTGCTCTCAATCCCTTCATCCCCCAGCCTGTATTGATATCGGGGGTTGCCCTGTCCCAGGTGCAGGAACGTGCCCTTGGCCTTGCTGAACCTCATGAGGTTCACACAGGCCCACGTCTCCAGCTTGTCCAGGCCCCTTTGGATGACATCTCGTCCTCCTGGTGTGTCAACCACACCACTCAGCTTGGTGTCGTCTGCAAACTTGCTGAGGGTGCACTCAATCCCACTGTCTATGTCATTGATGATGATGATGATAAACAGCGCCGGTCCCAGTACGGACCCCTGAGGGACTCCACTTGTCACCAGTCTCCATGTGGACATCGAGCCATTGACCACGACCCTCTGGATGCAACCATCCAGCCAATTCCTTATCCACCGAACAGTCCACCCATCAAACCCAGTATTGCGTCCCCTTGGGTAGGGGTGTCTATTACCTGGCTTAGGAAGTTGTCGTCTATGCATTCCAGGAATCTCCTGGATTGCCTACAGCTCGCCATGTTGCTTTTCCAGCAAATGTTGGGGTGGTTGAAGTCCCCCAGCAGGACAAGAGTCTGCAAGCGCGAAGCCTCCCGGAGCTGGAGGAAGAAGGCTTCATCAGCAGGCTCCCCTTGATCAGGCGGCCTGTAGTAGACACCAACCACCAGGTTCCCTTTGTTGCCTCTGTCTCTGATCCTTACCCATAAGCTTTTGACCTGCTCATGGCTATTCTTCAGGGACAGCTCTTCACACTGTATTGATTTCTTTACGTAGAGGGCAACGCCTCCGCCCCTCCTTCCTCACCTGTCCCTTCTGAACAGCCTGTAGCCATCGATAGCCACATTCCAGTCATGGGATTTGTCCCACCAAGTTTCAGTTATGGCAATCAGGTCGTAGCTTTCTAGCAGCACAGCAGCTTCCAGCTCCTCCTGTTTGTTCCCCATGCTGTGTGCGTTCATGTAGAGGCATTTCATCTGGGCTGTTGGCCGTGTCACCTCCTCAGTGGAACATCCCTCGTTTCCCTCGGGGTGTTTCACGAAGGTTTCCTTGTGAGCTCTAACTATCGCAGGCGCCCCCAGCTCATCTCTGCCAGACTTCAACTGTGCTGCAGCGTCCCCGTCATGCCTCTGGGCAACAGGTTGAGGGCTCACAGTAGCACCCCGTCCCTCTAACCATTGCGTACCATCCCACAGCTTGTCACAGGCAAGCCTGATATATTCCCCCTCCCCGTTCACATCTAGTTTAAAGCCCTGTCAATGAGCCCCGCACGTTCCTTATGATCCCCTTGCAGGAGAGGGATAAAGAGAAATCAGCTTTTACTTGGCAAGGTATGCAATACACCTT
The DNA here is from genome assembly GCF_030463565.1 of Pelecanus crispus. Lineage (NCBI taxonomy): Eukaryota > Metazoa > Chordata > Aves > Pelecaniformes > Pelecanidae > Pelecanus > Pelecanus crispus. The sequence continues at coordinate 690,263 of NC_134666.1, forward strand.
TAACAGGCTCCCACAGGGATATAAACATTCACCCACGATTGCTTACGCTGTGCCTGATGAACTCGTACAGTCTCACTCCCTCAAGATCAGAACTGTACCAATATGTAGAGGAGATGCTAATCGGAGGGACCTCCCCTGAAAAGGTGGGGAAAGCGGCAGCAGCAGCAGTGTGCCAAAGGCTACCGAAAGCAGAAGTTGAAATGCCACCAGAAAAATGTCAGGGACCAAGTAGAGAAGCAACATTTTTAGGTACTTGGTGGATTGCAGGTAGCGCAGCAATCCCACTGGACACCCTCAGTAAAAGAGAATCGAGGAAAGAATTGCAACAGCTTGTGGGCACTTTAGGGTACTGGAGGGATCACGTACCTGGAGTTTCTAGCATTGCTCGCCCACTGTACTCACTTTTACGAAAGGGAAAACCATGGGAATGGAACCCAGAGCATGAAGAGGCAATCAAAACTCTAATACAGGAATTAAAACCACACCAGTCACTGGGGCCAGTACAACCCCGCGACCCTATTAGAGCAGAATGGGGGCTTGCAGAACACGGTACTTACTGCAATCTATTCCAGACCGGCCCGAGTGGGCCACAAAGACCTTTACTGTTTAACTCAATTGCATCAAAAGAGACAGGAGAGAGATGTTCCAAACGGGAAAAAGGACTCCTATCTTTAGTCCGAGCAGTGAAACAAGTTGAGAACATACACCAGGGGCAACCTGCTCAGACTAGAGGGCCGTTTAATTTGCTAGAAACAGTCCTAAAAGGAGCTGCTCCCCCAGAAGGAATTGCACAAAACCCCTCCATCAGCAGTTTATAAAGTGGGGGTCGGGGGTCTACTCTGAACCTCGTGACTCAACGGAAGGGTCCTCTTCACTCTTTGTATTTCTCCCCTTAGACATAAACCGTTGACCAAATCTGAGACTAAGATTGGACCCGGCCACACGTGAGCTCCACCAGGAGTTCAGAAAGCAAGGGGCTCTACTCTGAACCTCGTGACTCAACGGGAGGGTCCTCCTTGCTATTTTGCATCCCTGGTCTCCCTGTGAAACATTTTAACTCGAGTGTAACTAAGTTTTCCTTTGTATGTTTCTTCCATGCAGTCATTACCAGAGTGAACCTTGATATCAAACTTAATGTTAAGTTGCACTTTTACAACAGCCTATGAAAACCACTTTTGCTAATACCTTTGTCGGCGATTCCTTCAGCGTTCTAAATCACCCATTTGTGACAAATGGGCAGAGTCGGCAGGATCCTAAATCGGGATTCGCGACAGCCATCCAGCCACTCGTTTACCCAGCAAAGAGTATGCCTGTCCGAGACATGAGCAGCCATGACCTTCCCCAGCGCCGAGGGCAGACTGACAGGCCTGTAGTTCCTCGGATCCTCCTTCCGGCCCTTCCTGGAGATGGCCATCACATCTGCCAACCGCCAGCCCCCTGGGCCCTCCCCCCGGTTTAGCCAGGACTGCTGATAAATGAGTGAATGTGGCTTGGTGAGCCCTTCCGCCAGCTCCCTCGGTACCCTTGGGTGGATCCCATCCAGCCCCATGCACTTGTGCGTGTCTAAGTGGTGTAGCAGGTGGCTAACCATTTCCCCCTGCATTACGGGGACTTCATTCCGCTCCCCGTCCCTGTCTTCCAGCTCAGGGGGCTGGGTACCCCGAGACCGACTGCTCTGACTATTAAAGACGGAGGCAAAGGCGGCAGTAAGTACCTCAGCCTTTTCCTCAGCCTTTGTCACTATGCTTCCTCCCGCGTCCAATAACGGATGGAGATTCTCCTTAACCCTCCTTTTGTCGGCAGTGCATTTATAGAAACATTTTGATTGTCTTTCACGGCAGTAGCCAGATTAACTTCTAGTTGGCCTCTAGCCCTTCTAATTTTCTCCCTGCATAACCTCAGGACAGCTTTGTAGCCCTCCTGAGTTGCCTACCCCTTCTTCCAAAGGCCACACTTCTGCCAGCTGCTTCTAGAATATTTCATGTGTCTCTTCATCCTGCTTGGGTGCTCTAGAGCAGACTCCCACCCACGACAGCTGCCTTGTTGGCCTTCCCCCTGCTTCGTAGCCATAACCGCTCCACCCTTTCATCGCCATGGTCAAGCTCTAGACAGTCAAAACACTCCTTAGCGCTGCCTCAGTCTCCCTCCCCTGCGGGAGCCCCGCCCTCCCGAGGTGCCCTGGGGGGGGGGGGGTGGGGCGTGCCAGGGGGCGGTGCTTGGGGAGGGGCTGCACCCCGGGGGCGTGGCCACGGTGGGCAGGCCGGGCTGTGAGGTCACAGAGCCCTGCTGTGCCACGCCCTGAGGTGCTGTCCTGTGCCGCGGGCACCGCTACGGCAGTGCCGGCAGCAGCAGCGGCAGCGGCGGCAGCAGCAGCAGCAGCGGCGGCGGCAGCAGCAGCAGCAGCGGCGGCATGGTGCAGGCACGGGGGCCTTTGGCCCCCACCCGCATCCTTATCCTCCTCCTCCTGGTGGCCCTGCAAGGCCGGGGTGCCTGGGCTGCTCCGTGGCGAGCGCGGGGATTAGGTATGCGGGCGGGCGAGGGCCGGCACCCAGCCCTGGGCAGCGTGGCACCGTGCCCACCGCAGCTGAGGGTGGCAGCGGGGCTGGGGTCATGACGGGGCAGGGCCGGGAGAGCAGCGGGGCCCGGCTGGGCTGGGTGAGCCGTAAGCCCGGGGGCATAGACGGGGCAGCGGCGGGGCAGCCTCGCACTGGCCGGCAGGCTCTTCTCCACGAGATGCGGGAATGAGCATTGGTTTCCTCCCGTGCTTTCATGTGGGCTGCTTTTGTGCGCAGGAGAGATCTCCCAGTAAGAAATCCCCGAGGGGCCCTATGTTTGTCCCTCCGGTCCTTGAGGGGTCTTGCACGTGGCCTGGAAACGGTATTTTGAGAGCTTCCAGGTTGGTGCCAGCCAACAGGTCACTCGGGCCCCTCTGCAGATTTGGAAATCTCCACCCACGTCTGGGTCCCGCCCCATTACCTGGCCCCCCTCCAGTCACCGCAGGTCACCGTGAAAGAAGTAGATCACAACACCTAATGGAAACGTGCTTGATTACAGCTGTGCCTGTAGGCGATGGCCACCCGACTTCTCCGGCTGATCTTGTCGGCGAGCCTCAGGACGATCCCCCAGGTATGTCACCGGAGTGAATGAGCACTGAGCTTTTACTATGCTGTCCATATGAAATCTAACTGCATGTTTTCTTGCCCAATGCTCAGACGTGCGGCAGAGCAGAGGGGGAATGGGTCGGGGCTCAGTGATGTGCCCTGCGGCACTCTGCCTTGCGAAGCTGTCTTTGCCAGCCTCTCCCAGCCTGCGCTGCTTCCAGTGCCCGCTGCAAAGCCAGCGGGCTTGTTGGGGCTGAGCTTAGAGCTGGTGGGACCTCCAGGGAGTCCTTTCTCCCGACAGCTCCGTGCATGCTTTCCTCTGGATCAGCATGCTCCAGGCACCCAGTAACTGTCTGCACACTGCTCCTGAGTGGAAGGGAGAGGAGACAAGTGCCACGGGGCAAGCCCGCGTTTGAACTGCATTCAGTGCCGTTCAGATCTGAAGAAGTACACCGAAATATTTCACGGGAGCCGCTCTGGTTTTTTTGTTTACAGACGTGGCCGGAGGCGATGGATATGCAGCTTCCCGGCTGGGTTCCAGGGCTGACGCGCTGGCAGGCGGCTCGGGTACGTCATGGCTTTTGACTTGCTTTGAGAGCTGCCAGCTCAAAGCCCAAAAGTGAGCGAGGCGTCTCTTGCGGGCGTGAGAATACAGACCTGCATCAATGTGCCGTGTCATTACGTGATCCCCTCATACGTTCTGCTCTTCAGTTATGACGGTGTCTATCGCAATGTATGATGAAACCTTCTCATGGGTCGTTTGTTTGCAGATGTGGCTCCAGCTCCTCGGCTGGATCCTGAGCTGGAGCTCACCTGGCATCCCAGGGGTGAGTAGTCAGTCTTGACTGACTGCACAGAGTAAGCACTGTTTTTCAGTGTTTTATGAGTGAGAAATTTAACTTGATACTTTCTGTTAAGGTCCTCATAAAGCCAAAGGAGGGAAATCTTCCCAGCAGTCATCAGAAGTCCTAAAGGAAATCCTAAATGAACTGGAGAAAGCAGCACATGGTGGGTATACATCCCTCTTAAGCAGAAGACTTGGGAAGCTGACGTTTTAGATACGTGTATGCACAAGCCGCAGCCTGCACCAGCAGAAAGGGATGCATCAGAGCCTCGCTGCACTGACAGTCGATTACACGCTGTATTGACACACCATTTCATGCCTTACAGGCTCTGGTGAGCCACAGAGATGGTCTCCTTGACGTCTGAGGGCACTCAGTGACACCTCGGGGCCAGGGGCAGGTGAAAGCTGCACACCCAGCTTGAGGCCGGACACCTGACTTGACGGCAGCTAAAATGCAGGGCTGTCAGCTCCGTCTCGGGTGGCTTAGCTGGCTGTCTCTAGTTGTGGTTTAGGCAACTCGGTTGTGGTTTTCCTCTTGTTTTGCGGCTCTGTGGGCTCTTCACTGCCACCACCAGAATAGGTTTGCGAGAGCTTGGCGTTCAGTCCACTGTGTGATGGAGCTGGCATGATGGGCTGTGCTTCTCAGAAGGGCTCTTTCCTCAGCTGAACTGGCTACACAGCCCTGCTGTGCTCTCTGAAGGAAGGCATTTAGCAGCATCTTGCAGTTTGCCCAGAAAGCACTAAAGTGCAAACAAGATGAGATGCAATCTCCTAGTGTCTCAGCAGGTCAGGTTTTGCTGTCTACTGGTAAACCGCAAAGCGTCTAGCTCTTAAATTTTTCCCACACATTGTTTGGACGAGTGACGAGGTGCACCCCCAAATGCCCGGGCTTTGTTTCTAAGCGCTATTAATGTGTTTTGCCTCCTGAAGATACTGTGTTCCTGATGAGGAAGCGTTACTTCTAATTAAAACTGGCATGACCCTCTTTCTTTCTAAAGAGACGGACCGTGAGACTGTGGCGAAGGAGGTGCTCCAGGAAGGAGCCAGTCACGCAGCGCCAGTGCCGGATGCCAAAGCAGGGGCACCTCAGCCAGCAGGCGTGCCAGGTAATTGCTGTCCCTCGCTCGTCCAGTGTCGCAGATCAAAATCACTGTGTGCCTGCAGGCTCCTCCCCTGGGGCCCGCTACGGCCCGTCGTGTCAGCAGCCAAACTATTAGTACAGAGCGAGCGTTCTAAAAGAAGCCAGGAACGGCTCTCTGAGGATGACTGTCATCTCTGGGGCGTGGAGGTTATTGCCATCAGTGTGCCAGAGGGACGCTGGTAACCCTCTGTGGAGGCAGTGAGTGAGATGCTCTCCTGCCACCGCACCCCGTTCACGGGGATTTCAGCACTCTGCCGTTTTGGGAACGAGGCCATCTGAACCACATTCAGGAGATGATGGGAAATACGACTCTTCATCGAATGTACCTCCCTCAGTAGCTGCATCCCAGAGCTTGCCGTGAGGCCCTAGAGGCCCTAGGCACAGCAGAAGGGGATCCGTCCTGCGAACCGAGGGCCAAAGGGAGTCACTCACGCATCAGGCAGTGGCTTGGAGGAACCCGCACCGCCCCTCTGCATCCTCTGTGCCTGAGCCGTGCTGAGGCTTTACCTTTTTCTGATTCTCAGCAGTGCTGTCCAAGTCCGGGGAAGACCACCACGCCGGGATACATGGATTTTTCCAAAAGAATCCAGGTACTGAGCAGTCTTGCAGGGGGCCATGAGTGGGAGACAAGTCCTGAAAACTGGAGGCATGCAAGCGGTGCCCATGCGGGAGAAAAGGCGAAGGGGGAGAGGAAGGTTCAGGTGTCTCCTGGGAGGGCCTGCCTCGGTCCATCCCTCGGGGTGTGGGTGCTGGGCTGGGGAGGGAGAGCTGGGGGTGGCACCCCTGACGCAGGGATGGGTTTTGTCCGTGTTGCTCAAAGGAGCGATTGGTCGAACAGCTGCGCCCCCGCCACGTGCTCTCCATCTGCTCTCACGAGTTCTGTTCAGTGCCGTAACTTGCAGAGAATGAAAATGGGCAAGCACAAAAGAAAATGTGAAGGGTGGCCAAGAAGGGGGAGCAAACCCGTGACACTTGGGAGAACTGGATTACGGCCATCCCAGCGCGTAAACAAAGCCGAGAGGAGAAAGAGAGGCTCCAGAGTGCATTGATTTGCAATGCCGTTGGGAGTTTCCTTTGTTTCTACCAAAACCAAGGCAATGTTGCAGGCCCAGGACGTTCACAAAGTGAGGAAGAACGTTTCCTGGCACAGTCAGACCTCCAGTGAGATTACCAGGAGTGCGCAGGACACGCTAACGTGCAGCATTGTTCCTCCAGGTGTGGATGGCAGGAGAAGCTCCAATGCTATGGATCCTGAAGATTTCCGGAGATACTGCATAGAAGGCGCCATGGCGATCTTGGGCTCCATGCTGCTTGGCATGGTATGTTGGTGCGCGATCTGTCTGTGGAGGAAGAGACAACGGTGAGTTATTGGGAGGGCTTTTTGCCAAACTTCTGTCTTGGCTGCTGTTAGCTGTGAAGCATTTCGAGGTAGGGTATTCCGGAGTGCCGAGTTAGTTCCTGGCCAGACTCTACTGAGATTTCTGCAGTAAGATGCTTTAACTGGCCTCTCAATTCACGGGCACTCTTTACTCAAACCACCTCTTTACTGTGGCAAGGTCTTAGTGAAAAGTGACCCTGCCTCAGCAAGAGCGGACCCAGCGACAGACGCAGCAGCACAAGGACAGAAATGAAAAACAACAAGGGATGACACTGCCGTAGGAAGAGAGAATTGCCAAGCGTGACATCTCCCTGCCAGTGAACCTCCCAGCAGAAATCACCCTGTTAGGTGATGCCGTAAATCCCAGGTGTTCACCTCGGCCAAGGTGTCCCAGCACCTCAGAGCGTGGGGAGGAACCTTCCCAGCTATCTGCCTTGCCTTGGAGCAGGAGTGTGTCAGCCTGTCCCATCTGCACCCCAGCACTGTCAGGGTGTTGTCTGTGCAGGGGTATTCTGAAGAGGGGCTGGAGAGCACCTCCCCGAACAGAGAGCCGAGGCTGTCGCCTTGTCTGGTCAGGGACGGGCAGGGGAGCGGAGGGCTGGTCTCTGCCAGGCACGCTGAGAAAGGCGAGCAGGAGGCTCCCCTGGCCCTGCAGTGCCGTGTCCAGCTTTGGTCCCCTCGCTCTGTCGCGGTCAGCTCCCCTTCCCGGCACGTGCAGAGCAGGCAGGGCAGGATGGTCAGGGCCGAGAGGAGACAAGCCAGGGGCAAGCGAGCAGAGCCCCAGCTGAGGGGTGCGGGGCACCCCCGTCTTCTGCACAGAGCTCTCTGTGCCCACAGCTCCCACGTGCAGCCGGGTGCCCGCACACGTGCGCCCAGCGCTGCCCCGCACGCTCGCACCTGCCCGGCACCGCAGCCGCGGCAGGGCATCAGCAGCCTCTTCTCTCCACAGGCGCCTCTCCGCAGCTTCCTGAACCCGGCCCGACACCACCAGCTTCCCCTCGCACCCCGACAGCCGTCCCGCACACCCTGACAGCCGTCCTGCGCGCCCCAGCACCACTTAGAGCCAGACCCAACACCAGCAGCCACCACCTCTGCCTGGAAAACCGGCCCGCCTGCCACACAGCCCCGGGGCACTGGACCCCATCCCCACCAGCCCTCCAGCCCCCGGAGGAACTGCAACCCCCCCCCCCCTGCCCCCCAAGCCCATTGCCCTGATCCTCCTGCAAGGCCTTGAGGCGGCCCCACCAGGGCACAGATTGGGGGTGCGACGAGAGTCGACTCCCGATGGACAGCTTCAGGGGGTGACCATTTATTGCTGAATAACAGCATAGCAATAAATATGCAGCAGTAGCGCAATTGTCTGTGTCGTAATGGCAGCAAAGCCAGGAATTCACCAACTCTGGGCTGAGCTTTATATGGGGGCACAAAGGGATGTGGATGCCTGCAGTGTCAGCAGGCAGGGAGCTGGGCATGGGACCTACCGACCGTAAAAATGAGGGTTTGGACCATCAAAAGGAGGCTGTCTACTCCTGAATCAATGCATTTTCAGGGAAAAGGAACCTTTGAGCCCTAAAAGAGGGGCTTGGACCATAAAAAGGAGGGTTTGGACGCTCCAAACGCGGCTTGGACCCTAGAAACAACTGGCTGGATCCTAAAAATGCTGCTTTGGAGCCTGAAAATGAGGTTTGGAAATAAAACGTGTATTTGGACTCTAAAAAGGAGACTTTTCAAACTACAATGCAGCCTTTGGACGATTAAAATGACACTTTGCAGCCTAAAAAGAGACTTTGGACTCCGAGTGTTTTGAGTCAGAAACTTACAGGGCAGGAAAGAGCACTCAAGAATCCTGAGCTCTGGACTCTACTGTTCTTCCACAATATTGTGAGAACATCTAAAAGACAGGTCAAGAAGTTCAGATCAAATTAAAAGGAGGCAAGTTGAAACGCGTCATTCTTGAGTACAGGCTTTTTGACGGGAATTCTGCCTTTATAGAACAAGCATGGAAAAGGATACCCTGGCCTCCCCCCCCGCCCTGCTCCCCTGCCATGTAAAATAGGTCCCAACCATCCAGTTTACCTTCCCAGCATCTTAAAAAGAGTCCACCATATCATTTTTTTCCACTGATATATAACATCCTGTTTACTTTTAGTGAGTTTAAGCAGCTACGTCTGACAAATAAAAACTGAAATTCAGGGTTATGCATTTAAAGCAAAAATTTGGCATACGTATATATTACACTGACATGTATTCTCTAGCTTTGCTCTGAAAACCACAGGGGGATCTTTGTGTTTGCACATGGAAAACACCCTTAGGAAAGCTTCAGGAAGCATCTGTGTCACTGATACACCAAGTTTAAAATTTTAGACTCCTTTTACAAAGGTCAAAGGGCAACACAACCTACCTAGAGGAGGATCTGGTCACTGGTAAACAAGAGGGATGCTCTTTCAAGCATGACAGATACTCCTTCTTTAACCTCACCTTTAGGGAACACCACGGTTAACACAACCGAGTGAAGCAGATACTTTTTCTTCACCGGATTCTGATTACGGATGAAAACAAAACTGGTATGATGTATATTAGAGTAACACTTGAAGCGGTAACATCTTTATGAGCATCATTTTTTCTTCGAAAACTTTGCTTTCCATTCCTCACCTGCTCTAACAGAATCCACGTTTGGCCTATTTCAAAACATTTTTTCTCCTGGTGATAATAACTGAGCTCCATCACAGTTTATCACCACCCATCAGTCTGGTTTTAAGGCTCTGTTTGACACAGACCTGACCATTCCAGTAGTGTCGTCAGCCAGTTGGCCATTCAGCCTGCTAGCATTCCTGAAGCTGACAGTACCTTAGCTACTGAAGACAAAATTCAAAGACCTTTTCTGCAGCAAAGCCCTTTAGGCAAATTAACCATTTTGCAAAAGCTCTTGACAACTTCACTCAATAGTAGTAGAAAAATTCAAGACTTCTGAAATGTATCTCTGCCTATGCATGTCATGCAGTCCAATGGCATCCCGAAGGCCTCTGACATTGTGCTCTTAAGTCTCTTCGCAGACATTCTCCTGAACATAGTTTAAACATCTTGCCATGGTTTAACCCCAGTCGGCAACTAAGCACCACAGAGCCACTTGCTCACCCTCCCCCCACACCCCGGTGGGATGGGGGAGAGAATCGGGGTGGGGGTGGGGGGGGAGAAGTAAAACCCATGGGTTGAGATAAAGGCAGTTTAAAAGGACAGCAGAGGAAGAGCAATAATAATAACAACGATAAAAGAACGTACAAAGCAAGTGATGCCCAATGCAGTTGTTCACCACCTGCCGACCAATGCCCAGCCCGTCCCCGAGCAGTGATCGAGCCCCCCAGCCAACTCCCCTCACTTTCTATACTGAGCATGATGTCCTATGGTATGGACTATCCCTTTGGGCAGTTTGGGTCAGCTCACCTGGCTGTGCTCCCTCCCAGCTTCTTGTGCACCTGGCAGAGCATGGGAAGCTGAAAAGTCCTTGACTACCATAAACACTCCTGAGCAACAACTACAACATCAGTGTGTTATCAACATTATTCTCCTGCTAAATCCAAACCACAGCACCACACCAGCTACCAGGGAGAAAATAACTCTATCCCAGACAAAACCAGGACATATCTGCAGATAAACAGCGAGCTTTAGGTCCCCAAGGTCCCATGCCTGCCGTCCCCACGCACCTTCATTGGTGCCCACCAAACCACTCGATCACTCCCCTTCTCAACTGGACAGGGGAGAGAAAATATAACAAAAAAGCTCGTGGGTCGAGATAAGGACAGGGAGATGACTCAGCAATTACCATCAGGGGCAAAACAGACTCGACTCGGGGAGAATTAGTTAATTTATTTCCAATCAAAACTGAGTAGGGTAATGACAAATAAACCCAATTCCTAAACCCCCTTCCCCCGACCCCTCCCTTCTTCCTGGGCTCAACTTCACTCCCGATTTCTCTCTACCTCGTCCCCCCGAGAGGCGCAGGGGGATGGGGAATGGGGGTTGTGGTCAGTTCATGACATGTCATCTCTGCCGCTCCTTCCTCCTCAGAGCAGGACTCCTCACACGCTTCCCCTGCTCCAGCGTGGGGTCCCTCCCACGGGGTGCAGCCCTTCAGGAGCAGACTGCTCCAGCGTGGGTCCCCTGCGGAGTCACAACTCCTGCCAGCAAACCTGCTCCAGTGTGGGCTTCCCACGGGGTCACAGCCTCCTTCGGGCACATCCCCCTGCTCCGGCGTGGGGCCCTCCATGGGCTGCAGGTGGATATCTGCTCCACCGTGGACCCTCCATGGGCTGCAGGGCCACAGCCTGCCTCACCGTGGTCTTCACCACGGGCTGCAGGGGAATCTCTGCTCTGGTGCCTGGAGCACCTCCTCCCCCTCCTTCTTCACTGACATTGGAGTCTGCAGAGTCGTTCCTCTCACATATTCTCGTTCCTCACGCCGGCTGCACTTTGTGTGTCTCTTTGGGTTTTTTCCCCCTTCTTCAATGTTGTCATAGAGGCGCTACTACCGTCGCTGACTGGCTCGGCCTTGGCCAGTGGCAGGTCCATCTTGGAGCCAGCTGGCATTGGCTCTATCAGACACAGGGGAAGCTTCCAGCAGCTTCTCACAGAAGCCACCCCCATAGCCCTGCCACGAGCAAAACCGTGCCACGCAAACCCAAGACAGCCATCATGCTGTAGATTTCTTCCTGGAGCGAGTTCATCCAGCCCTGCAGACTGCAAGACAACGTGGATGGGCGCAGATCGATTAACTGGTATTCTGCAGGAAGCCATAATCAAACTCCAGGTAATGAATGTTAAGAGTTTGGTTGCCACTACGGGCCTATAGGATCCTGATTGCTCTGAGGCATCTCCTCTGGGTCCGAACCCTTACTGGTTTACCTAAACAACCCAATCCAGCACATGCTAACCCTTGCACAGGAAATCATTTACATGATTCAGACTTAGCTGAAGATTAGACTGCCCTATTTGCACATCTACCAGGGCAATATTGGATAGGTGAAGAAAGGGCATTTGAGGATTGACCTTCCACCTGAGCTGAAAAGTGGATTCTAAGTGCACTAATACCATCCGCACAGGTTAGAACCACTATCTTTTCTGCCTCTGGCGCTCCTAGCTACTGATATCTACGGGGAAAAGTGTTACAGCCCTCTGATGGAAGGTGGCACTAAGTCCCCCCCGTCTGTAACAGCTTTTATCCCGCCGTTAGGGGTTGCAAAACTAGAAAGAGCTATTGCAAATGTGTCAAGAGAATTCTAAAAAGTCATTAATGAAACCACAGAGTATTACAACCCTACAGGAAGAAATCAACTTATCACCACAAATGGTAATACAGAATCGATTAACCCGAGACCACCTTTTAGCAGCACAGGACGCAGTGTGTGCATTGTTGAATCACAGCTGCCGTTTTTGCTATGTACATCAAGACCAGAAAAATAAAACGGATAGAAACAAGATAAAGACTCATTTAACTATATGACACAAAGTAAGGCAAGGATCTTCCCTCAATCTCTTTGGGTGCTTAACCTCTTGGCTCCCAGACTCAGGTAGAGGACTGTGCACTACAAGGATTTGGGTTGTTGCATTCACTATGTTGGTTTGGTTAGTAATTATATATGTGTGTTTACAGTGTTGTATTAACTTATGCACTCAGCTTACGACGTAAATAATGAATAGTATAGTGTGACCCTGGTGGTCAGAAGAAAAGCAAGGTAGATCTCATTCCTAGATACATCGAGTTGACATTGTACACTGCCCAGCCATGGTTCAGTCAGCATGCCTAAAGGACCCCAGCTCACTGCAAGAAGGAGGACAGCCCCCACCCTGAAGAAGAAAGGATACCCCTGCACTACCCAGATCATGCCAGCAGCCCAGCCCCTCCCACACCTCTGGGAAACCCTGCCCTTACCTGGCATCAGAGATAAGGAACTGCAGCAAGAGTCACTCCAGGGACATCTAGATCAAGAAAGAAGCAGATGCGTGATGATGACGCAGAGATAGAGTTGCTTTGCAAAACAGCAGCGTGTGCGTGTGCCATTGGTCAAATTGCATTGGACCTCGATGCCTGAAAGGTCTAAGAACTACATGTCAGACCGCATTCGGGGTGCCCCAGTTTGAACGGGACACCTCATGTGCATGACCGCAAGAATTCCTCTTGTAATGCTGTACTTTGTGTCCCAGCCTCTCTCCTTGGTCTGCACGGGCCAGTTGCCAAATTTTCCTGACGGCTCCCCATCATGGCTGCACGGTACCAGTACCGGCACCAGTTCCACCACACTTGGGAGCAGCATATTCCCCCTCCGGGGCAGAGAGGGGGAGGAAAAACACAAGCCAAAAGCGCCCCATCCCCACCACAGGGGTGGGATGGGGCAGCACACACACGTCGGCATTGCAGGGCCACTGGTGCCAGCCCCCTGCCTGCCCCTTGGACAGGAAATTCCCCTCCCTGCAAAAAGCATACTTGGGATGGGAAACCGTGGGGATGGCAAATGGGGCTGAGCAATCATGGGTGGGATGGGAAGCCATCGTCAGGACGGGAACTCACCGGCAACCTCTCTCCTCACCCCTCCCGAGCTGATGGACCGCAAGATGGGACCAGGGGGGTAAAGCCCCTCCCACTGTAAGGGAAGATCAGGTTCGAGACCACCTAACGAACCTCAATGTACACAAGTCTGTGGGACCTGATGAGATGCATCCCAGAGTTCTGAGGGAATTGGCTGATGTAGTTGCCAAGCCACTCTCCATGATACTTGAAAAGTCATGGCAGTCAGGTGAAGTCCCTGCTGACTGGAAAAAGGGGAATGTTGTGCCCATTTTTAAAAAGGGAAGAAAGGAGGACCCTGGGAACTATCGACCTGCCAGCCTCACCTCTGTGCCTGGGAAGATCATGGAACAGATCCTCCTAGAAGCTATGCTCAAGCACATGGAGGACAGGGAGGTGACTCGAGACAGCCAGCACGCCTTCACCAAGGGCAAGTCCTGCCTGACCAACCTAGTGGCTTTCTATGAAGGAGTGACGGCATCAGTGGGCAAGGGAAAAGCAACAGATGGGATCTACTTGGACTTTTGTAAAGCCTTTGACACAGTCCCCCACAACATCCTTCTCTCTAAATTGGGGAGATATGGGTTTGATGGGTGGACTGTTTGATGGATAAGGAATTGGCTGGATGGTCGCATCCAGAGGGTTGTGACCAATGGCTCGATGTCCACATGGAGACCGGTGACAAGTGGGGTCCCTCAGGGGTCCGTACTGGGACCAGTGCTGTTTTAACATCTTCATCAATGACATAGTGGGATTGAGTGCACCCTCAGCAAGTTTGCAGACGACACCAAGCTGAGTGGTGAGGTTGACACACCAGGAGGATGAGATGTCATCCAAAGGGACCTGGATAAGCTGGAGACGTGGGCCTGTGTGAACCTCATGAGGTTCAGCAAGGCCAAGGGCAAGGTCCTGCACCTGGGACGGGTCAACCCCCGGTATCAGTACAGGTTGGGGGATGAAGGGATTGAGAGCAGCCCTGCAGAGAAGGACTTGGGGGTACTGGGGGATGAAAAGCTGGACGTGAGCCGGCAATGTGCGCTTGCAGCCCAGAAAGCCAACCGCATCCTGGGCTGCATCAAAAGAAGCGTGGGCAGCAGGTCGAGGGAGGTGATTCTGCCTCTCTACTCTGCTCTGGTGAGACCTCCCCTGGAGTACTGCGTCCAGCTCTGGGGCCCTCAGCACAAGAAGGACATGGACCTGCTGGAACGGGTCCAGAGGAGGGCCACCAAAATGATCCGAGGGCTGGAACACCTCTTCTATGAGGGCAGGCTGAAAGAGTTGGGATTGTTCAGCCTGGAGAAGAGAAGGCTGCGAGGAGAGCTTATTGCGGCCTTTCAGTACTTAAAGGGGACCTATAGGGAGGATGGGGGCAATCATTTTAGCACAGCCTGTTGTGACACGACAAGGAATAATGGATTTAAACTAAAGGACTGGATATAAAGAAGAAATTTTTTACAGTGAGGCTGGTGAAGAACTGGAACAGGTTGCCCAGAGAGGTAGTGGAGGCCCCATCCCTGGCAACATTCAAGGTCAGGTTGGATGGGGCTCTGAGCAACCTGATCTGGTTAAAGATGTCCCTGATGGGAAACCATGGAGGGATGGGAAACCATCATTCAAGACGGGAAATCATCAGCAGGATAGAAAATCATCCAGAGGGGAAGTTGTGGTGGTATGAAAAATCAAACCATCGCAAGGCTGGCTGAAGCAGGTGATGGCACAATGGTCGCCGTGGGGACAGACCCCCCCAGAATGCTGCTTGCCCCCAACAAACCCCACCCTGAGCAACCGCCATGGCAGGTACGGCAGCAGGCTCCCACTCCTCCTGGGGCTCCTGCCTTCCAGGTAACCCTGCAAACGGCTCTGCCCACCAACACCTCACCCCAGCGCTCCTCTTCGCTTCCCCCAACAGAGAGGTTCCCTCTCCGGCTGCCGATGGCTTCGCAGGTGCCCGGTGTGAGGTTCACCGCCCCGGCCATGCCACTACCAGTCACTGCCTGCGTGCTGCCCTCTGTCCCGGGGTTCCCGGTGTCCTCTGAGCCTGCCAAAGTCCACACCGTCACCTACCAGCTGCCTCAGGCCACCGTCTGCCAGGGGGTACCAGGGCCCCAGGGGGCCTTGGGGCAGGTGCTGCAGCTCCCACAAGTGCCGCAGCTCCCACAAGGGGTGCAGCTCCCACAAGTGCCTCAGCTCCCACAAGTGCCGCAGCTCCCCCACGGGGTGCAGCTCGCACAAGTGCCGCAGCTCCCACAAGTGCCGCAGCTCCCCCACGGGGTGCAGCTCCCACAAGTGCCGCAGCTCCCACAAGTGACGCAGCTCCCCCACGGGGTGCAGCTCCCACAAGTGCCGCAGCTCCCACAAGTGCCGCAGCTCCCCCAAGTGCCGCAGCTCCCCCACGGGGTGCAGCTCCCACAAGTGCCACAGCTCCCCCAAGTGCCGCAGCTCCCCCATGGGGTGCAGCTCCCACAAGTGCCGCAGCTCCCCCACGGGGTGCAGTTTGGCCCCGTGGCTGCTCCCTGTCCCCCTGCCTATGGGCAGCAGGTGGTGACGGGGACGCTGCTGCCCCACCAGACAATGGGGCTGGGGCCGGGGGCCGGAGGACAGGGCCAGCCCCTGTACCCCATGGGCTCCTGCATGCTGCACATCCCTGCCCGCCCCACTGCCCCGCCACCCCACCGCCCTGCTGCTCAGTATTGCGTGCAGGGCCCCCCTGTGCTCCCCACCCTGCCTGGCAGCGCCCAGAAGCCGCCACACACCTCCAACAATCTCGCGGCGGCCATCGAGGACACCGTCCCTGCCGACAGCCCCCACCAGCTTGACATGGCTCCACCGATCAGCACAACCATGACAAAGCCCAAAGGTGAGCTTTGGGGGGTGGCCGAGCTCACAGGTGGGTGCCCAAGCTGAGGAAAGCTTGCATCGCCCCGGGGTTGGCTTGGCTTTGTTTTCTTTTTCAGCAGCGCTGACCAGCCCAGCAGCCCCAGGGAAGTCCACAGACCTGCCTGAGCAGGGGCCAGCCGCCGCCTTTGCCGAAGCGTTTCCTCAGCAGGCAGAGGACACCGCTGTCAAAGACGTGCTCGCCTGGCTCAACACCATCGACAGCGAGGACACTGTCCCTGATGTCCCTGACAGCCCCAGATTGACCGCCTTCCTCCACGAGCTCCCTGACCTCTCTGAGTATGTGGCGGAGGGCGGCTGCCCCAAGGACCCAGCGGTGGTGGCAGGGTTGGGGGGCAGCAAGGACACCCTCCCTGATGTCCTTGATTTCCCCAACAGCCTCGCCAACACTGCTTTCCTCAATGAGCTCCACCACTTCTCGGAGTACGTGGCGGACAGCGACTGCCCCCAAGAACAAGCGGTGCTGGCGCGGCTAGGGGACAGCGAGGACACCATCTCCGCCGTCAATGTCCACAACTTGACCAACAAGGTCCTTGATGAGCTCCCCGACCTCTCCCAGTACGTGGCAGAGGGCCGCTGCCCCAAGAAGCGAGCGGTGGCGGTGGGGCTGGGGGCAGCGAGGACGCGTTCCCCCATGTCCCCGACGTCCCTAACTTGACCATCTCCCTCAACAAGCTCCCCAACTTCTCTGACTACAGGGCAGGCGGCGGCTGCAACAAGAAGCAAGCAGCAGACTTGGTGGTGGTGGACGGCAAAAACCTCTTCCCCGATGTCCCCGACAGCCTTGCCAGCACCGCCTCCTTCAGCAAAGTCCCTGACTTCTCAGACTACGGGCTGGAGGGCGACTGCCCCAGGGACCGCCTGGCGACAGCCATGCTGGGGCACGCTGACCCCTTCTGGGGGGTGCCGGGCTCCCCCTTGCACGACCCCAAGGGGAAGCAGGGTGGGGCGGCGGCAGACCTCCCCACCTGGCTGCCACTGGCTCCCTTGGAGACTTCCGAGGAGAGCTCTGCGGACACTTCAGAGGACAGTCCTCTGGAGACTCCCCTCAAGGATCCCCTGAAGGCTCCTCTGGACAGTCCCCTGCTGAGCCCCCTGCGGATCCCGCTGCTGAGTCCCCTGGCCAGCCCCACGCCTCCCTGCCCCCTCAGCCCCCTGCGGATCCCGCTGCTGAGTCCTCTGGCCAGCCCCACGCCTCCCTGCCCCCTCAGCCCCCTGCGGATCCCGCTGCTGAGTCCCCTGGCCAGCCCCACGCCTCCCTCCCCCGCATCATCCACCCTGCATGGCCCAACTGGACGAGGAGGCACTGCGGAGGCAGCCCCGGATGCTTTTGACACGCTTGCCACTGCCGCCGGGACTCGGCTCCTGCTCGCTGCTGCCCACACCAGCAGAGGCAGGAGGCAAGAAGGCCAAGCGCCCTGCGCTGGCCGGCACCACCAAGACAGAAGACACCTCCCAGCGGGACAACATCCCACCAAAGATACAGACGACGATCGTGGTGTGACAGTTAGCCAAACGCTCAAACGCCCTGTGGGAGGGGAAGCTGGACGGGGACGGTGCGGCGCGGGCGGCAGTGGGCAGCAGGTGGGCAGCAGCAAGCGCAGAAGATCCAACGGCAACAATGGGCCCACCAAGAGACGTAGAACCTGCGGCGATGCCAGGGGGCAAAGACCCTTCAGGCAGTGGAGGGGACAGGTTTAATGCAGCCGGTCCACCGAAACCCCGCAGCAGAGGCCTTAAACTGCTTGCCCGCAGCTCTCACCCCGTGCCCCGCCCCGGCCCAGGCACCCTCACCCGCCCCAGACCCCCGGCACCCCATAATAAATTGAAGCTACGGCTCCCCACTGCCTGGGGGATGCAATAGCTTCAATGGGACGGGCCACACAGCGCTGCCGGCCACCAGTGTGCCGGTGCCAGGGCCCAGCCTGGCCCCGCGGCTCTCGGCAGCACCGGGCCAGACGCCACTTCTGCAGCTCTGAGGCCGTCCCCGGGAGGTCCCGGGCCGGGAGGAAGCCACAGAACCATGGGGGCAGGGGCAAGGCGGAGCAGACGCACTCACCGCTACGGTACGCAGCAGCCTCCTCTGCCCGCCATGACGGCGCCGGGCCCCGGGCCTGCTGAGCGCCGCTTCCGCCGCCTTGATCCCACGACCCCGACAGCCCTGACCCCGGAGACGAGGACATGGCCCCTGCCCAGCAGAGGCTCCTGCCCTGGCACCACCTCGCCGTTACAAAAAGGAACCGCCGACCCAGAACCAGCATCCCCACCCCAGCCTGGTACCAACACCCCTGCTACCGCCATCTCTGCCCCATCCTGCTGCTGACAGCCCCACCACCGGCATCTCCACTGCAGGCGGGAACCAGTGTCCCCAGGAACAGCATCCCCGCCCCAGGGCCGAGGATGCCCCACACCGACCGGACGGCACACTTGCTGAACTCCATCCAGAGTTTACACTCGCTGGGGCAAAGAGTGAAGGTGGTGGGGGTGGTGCACCAACCACCCCAACCAGAGACCCAAGCTGGCCTCAGCGTGCCCCCCGCGGTCCCCGAGACCCAGCGCGCGGCCGGCTGCCTCCAAGCCCACGGCTGATGGCAAGAAGGACGCGGCACCAGCGGCACCATCGAGCAGCAAGGTGCACACCGGGGCTGCCGCCAAACCCAAGCAACCGAGCTGGCTGAGCTTGTCGCCCACAGAGTCCCAACCCCACGGCTGCCGCAACTTCCCGCCGACTCCCTGCTATCCCTCGGACCCTGGGGCATCCTCACGGCTCTGCCCACCCTGCTGGAGGAGAAAGAGGAGCAGTGCCCATCACACCCAAGCAGCAGCCCAAGCAGGAGCGCATGAAGAGGGCCCAGGAGGAGCGGGAGCGTGCAGCCCTGCAGACGTCACTGGGCCAGCTGCAGGTTTTTGGGCAGAGGGAGTTCGACGTGGGGATAGCCAACACGTACGGCTACCCATACCCCACCGGCCCAGCACCATCCCCCATAGCACCCGCGTGCGGAGGACATCCGGAGGCAGAGAGCTGCACCCAGCTGCTCCAGCCCCAGCGCTCTCCCAGACCCCTGTTTCTTGCTAAGTTCATTAAAAGAGTTGGCTGTTTGCTTTGCAGCACCTCTCTCTGCCTGCAGTCATTTGCTCAGCGCTGGGGGGGGGCAGGGGGGTTAATGCAGCCCCTGCCCACCCTGTGGGTGGCTGAGATGGGCTGTGGATAGAATCATAGAATCATAGAATCGTTTAGGTTGGAAAAGACCTTTAAGATCATAGAATCATAGAATGCTTTGGGTTGGAAGGGACCTTTAGAGGTCATCTAGCCCAACCCCCCTGCAGTGAGCAGGGACAGCTTTAACCAGATCAGGGTGCTCAGAGCCCCGTCCAACCTGACCTTGAATGTTGCCAGGGATGGGGCCTCCACCACCTCTCTGGGCAACCTGTTCCAGTGCTTGACAACCCTCATTGTCAAAAACTTCTTTCTAATGTCTAGTCTAAATCTATTCTTCTTTAGTTTAAATCCGTTATTCCTTGTCCTGTCACAACAGGCCTTATTAAAAAGATTCTCCCCATCTTTCCTGTAGGCCCCCTTTAAGTATTGGAAGGTCGCAATAAGCTCTCCTCGCAGCCTTCTCTTCTCCAGGCTGAACAACCCCAACTCTCTCAGCCTGCCCTCATAGAAGAGGTGTTCCAGCCCTCGGATCATTTTGGTGGCCCTCCTCTGGACCCGCTCCAGCAGGTCCATATCCTTCTTGTGCTGAGGGCCCCAGAGCTGGACGCAGTACTCCAGGGGAGGTCTCACCAGAGCAGAGTAGAGAGGCAGAATCACCTCCCTCGACCTGCTGGCCACGCTTCTTTTGATGCAGCCCAGGATACGGTTGGCTTTCTGGGCTGCAAGCGCACATTGCCGGCTCACGTCCAGCTTTTCATCCCCCAGTACCCCCAAGTCCTTCTCTGCAGGGCTGCTCTCAATCCCTTCATCCCCCAACCTGTACTGATACCGGGGGTTGACCCGTCCCAGGTGCAGGACCTTGCCCTTGGCCTTGCTGAACCTCATGAGGTTCACACAGGCCCACGTCTCCAGCTTGTCCAGGTCCCTTTGGATGACATCTCGTCCTCCTGGTGTGTCAACCACACCACTCAGCTTGGTGTCGTCTGCAAACTTGCTGAGGGTGCACTCAATCCCACTGTCTATGTCATTGATGAAGATGTTAAAACAGCACTGGTCCCAGTACGGACCCCTGAGGGACTCCACTTGTCACCGGTCTCCATGTGGACATCGAGCCATCGGTCACAACCCTCTGGATGCGACCATCCAGCCAATTCCTTATCCATCGAACAGTCCACCCATCAAACCCATATCTCCCCAATTTAGAGAGAAGGATGTTGTGGGGGACTGTGTCAAAGGCTTTACAAAAGTCCAAGTAGATCCCATCTGTTGCTTTTCCCTTGCCCACTGATGCCGTCACTCCTTCATAGAAAGCCACTAGGTTGGTCAGGCAGGACTTGCCCTTGGTGAAGGCGTGCTGGCTGTCTCGAGTCACCTCCCTGTCCTCCATGTGCTTGAGCATAGCTTCTAGGAGGATCTGTTCCATGATCTTCCCAGGCACAGAGGTGAGGCTGGCAGGTCAATAGTTCCCAGGGTCCTCCTTTCTTCCCTTTTTAAAAATGGGCACAACATTCCCCTTTTTCCAGTCAGCAGGGACTTCACCTGACTGCCATGACTTTTCAAGTATCATGGAGAGTGGCTTGGCAACTACATCAGCCAATTCCCTCAGAACTCTGGGATGCATCTCATCAGGTCCCACAGACTTGTGTACATTGAGGTTCGTTAGGTGGTCTCGAACCTGATCTTCCTTTACAGTGGGAGGGGCTTTACCCCCCTGGTCCCCATCTTTTGGTCCATCGATTCGGGAGGGGTGAGGAGAGAAGTTGCCGGTGAAGACCGAGGCAAAGAACTTGTTGAGTACCTCAGCCTTCTCCTCGTCCGTTGATACAAGTTCGCCTTTCTTGTTCATCAAGGGGGGTACGCTTTCTTTAACCTTCCCTTTCTGGTTGATATACCTGTAGAAGCCCTTCTTGTTATTCTTTACATCCCTTGCCAAATTCAGCTCCATCCTCGCCTTGGCCTTCCTGACCTCCTCCCTACACAACCGGGCCGTTTCCCTGTATTCCCCCCAGGACACCTGTCCCTGCTTCCACTGCCTGCGCAGTTCCCTCTTACTCTTTAGTTTGACCAGCAGGTCTCGACTCAGCTATGCTGGTGTCTTCCCTTCCTTGCCTGATTTTTGACACTTGGGGACTGATAGCTCTTGTGCTCTGTGGAAGGTGTCCTTAAAGATCTGCCAACTCTGTTCCGTTCCCCTGTCCCTGAGGACCGTCTCCCAGGGGGTCCTTCTGACTAACTCCTTGAAGAGCTGGAAGTTTGCTTTCCTAAAATTTAGCGTCCTGACTGTACTCCTCGCTTTTCCCATGTCCCAAGTCTCCAATAATCGAGAACTCTATCATATCATGGTCGCTAAGACCAAGACGGCCTCCCACCACAATATCTCCCACGAGTCCTTCTCTGTTTGTAAACAGCAGGTCAAGTGAGGCACCTCCCCTGGTAGGCTCGCTTACCAGCTGCGTCGGGAAGTTATCCTCCACACACTCGAGGAACTTCCCAGACTGTTGCCTCTCTGCTGGGTTGTATTTCCAGCAGATAGGATCTGTCCGGCAAGTTGAAGTCCCCCACAAGAACAAGGGCTAGCAATTGCAAGACTTCTGCCAGCCGCTTGTAGAATGTTTCATGTATCTCTACATCCTGGTTGGGTGGTCTATAGCAGACTCCCAACAGGACATCTGCCTTGCTGGCCTTCCCCCTCGTCCTTACCCACGAGCACTCGACCTTATCATCACCACTGTCGAGCTCTATGCAGTCAAAACACTCCCTAACATACAGAGCCACCCCACCGCCTCTCCTTCCCTGCCTATCCCTTCTGAAGAGCTTAGAGCCATCCAGTGCAGCACTCCAGTCATGAGAGTCGTCCCACCACCTTTCTGTGATGGTGACTATGTCATAGCTATCCTGCTGCACAAGGGCTTCCAGCTCCTCCTGTTTACTGCCCATGCTGCGTGCATTGGTGTAGATGCACTTGAGACGGGATATCGATTTTGCCGCCAACGTTGCCATGCCGCCCCTGGGCTCCTCACGAGCGAGCCTGCTTATATCCCCTTCCCCCTTCAAACTTAGTTTAAAGCCCTCTCAATGAGTCCTGCCAATTCATGGGCGAGGATCCTTTTCCCCTTTGGAGACAGCTGATCTCCATCAGCCACCAGCAGGCCCAGTGCCGTGTAAACCTCCCCATGATCGAAAAAACCAAAATTCCACTGGCAGCACCAGCCTCTGAGCCACCTGTTAATCAGGTGAGTTTTCCCATTCCTTTCAGCATTCTTCCCTGCCACTGATGGGATTGAGGAAAACACTACCTGTGCTCCC
Organism: Pelecanus crispus; assembly: GCF_030463565.1. Lineage (NCBI taxonomy): Eukaryota > Metazoa > Chordata > Aves > Pelecaniformes > Pelecanidae > Pelecanus > Pelecanus crispus. Next base: position 712,647 of record NC_134666.1, read on the forward strand.
GATCCTGCAACCAATCGCCCCAGTGCCCTGATGTCCCTTTTGATCACCTTTGGACTTCCCTCTGCAACTTCATCACTGCCAACCTGTACAACCAGCAGCGGGTAATAATTGGAGGGCCTTATGAGATCAGGGATTTTAATAACGTCCTCCCCGTCTCTTAGGTCCCCTCCTTCTGCTTGCCAGCAAGAGGGTAGGGGATCCTCCGCTCCTTGTGGGGCCTGTCCTGGTTTCGGCTGGGATAGAGTTAATTTTCTTCCTAGCAGCAGGCATAGTGCTGTGTTTTGGATTTAGTAGGAGAAGAATGTTGATAACACGCTGATGGTTTTAGTTGTTGCTCAGTACTGCTTATGCCAGTCAAGGACTTTTCAGCTTCCCATGCTCTGCCAGGTACACAAGAAACTGGGAGGGGGCACAGCCAGAATAGTTGATCCAAACTGACCAAAGGGCTAGTCCATACCATATGATGTCATGCTCAGTATAGAAATTGGGGGGGGGTTGGCTGGGGAGCAGCAATCGCTGCTCCGGAACTGTCTGGGTATCGGTCGGCGGGTGGTGAGCAATTGCATTGTGCATCACTTGCTTTGTATATTATTATTGTTATCATTATTATATTGTTATTATTATCATTACTATTTGACTTTATTTCAATTATTAAACTGTTCTTATCTCAACCCAGGAGCGTTTCTCACTCTTACTCCTCCAATTCTCTCCCCCATCCCATCGCAGTAGGGGGAGTGAGCGAGCGGCTGCGTGGTGCTTAGCTGCTGGCTGGGGCTAAACCACGACAGGCCTCCATCTGCTGCCTTGGCCCCAGGGATGGCAGGGTGCGGTTCCACCAGTCTATCTCCCTCTCGCACTCCCTGATACTCCTCAGCCGTTCCACCTCCTCCTTCAGCTCTGCCACCAGGCTGAGGAGACCATCTACCTGGTCACAGCCAAGACATTTGCCGTCTCCGCTGCCCTCCGGTACAAGCGACAGGCTCAGGCACTCCCTGCAGCTGGAGACCTGGACGGCTGCATGTTTGTGCGGGAGCTCCATCTGGGTCGCCGCACTCCTTCTGGCAGAGGCTTTCGGGCGAGTGGTAACCGTAGCTGCCACGTATTCTCCTGGGAGGACGATGACCACTGCCTGAGTTTCCCTTTGGAACTAGGAGGGGGGGACTTGGCCTTCCCCGCGCGGGCTGCCCATGCAAAGTGCCGTGCACACTGACGCGCCACGACCTCCTGACGTGCCCTGTTTGCCCGTCCTGGTCGCCGCGCTCCCGGTCACTCGCGCTCCCTGGGGGCTACTTTTATAGGTGGGGGGATTTGGCTGCCATCACTCCTGTCCCCACCCACGCTGCGTCACAGCTGCTGCACGTCAGCAGCTCGCCCTTTCCCGCTCTTCCCTGCTCTAGGCGGGGGGCTGGGCTGCCCGCTCTCTCCCTGCGCTTTTGCCACCTTAGCAAGGGTGCCCCGGCACGAGCGTCTGCTCCGGAGCCCTTCGCATCGGGGACTGCCACCGGGAGGATGGGAAGACGGGGCATCGCTCCAGGTGGCGGGTGCCCGTGGGAGAAACCACACCGATCAGCATCAACGCTGGGAGGACGGAGGCCTCCATCACTGTCCCAGTACCAGCATCGCCGCCCCAGCACCAGCATCACTGATGCAAACAGAAACCGCTCTGTTATGACCGAGGAACTACCTCACCCATGAGCTATTTTCCAGAAAGGGCTACTGTTGCTTGCCTGACATAAGCAATACCCAAACAGGGTTTCTGATACACCTCCTGAGCACAGGCATGCAAACAAGGGATTGCTAAGACTCAGAGTAACTCACATCATTTAAGAACCCACAAATTTAATGGGAAAATGACCACAAAGAAAGGGGCCTTTTCAGAATCACTGTCTATTCCTTTTTCATGTCCATATTTTCCTCACCACGGGGCGGAAATACAGGCTCTGCAGCCCTGCAGCCAAATACGGTTCTGTGCAACACAGGGGAGAAGAAAGTAGAGACACCTGAACAGGGAATTTCAAATCTGTGAAGAATCAAGTAGAAACAGTTGCAAAGTGTAGCACCAATTTACAGACATTTAAACCAAATGGAGTCCAGTAGTAGAAGTATTACAGAGAACTAGAAGGGAGCACTGCAATCAGAAGGGTAAGCAACACAGACAGCTCTAGCTCCACATTTTCACCCAGTTGCCTTAAACAAAACAGGCTTGGGGTCCCCATTGCTCACTTCACCCTGGAATACTCCTATTCCTCATCTGACAGCTGCTGTGCGCCTGGCTGAGGACAGACACAATCCACACTGACAGGAAGCAGAGATAAATACTGCACTTTCCGTGGTGACGTTTCCTTGGAAAAAAATACTTGGGGAAAAAAAAACCAAAACAACCACAACTTGTTACTGCAAGAACCAGGAAGCAAAAAAATCCCTGACAGATTGACTGGAACTTCCTGGCTGTGGTACAGCCATCCACCCTCTGTACCCCCATTTCCCAAGAGCCGGCAGCACAGCTTGGGTTGGGGGGAAAGGCAAGGATCAGACCTCGGGGCCAACAGAGGGGCACAAGCATCTGCCAAGGGAGCCGCATCCAACCAGGAGCGCTCCCCTGGCTGCTTTGAAATCAAAGCCCCGGCGCGTGCTCTTACCAGGAGGGAGAAACAACTTCCATGGCTGGAAATCCCCATTTATCAAAGGCTGTCAACAAAGATGAGGTTGTCCATGAGCACCAGACCCACGTGAAGGCCTGGGGACAGCAAAGGCACCTGCTCTGCCCCCACCACAGCATGCCCGCTCCACAGCCTGCAGCCGTCTCTTGGAGAGGAGGCCGCTCCGCCTTCCCCTGCCCTGCGGACGTGAAACACCCACCTCCAGCTCTCAGGGCTCGGGCTGGCGACCCTCGGGGCAGCAGCAGGAACCGCTCGGACCCTGCCTGTGGCCTTGGCCCTGGGGCTGAGCACTCGCGGCTGGGCTGGGGAGCTGGGCCATGCTGGGGCCCAGGGGCACTGAGGTCTCCAGGTCCCTGTCCCCAGGCCCACCCACACTGGCAGATACCTGCCCCTGCCCCGGCCCCCCCCGCCTCTCCCCCATTTCTCCTCAGCCTGCTCGGCCTCTGCCCCCTCCGGCCCCGCCCCAGGCTGCCTGGGACTGACAGGCCGCCTCCGGCTCCGCTCATTGGCTCAGCTGTGGCCAATGGCGGGGCTGTTGCCAGGCGGGCACAGGAAGCAGGAAGGGAAGTGGTGGAGAGGAGGGCAGGCAAGGAGGGGAAGGGAGGGCAGGGCAGCTTGCCTGTATTTGCTCTGGATCGGCAAGGCTTTCTGAAAATGCAGCTCTGCCTGTGCTGCCAGCAGCCACAGCCCTGGGCAGGAGGAGCTGTGTGCCGGGAGCCGCTGGCATGGGCCAGGCCGGCAGCAGGCAGGAGACAGGGCTCTGCCCCCGGTCCCGCTGGCCGTGCTGAGCCCAGCACCCAGGGCTCTCCTCAGGCCTCGCCTTCCCCCGGGCGGTGAGGAGGAGGGACGCCCTGTCCTGGCATGGCCCAGGGCATCTTCCTGTGGCCAGGAGGAAGGACAGAGCCCCGTCCCTCTGTCCGTGGGGGCTGACCGCTGGCCTTCGCTTCTGTCCTGGGGCTCCCCAGCGCCGGCAGGCCCCGCAGAGCTTCAGGGCCAAGCAAATGCTGGGGCACCAGGGGCTCCTGGGGCTCTGGGCGGATTTGGGCATCTCTGGAGCTGAGCAGAAGTCTCGCAATCGCCGGCCCTTCTTCTCATGGGGGACTTCAACTTGCCGGACAGATTCTATCTGCTGGAAATAGAACCCAGCAGAGAGGCAACAGTCTCGGAAGTTCCTCGAGTGTGTGGAGGATAACTTCCTGACGCAGCTGGTAAGCGAGCCTACCAGGGGAGGTGCCTCACTTGACCTGCTGTTTACAAACAGAGAAGGACTCGTGGGAGATGTTGTGGTGGGAGGCCGTCTTGGGCTTAGCGACCACGATAGGATAGAGTTCTCGCTTCTGGGCGATGTAAAGAGGAGGGGCAGCCAAACTGTCACCATGGCCTTCCGGAGGGCAGACTTTGGCCTGTTGAGGACGCTGGTTGGGAAAGTCCCTTGGGAGGCAGTCCTGAAAGGCAAAGGGGTCCAGGAAGGCTGGGGGTTCTTCAAGAAGGAAGTCTTAAGGGTGCAGGAGCGGGCTGTGCCCGTGTGCTGTAAGACCAACTGGCAGGGAAGACGACTGGCCTGGCTGAACAGGGAGCTTTTGCAGGGACTCAGGGGAAAAAGGAGAGTCTACCACCTTTGGAAGAAGGGGCGGGCAACTCAGGAAGAGTACAGGGATCTTGTTAGGTCATGCAGGGAGGAAATTAGAAAAGCAAAAGCCCAGCAAGAACTCAATCTGGCCACTGTTGTAAAAGATAATAAAAAATGCTTTTATAAGTACATCAGCAATAAAAGGAGAGCCAAGGAGGATCTCCATCCTTTGCTGGATGTGGAGGGGAACGTTGTCAGCGAGGACAAGGACAAGGCTGAGGTACTTAACGCCTTCTTTGCCTGTGTGTTTAACAGCCAGACCAGTCATCCCCAGGGTACTCAGCCCCCTGAGCTGGAAGACAGGGACGGGGAGCAGAATGGAGCCCTCATAGTCCAGGAGGAAGCAGTTAATGACCTGCTACACCACCTGGACGCTCACAAGTCTATGGGGCTGGATGGGATCCACCGAGAGCATTGAGGGAGCTGGCGGAGGAGCTTGCCAAGCCACTTTCCATCATCTATCAGCAGTCCTGCTTAACAGGGGAGGTCCCCGATGACTGCAGGCTTGCCGATGTGACGCCCATCTACAAGAAGGGCCGGAAGGAGGACCCGGGAAACTACAGGCCTGTCAGCCTGACCTCAGGGCCGGGAAAGATTATGGAGTGGTTCATATTGAGTGAACTCAACAGGCAAGTGCAGATCAACCAGGGGATCAGGCCCAGCCAGCATGGGTTCATGAAAGGCAGGTGCTGCTTGACCAAGCTGATCTCCTTCTATGACCTGGTGACCCGCCTGGTGGATGAGGGAAAGGCTGTGGATGTCATTTACCTGGACTTCAGCAAAGCCTTTGACACAGTCTCCCATAATATTCTCCTTGGGAAGCTGGCAGCTCATGGCTTGGACGGGCGTAGTCTTCACTGGGTAAAAAAACTGGTTGGGTGGCCGAGCCCAGAGAGTAGTGGTGAATGGAGTTAAGTCCAGTTGGCGGCCAGTCACGAGCGGTGTTCCCCAGGGCTCTGTTTTGGGGCCAGCCTTGTTTAATATCCTTACCGATGATCTGGGTGAGGGGATTGAGTGCAGCCTCAGTAAGTTTGCAGATGACACCAAGTTGGGGGGGAGTGTCGATCTGCTGGAGGGTAGGCTGCCCCTGCAGAGGGACCTGGACAGGCTGGACCGATGGGCCGCGGCCAGCTGTATGAGGTTTAACAAGGCCAAGTGCTGCGTCCTGCACTTGGGTCACAACAACCCCATGCAGCGCTACAGGCTTGGGGAAGAGTGGCTGGAAAGCTGCCTGGCCGAAAAGGACCTGGGGGTGTTGGTCGACAGCGGCTGAATGTGAGCCAGCAGTGTGCCCAGGTGGCCAAGAAAGCCAACAGCATCCTGGCTTGTATGAGGAATAGTGTGGCCAGCAGGAGCAGGGAGGTGATTGTTCCCCTGTACTGGGCGCTGGTGAGGCCACACCTGGAATCCTGTGTCCAGTTTTGGGCCCCTCAATACAAGAAAGACCTTGAGGTCTCCTCCTCCCAGAGGAGGCTGAGGGGAGACCTTATCGCTCTCTACAACTACCTGAAAGGAGGCTGTAGTGAGGGGGGTGTTGGTCTCTTCTCCCAAGTAGTTAGCGATAGGCTGAGAGGAAATGGGCTCAAGCTGCGCCAGGGGAGATTTAGGTTGGATATTAGGAAAGAGTTCTTCATGGAAAGGGTGGTCAAGCATTGGAACAGGCTGCCCAGAGAGGTGGTGGAGTCCCCATCCCTGGAAGCCTTCAGAAAACGAGTAGACGTGGCACTCTGGGACATGGTTTAGTGGGCATGGAGGTGTTGGGTTGATGATTGGAGTGATGATCTTAGAGGTCCTTTCCAATCTTAATGATTCCTAGTTTTTACTTTCATTATAAATAACCCAGCCACCAAGCCATTAATTGGTTTAGTTGTGGACTTGGTAATGTTAGGTTAATGGTTGGACTGAATGATCTTGAAGGTCTTTTCCAACCTAAACGATTCTACGATTCTATGATGCTAGGGGAGGTTTAGATTGGATATTAGGAAAAAATTCTTCACCAAAAGGGTTATTAAGCATTGGAAGAGGCTGCCCAGGGAAGTGGTTGAGTCAGCATCCCTGGAGGTATTTAAAAGAAATGTAGAAGTGGCACTTAGGGACCTGGTTTAGTGGTGGACTTGGCAGTGTTAGGTTTATGGTTAGACTTGATGATCTTAAAGGTCTTTTCCAGCCTAAATGATTCTATGTTAACAGCTGAGAGCTCTGCAGAAGGCAGCAAAAGGCCAGTAAAGTTGTTAGTGCTTAAACCTCACCAGGTTTTCTTTCTGCTGTGCTTCCCTGCAGAACAGCGGCAAATCTCATCCCACCTACCTCTGGGGCAAGCCTTGATGTTTTTGTGCTCACACTGCCATTTTCTGTATTGGTTGCCAGACCAAAGTTCCTGTAAGAGGCAAGGCTCAGGAGGACATGGTCATCTTGTTGATTTCCTTGAAACAGGGGCATTTTACAAGGAGTGGAGATCTGGCTGAAGGTCCAAACCAGTGTCTGGAGGTGAGGAAAGGACAATGCAGAGAGACCAGAAGAGGCGAGAGGAGCACAGTGTGCTGGGAGGCCCTCTCTGTATCCTCATTAATGGGAGATGCCAGAGTGGATCCAGAATGTGGTTCCCTGAGACCATATAGCAGCCTATAGCGGAGCGGCCAGGAGGAGACTGCTGGGGAAGAGCTGGGGAAGGCAGGGGATGTGCAATACTGCAGTCAGCCCAGTGGCAGGAGAGAGGTTATTCAGGCCTTTGGGTTGGGCTCCAAATCTGAAGCCTGAGGTGTGTAATGTCCTGTACTGGGTTTTGGTAGTTAGATTTGATCTTCCAGCTGATCAAACCCAGACCCTTTCTCCAGCAATTGGCAGCTGGAAAACAGAGGTTCAGAAGACCTTGCTTTTTAAAAGCTAACCGAGACCAGAAGGCGTGTCGTGGTACCTCTGATGTCTTTAACTGCAGTTTTCACAGCTTTGAGACAAGAGGCATTTCCGTGCCAGTCAAGGAAATGAGTGTGAAAGGAGTGTTGGAGTGCAAAGGAATTGTGATGGAAGTGATCACAGACTCATTTCTCAGTTTTCCATGGGCTGTCTGTATACCCCATGTAGCTCATCTTGCATTCAGAAAGAAGTGCCACCCTTTTGGTGAAAGAAGAAGAAAAAAAAAGGTAATCTGTGGCAGAGCTAGAACTTGGAGTGAGATTACCATGCTTAGTCTTACCCTTCTAGAGTATTACAAACATTTCCTTGAAAGACTTTCCCAGAATAAGAAGGCATGACTTTCTGAAATAGCTGTTTTCCTGGGAGCTGCACCTGAGCTAAGCCAGATGAGAGATTCTTGCCTGCTGTTAGGCACTGGGGCTGATGCCAGGTCACCCAGCAGTTTTGGGAAGGAAGGAACAAGACAGATGCATACGCTTCTCTGTGCTGCTTGTAATTTCTGGAACGTGTCTTGCCTACGTTGGTCTTCAGATTTCGTAGGTTGTAGGTTTGGCAGGATCTATTGTGTCATTAACGTGATGGTAATAACAAAATGCGGTGGGATAGGGTTGAGAATCAGAAGGGTAAAAGTGAGAAAGAAACTCGTGGGTAGAGATAAAAGCAGTTTAAAAATTAGAAAGATTTTTAAAAAAAAATTGTAAGGAAAAGAAAAAACCAAGAGAGAGAGGAAAATAAAACCCCCCAAAAACAAGCCATGCAAATGAAATCTATTGCTCGCCACCAACCGACCGATGCTCAGCCAGCCCCTCAGCAGCAGCTCCCCCTGCCACCCTTCCCCCCCCCGCCCCAGTTTTATTGCTGAGCATGACATCATATGGTCTGGAATATCCCTTTGGTCAGTTGGGGTCAGCTGTCTCGGCTGTGTCCCCTCCCAACTTTCTGTGCACCCGCAACCTACTCACTGGCGGGGCAGCATGAGGAGGAGAAGAGGCCTTGACGCGGTGTAAGCGTTGCTCAGCAGTAACTGAACCATCAGTGTGTTATCCAAACACCGTTTTGAGCACAAATCCAAACATAGCCCAATGCAAACTACTGTGAAGAAATTGAACTCTCCCAGCCCAAACTAGGGCAGTAAGGCATTTTGGGTTTCGTGTAATTTGCAAGAGTGCTTGAACAGTTTAATGTTATGTTGGGGTGTGGTAGTTAGAATGTCATCAGAAAAAAGTGAAGACAAAGAAGATGAAGACGGCAAAGATGCTCAAAAGCGTTATAACCTTTGGCAGCAGAAACATGTCATTTGCAGTTTATAAGAACAGTTTTCCTACAATGTATTATTCTTTTTAAAGATTTACAGCCGAGGTTTTGCTATTTCTGTATCAGAAATGAGTGATTTTAATGTAAAGTTCTCCACTGAAATGTGAAAAAATGACTGATGTATCCTGGAAAGAAGTGTAATGACACAGCCTGGATAGTTTCACTCCTGTAGGTTACAGTTCTCCTTAAAACACAGGTGCGTGTGTTTTCACTTGTGCTGTGCAGTGATTAAAAGAGCCAAACAGAAAAACCCACCCCTGAAACTTTGTCTGAAATTAGAGGTGGGTGAGACATATCACATTTTCTGCTTCTTCTGCTATCCTGCTTTCTCTTAAACTTGTTTGCATATCGCTGTCATAAATTCCTTGCTTACTCGAGAGCCAAAACAGTGCAAAGATATTTTTTTGGGCCGGTCTTCTCCTGTCAGGCAGAGAGATCCATGTGGATGTGCTGGGTCACAGAGGCAAAAGGACTATCAGGTGGGTGCGTGGTTAGTGATGGTTCTCCCTTATCACTAGTGCTGTGAGTCATGTCAGGGAATAATGCTTTGGAGGGGTTTCATGTTGGTGGTAATTACAGAATAATTATATGATTGTTACCACAGTAGTCTGAGGGTATGAGAAGAACAAAGATTTGGGGAAGAGAGGATAATTTTAATTAGCTGCAAGATTTTTTACAACGCAGCTTTTGTGGGTTGGTGACGACGATCATGGAGGTGGTGGCTGGGATTCTGCAAAGGAAATTCTTTTGTTCTGGAGCTGAAGCCCAAATGGTCCTCTAACAGTTTTCATCAGATGACTGAATCTGGGAGCATGCAGTTTCTTTTCTTCAAACTGAAGATAGTTGAGTTGGGAGAGCCTGCTTGGAAGCTTTAGTAGTTTGGGGGCGGAGGCCGGTTGGGGGCTGGGGCCCTCAGGGGTGGGGGCTCTTTCTGCCCCGTGCCCTTGGCCTGGCGCTCACATCTGGGAACGGGCTTTCCAAAATCCTGCTGGAAGGAGCCAGATGTGGGACCTGTGGCCGCGCTGGGGGCCTCAGGACCTGCAGCAAACCTGCCTTCAAATCGGCTCTTCCCAGCAGGACACTGGCCAGGAGTGACTTTGAGCATTGCCGCTCTCCTTCAGGAAGCACAGTATGCACCAAGCACACCCGGAGCTGCGCTTGTGCCAGAAGAAGACTTCAAGCACGGCCAGGGCTGATGGTGACAGTTCTGAGCAGCTGTCCAGCTGAGGAAGATGCAGGTAAGATGCCACAGAGGGGACACCAACGGGTGTGACTGCTCTTGCAGGAAGAGGATTTAACAGCAGAAGGGAGGCAGGAGGAAGGGGCCTTTGAGATCAAAAAGTGCATCGGGCAGCTGGCGCAGTCAGGATGACAGCAGAGGAAGAAGAGAAGGAGATGCAGGTGACCCAGCTGGGACAATGCTTCTGAGGTAACACCTGCCGCACAAACCCAGAGATGGACCTTGGGGAGGTGGTGGAGCAGGTGAGAAAGGCGCCTGGGAAAGAGGAGAGCGTGGGGAAGATGGGAGATGGAGGGGAAAAGTGCAGGGTGTTGGCAGTGAGGATGCTTCTGCTGTGCAGGTGGCTGTGAGGTCATTGGTGGCTGAGGAGCTGTTAGCATCAGAGCAGGCCCCGGGCTTGTGCAGGTGTGGTTATTAACTACAGTTTTCAAATCTTTTCAGAGGCTAGGCAGTTAGCTGGGTTGTGCTGGATGAGGTGCGGGCAGCGCCAGACGAGGCCAGAGTCGGGGCTGAGCGAGCTGGACAGCTAGTACAGCGCCAGCTCCGGATCTTGGCATGGGAGCCCCGGCCAGCAATGGCCGCTCGCTGGCCAGGTACGAGCTGCGTTTTCCACGCTCAGCCAGCCCCTGCCTGGCCCCCCGGGGCGGATGCAGCTCCTTCCCAGGGCCAGATCCGGCTCACCGGCTGTGATGCCGGTGCTGGGGCAGCGATGGCGATGCCGGTACCGGGGCAGCGATGGAGGCCTCCGTCCTGCCGCCGATGGTGCAAATCAGCGTGGTTTCTCCCATGGGCGCCCACCACCCGGCGCGATGCCCCGTCTGCCCATCCTCTCGGTGGCCATCTGCAGGCCAGTTGACCCCCCCCCACCGCTCCTCCCACTGAGCAAATGACCGCAGGCAGAGAGAGGCACTGCAGGGCAAACACCCAACTCTTGTCATGAATTAAACAAGCAGCTGGGATCTGGGAGAGGGCTGGGGCGGGTGGCTGCAGGTCTCTGCTTCCACATCTGCTCTGCGTGGGGGTGCTACGCAGGATGGTGCTGGACTGGTGGGTGATGGATAGCCATTGTTTTTGGCTATCTCCATGTCGATCTCCCTCTGTACAAAAAGACCCGCAGTGGGCCCAGTGACGTCTGCAGGACCGCCCGTTCCCGCTCGTCCTGGGCCAGCTTCTTCATGTGCTCCCACTCGGGCCGCTGCTCGGGTGTGATGGGCACCGACTCCTCCTCCAGCGGGGTGGGCACGGCCGTGAGGACACCCCAGGGCCCGAGGGGTAGCAGAGAGTCGGCAGGAGGCCGTGGCAGCATGCGCAGCTGCCACGGCAGCCCCTCCCGTGGGGTTTGGCCCCCCGTAGGCAACAGGCACAGCCAGCTCAGCTTCTTGGGTTTGGCAGCAGCCCTGGTGCGTGCCTTGCTGCTCGATGCTGCCGCTGGTGCCATCTCTTTCTTGCCATCAGGCTGGGGGCTCGGAGGCAGCCAGCCCTACACTGGGTCTTGGGGCCACCGGCAGGGGACTGGGGAACCTGAGAGGCACACTGGGGCCAGCTTGGGGCTCTGGGTCGGGCAATTGGTGCACCAGCCCCACCACCTTCACTCTTTGCCCCGGTGGGTGTAAACACTGGATGGAGCTCAGCAAGCGTGCCCTCAGGTCGGTGCGGGGTGTCCTGCCCCATCCCTTCCATCTCTCTCCCCTGCCCCCACACTCCTATGTATTGCTCCACCTCTCTGCTCCTGTGGTTCTCTACTCCATCTCCTCCTCTCTGCTCCTGTGGTTCTCTACTCCATCTCCTCCTCGCTGCCCTCCATTTCTCTCTCTCTCGACACCCTGGCACGGTTCCCCGTCCCTCTCTTGTTCCCATTATCCCATTTGCTGGCTCCCTGTGCCACACCTCTTCTCCACCTCCCTCTGTCCTTCCGCCTGCTTCCCTCTTTTCCCTCTGTTCCCTCTGTTCTGCTGCCTTTGGGCACCGAGCCTCACAGCCAACTCGCTGCCGGGATTTCTGATGCACGTAAAGGAACAGTCCTTCACTGCCTCCTTTGTGCTCCTGGGTGCATTTCCAGCTGTGGGGTTTGGGGAAGCAGCTGTGGTTGGGTCCAGGGGAGGGAGTGATGTGATGTGGGGCTGAGGTGATGGCCCCCTGTTCCCCATGGGCTGCAGCTGTGGGCTGGGGCAGCCCAGGTGGGACTCGTGAGGTCAGGATGGGGCTGGGCCAAGGCTTTAAAAAGGCTGCAGGCCAGGGCAGCCCCAGGTGCAGCTGTTGGGGGTGAAGATGGCCCTGCTGCACCAAGGAGCTCCAGCTGGGGAGGGGGGGCTGCCTGAGCATGCCTGCCTGTGGGAGCTGGCTGAGGAGTGAGACAAAGGGGCTTCCACAGGCAGCTGTCTCCAGCAAGGCATGGCCGGCTGGTCCCCACAGCGAGGAAGCATCCCTCCCGGCCAGAGGAGCGACAGAGCGTGCCACCAGCGCACGGCACCGGGAGCTCAGTGCCTCCGTTGGCTGCACGCGTGAGCCGCCGTGCATCTGGGAAGCCTCGTGGGAGAGGAGCATGGAGGCACCCGCCGCCCGCTCCTGGGAGGGCGAGGGTCAGGCAGCGGGCACTGCGGGGGAGGAAGGGGCAGAGGCAGAGAGAGAAGCCTCGGGGCAGCGAAGGTCTCCTGCTGGCACTAGGAGCTGTGGTGAGTCGCGTGTCCCCTGCCGTGCGTCCGCGCCCATCCCTGCCGTGCTTCTCCAGATCTGTGCCGGCCTCCGTTTCCCTTCCAGGCTGTCCGGCTCCCCAAAGCTTTTTGCTCTTCTGCTAGCACTGCCCTGTACACAGGCACCTTCTACGTTTCCTTTCTCTGCCTCTGTCTTTCCGGCTCCCCACCCTCTATTATTTCATTCTTCCCACGCTGCCTTTTCCCCCTGTTGCTTGTGAAAATTGTGTTTCTAGGTCTCACTCTACCCAGCAGCCTGTCTGTTTTCAGTGACTCCCTCTGCTCTGCACCCTGTTGCTCTTCCAGTGTCCTTTCCCTGTGGCTGGCTGGCTGTCTTCCTCTCCTGATAGTTAACTTCTTACCCGTATGGCCAGTACCCCGTTGCTTTCTAAATTTCCATTTATCCAGTTCCACGTCCGTGGTTTTATCCCGCCTGTCCTCTACTTCATCCCTTTTTAAATTTTGTTTCAATGTCTTCCTTTAGTTAGTTAGGTGACCCTAATTGTAAATTCTTTTCCTCTCTGTTCCTAATCCCTTTGCTTTTTAAATTGTCTTTCTACATCTTTGTTTTAGTTCACCGTTGCTACTTTTTTTTTTCCTTATTTCTTTAATCACTGTTACTTTTAAAGTTTCCTGTCTGCATTTATTGTTTGCTGCCTTCATTTCTTAATTATTTCTTGTCTTCGGTAGTGCCTTTGCTTTTAAAATTCTCTTTCTACATCCCTGTTTTAGTTTGCTGTCCCTATTTGTTAATTTTTCCCTTTATTTCCCTGATCCCTGTTGCTTTTTCAGTGTTCTTTCCATGTCTGCTTTTTCCCCTTTGATGTCTGTTTTTAATTATTTCTCCTCTTTCCTTAGTGCCTCGCTTTTTAGATTTTCTTGCTGTGTCTCCGTTTTAGTTTGCTGTCACTTTGTTTAATTTTTTCCATTTATTTCCTTAATCCCTGTTGCTTTTTAATTTTCTGCGTTTATCCCGTTTGCTGTCTTGGTTTCGGTCTTTCAATTATTTCTTGCCTTTCCTTAGTGCCCTCACTTTTAAAATTTTCTTTCTACGTGTTTTAGTTTGCTGTCCCCATTTCATAATTTTTTCCTTTATTTCGCTAACGCCTGTCGCTTTTTAAATGTTGTTTCCGTGCCTCGTTTTATTCCCTTTGCTGTCTTTTTTTCCTGTTTCTTGTCTTTTCTTAGCGCTGTTGGTTTTTACATTTTATTTCTACGTCTCGGTTTTAGTTTGCTGTCGCTATTTGTAAATTTTTTTCTTTATTTGGTTAATCTTTCCTTCTACCTTTATCCCAGTCACTGTTGTAATTTCTTCAGTATTTCTTGTCTTTCCCTAGTACCCTCGCTTTTAATTTTTTTTTTCTATGCCTGCGTTTTCATTTGCTAACAATATTGTTTAATGGTTTCCTCTCTTAATCCCTTGGTTTTTAAAATGTTGCTTCTATGGCTGCTTTTATCTAGTTTGCTGTCTCTACTTTTAGTTCTTTCCCATCTGTCCCGTACCTCATCGCTTTTTAAATTTTCCTTCTATGCCTACCTTTGCCAAGCTCCCTATCCCTATTTTTTATTTGATTCCTGCCTGTCATGTATCCCATTGCTTAAAAAATTTACTTTGTACGTCTCCATTTAGTTTGTTGTCCCTATTCTTTAATTTCTGTTTGTTACTTCTCCTAGTCCTTGTCGCTTTTAAAGTGTTCTGTGTCTACTTTTATCCCATTTGATGTCTTTAGCTTTGAATCGGTTCTCATCCTTCCTTAGTGCTGCCTTTTTAAAAATTTTATTTCTACATCTCCATCCTAGTTCGCTGTCCCTATTTTTTTTTTTAATCTGATACAATTACAAATACGGGTATTTGAGTGAGTGTATGTATCTGTAGTGGTGTTATCTACAGATACAGAGTTACAAAGGGTTCTCATACAAATGCATCCATGTCCAACATAGATAAGTACAGTTTCAGGGGTTTCATTGGGATGTAATTCAAAATGGCAAACGCTTTGTTCAGTGTCAAGACAAATGTCTTGGGCCTTAATGGTGTTGCTTTCACAAACAAATCCCTGTTGTTCCCGTACAACACAGGCATCAGCATCGATAGTTTGCCACTTATGCCCATTTTGTCGGGCCCATACTCTATGTTTTAGTGGATAGAGTACGGTTCCGTTATGGCTTAACCCCAGCGCAATGATCGGGTGGGTATATGGTGTATACCAAAGCACTGCGTATCGTTAATACGAAAGCTGTGGCCTTACTGTCGGGAGGGTTCTAGGTAAAATTGATTAGGCGCCACCAGGATTGGAAGTCTCTTTCAAATTGAGTTGCGTTATTCCAGATTACCTTTTGAATTTCAGTGGGCAAGGTGCCCTCATCGCCTTCTCTTAGAACTGTTGTTACAATAGATTGTATCCACCATTGGGCTTGAATGCAACTAAGAGCAAGAGAGAGGCTAGTTTGAGCTGTGCCTAGAGCGCCCATGATTAGTTGGTGGTCTCTTTCATTGATTCTTTCCCACTTAGGTAGTATGTCAGCTACAAGCCATCGACTAGTTCCCAGTGCTGACAGAGAAGACTGTAAGGGGTCTTCTAATTTGTTCAAATCGCTTGTTGTTGTGCTTAATTTATTCATGAGTATTTCCGCAGCTGTACTATTCAAGACTCCCAATCCTGTCCCTGTGACACCGGTTACATCTCTCTTTGCTCGCTTTGGGGAGGTGAGAGTTTGTCCACGTAACCATGCCAACCATCCTGTACAGGATGTATTTAGGAATGGTGAGCAGGTAGGTTTAATTGTAGAGACGTTAACCTGCATTGACAGTTCCACTCGTTTAAGGGACCATGATGGGTTAAATAGTATTTGCTGTTGTCCAGTATTTTTGATCACATATGGTCCCATATCAGAAATTTGTGGGGATAGGTTTTTCTTACCCATTACAGTCGGGGCGGATGTTACTGTACTAGGCTCAGTAATGTCTATTTTAAATTTAAAGGATAGTCCCATGCCATGGCGAGCCCAAAGGCAGACTACGAGAGCAGGTTGCACTAAGGTAAAATTGTACCAACAGTCCAGTCTCAGAGGCACAAAGTTTTGTATCTTTTTCTGTTGGGTGTGATGTGATACTGTACACAGAAATCTGAGATGCCTTCTCATGAGCAGACCCATTGATCATCCGGCATCCTATTTTAATTTCTTTCCCTGTCATTCCCCGAAGTTGAGGAACGTTACCATCAGCTTCATCTTTGTCCCAGCTCCATTTGTTTTCCAAGTATACCTCAGTTCTGTGCATGACCACGATAGAAAGGTTTAAACTTCCCATACTCGCGGTATACTTAACAGGACCTTGAGACCATGGCCATTCTATGGTTCTTTGACCACAGGCTCAGAGGAGCGACGTTGCTAGGGTTTGGAATAGTAACATGAACACAGCATTTTCGTTTGCCATCCTGCGGGGTGCTGCAAAAGGGAGAGAGAAAAGAGGAGGAAAAAAAAAAAAAACCAAACACAACCTGTTTCAGTGGGGAGAGTCTGAACAGGTTACCCCTTTTATGATACAGGATAAATCCACCTAGTAGTAATTCTGTGTTCTGTACCACTGTTATCAATAGCTTCCCAAGCAAGTGTGCCATGAGGTTTAGTCAGAGTCATAGGCACATTTCCAATTTGTGGTAAGTTAACCATAACCAGTTGTCCTGGTTGAAATGTTATCGGGAATTTTCCTTCATTGGCAGAGGGAGTATTAGATTTGGTCTCGGTAAAGAATGCTTGACTCATGGGGCTTCCAGTGGGTCCATATCGATTATGTAATTGGTGAAGTATTTTAGAAAGTCGAGTATCCCACCGTGCCTTGTGCCTGTCTTTATTTTTCTGTCCTGCTGCCTATCACATTGTTTCTTGCTGTACAACCCTGTCCAGCTGGCTCTACCTTTTATTTGTTCTCTCTCCCTGTTTCATGCTTCTCAGCCCTCTTTTCCTCTTCCTCCATCTCATTGCTGCTTTTTTCCCCTTCTCGGTCTCTTTGCCCACATCTGACCCTCTTTTTATTTCTTAGTCCTCTCTGTCCTGTTCACTCTCCAGTTTCTCTCTCCATCTGTACTGTTACGGATTTACACATGCCTGGCCACCATAACAGGGGCCAAGCCTAGGATGTTGCTGAGAACATGAAGTCCGAGTGAAGGTTTCCAATTAGTCTTTTATTAGGTCTTAGGTTACAGCTCGAGCTGGGTGCCTCCAGAGAGGGACCCCTACCCCAGTTCACACCTCTCAGTTATACCCGTACCACCCATCACCCGATTCCCAAGTCCAACCGCAAGTCCAGTCACTTAATTCTGGTCAGTGGTCTCTTGATTTCTTATTGGTTTTCACTGCCGCTTGGCTGGCTGCCTTCAGAAGTTACTGTGTTCTCTTGGAATTGTTTCCTTGGTCCTTACCTTCTTCATTCCACTCATAATCCGCTGAATTCAGCGACTTCTTTTGTGGTGGGTTGACCCTGGCTGGACGTCAAGTGCCCACCAAAGCCGCTCTATCACTCCCCTCCTCAGCGTGACGGGGGAGAGAAAATACGACAAAAAGCTCATGGGTTGAGGTAAAGACAGGGAGAGATCACTCGGCAATTACCGTCACGGGCTGGACACAGTCAACTCAGGGAAATTAATTTATTGCCAACCAAACCAGAGCAGGGTAATGAGAAATAAAACCAAATCTTAAAACACCTTCCCCCAACCCCTCCCTTCTTTCCGGGCTCAACTTCACTCCCAGTTTCTCTGCTCCTTCCCCCGAGTGGCGCGGGGGGATGGGGAATGGTCAGTTCATCACGCGTTGTCTCCGCCGCTCCTTCCTCCGCAGGGAAGGACTCCTCACAGTCTTCCCCTGCTCCAGCGTGGGGTCCCTCCCACAGGAGACAGTTCTCCACAAACTTCTCCAACGTGGGTCCTTCCCACGAGCTGCAGTTCTCCACTGTCGTGGTTTAGCCCCAGCCAGCAACTAAGCACCACGCAGCCGCTCGCTCACTCCCCCTACCCCGATGGGATGGGGGAGAGAATTGGAGGAGTAAGAGTGAGAAACACTCCTGGGCTGAGATAAGAACAGTTTAATAATTGAAATAAAGTAAAATAGTAATGCTAATAGTAACAGTATAATAATGATAATAATAATAATGATACACGAAGCAAGTGATGCACAATGCAATTGCTCACCACCCGCCGACCGATACCCAGACAGTTCCCGAGCAGCGATCGCTGCTCCCCGGCCAACCCCCCCCAGTTTATATACTGAGCATGACGTCATATGGTATGGAATAGCCCTTTGGTCAGTTTGGATCAACTATTCTGGCTGTGCCCCCTCCCAGTTTCTTGTGCGCCTGGCAGAGCATGGGAAGCTGAAAAAGTCCTTGACTAGCATAAGCAGTACTCAGCAACAACTAAAAACATCAGCCTGTTATCAACATTCTTCTCCTACTAAATCCAAAACACAGCACTATGCCTGCTGTTAGGAAGAAAATTAACTCTATCCCAGCTGAAACCAGGACAGTATCCACCCCTTATTCTATACCATCTACGTCATGCACAGGCCCTCCCCTTTCCCTGTCTTGATATACACACAGATATCATTCCCTTCGTCTATGGCCCATCCCTCTAAAATGTCCATTGAGTTCATTTAGCCCATGACTTTGGGTTCCATCTGTCATCACAGTCTTTCAGAGCAGGAGAGGTGGTGTGCAGTGTTGGACTGTTGCATGCTGAAGTCAGTTCTCATTCCAAAATGGTTTCATCAAAGTTCATTTTCCTTAGGCTGGGCAATTCTTACTGCAATACCATTGATGCGGCATATAGCAATCATAATGTATAGTATTATATACTTAATATTAACCTACTATATTATTATATTAACATGCAGTTAAGAGATAACATATAGTTAAGAGATAACATACAGTATTATAAAGCAATTAATATTATACAATTCAGTTCATTGGCTATTTTCACCCAAAATCAAATTCCCTTGAGGTACACATTGGGCTTCCCCATCCTTTCGCATCACCCACCAAGTGCACCCAGGTCCTTGAGCAAAAGCAATCCCACGAATGGGTTTGCCTTTGCCAGAGGGGGAAGTAACCCAGACTGTCTTCCCCAGCATATTTTTCATGTGCACTACAGGAACTTTATCTCCTTCTACAGTACGTAAAAGTTTTGATTGGGCAGGGCCAGCTTGATTGGCAGATCCCCTGGTGTTGACTAACCAGGTGGCTTTTGCTAAATGCGTATCCCAATGTTTAAACGTCCCACCACCCATTGCTCTCAGGGTAGTCTTTAACAATCCATTGTATCGCTCAATTTTCCCGGAGGCTGGTGCATGGTAAGGGATGTGATATACCCACTCAATGCCGTGCTCTTTGGCCCAGGTGTCTATGAGGTTGTTTCGGAAATGAGTCCCGTTGTCTGACTCAATTCTTTCTGGGGTGCCATGTCGCCACAGGACTTGCTTTTCAAGGGCCAGGATGGTGTTCCAGGCGGTGGCATGGGGCACGGGATATGTTTCCAGCCATCCAGTGGTTGCTTCCACCATGGTGAGCACATAGCGCTTGCCCTGGCGGGTCTGTGGGAGCGTGATGTAATCAATCTGCCAGGCCTCCCCATATTTATATTTTAGCCATCGTTCACTATACCCAAGGGGCTTGAACTGCTTGGCTTGCTTGATTGCAGCGCATGTTTCACACTCATGAATAACCTGTGCAATACTGTCCATAGTTAAGTCCACCCCTCGATCACGAGCCCATTTATACGTTGCATCCCTTCCTTGATGGCCTGAGGCATCATGGGCCCACCGAGCTATAAATAATTCACCCTTATGTTGCCAGTCCAAATCCACCTGAGCCACTTCAATCTTAGCAGCCTGATCTACTTGCTGGTTGTTTTGATGTTCTTCAGTGGCCCGACTCTTAGGTACATGAGCATCTACATGACGAACTTTTACAACCAGGTTCTCTACCCGGGCAGCAATATCTTGCCACAATGCGGCAGCCCAGATTGGTTTGCCTCTGCGCTGCCAGTTGCTCTGCTTCCATTGCTGCAGCCACCCCCACAGGGCATTTGCCACCATCCATGAGTCAGTATAGAGATAAAGGACTGGCCACTTTTCTCTTTCAGCAATATCTAAAGCCAGCTGGATGGCTTTCACCTCTGCAAACTGACTCGACTCCCCTTCTCCTTCAGCAGTTTCTGCGACTTGTCGTATAGGACTCCATACAGCAGCTTTCCACCTCCGATGCTTTCCCAC
Organism: Pelecanus crispus; assembly: GCF_030463565.1. Lineage (NCBI taxonomy): Eukaryota > Metazoa > Chordata > Aves > Pelecaniformes > Pelecanidae > Pelecanus > Pelecanus crispus. The sequence continues at coordinate 732,354 of NC_134666.1, forward strand.
GAGACGACAGGACCCATCAGTGAACAGGGCATATTGCTTTTCATTTTCTGGCAATTTATTATACAGTGGGGCCTCTTCAGCACGTGTCACCTCCTCCTCTGGTGATATTCTAATGTTTTTTCCTTCTGGCCAGTCCATGATCACTTCCAAGATTCCTGGGCGACTGGGGTTTCCTATTCGAGCCCGTTGTGTGATCAATGCAACCCACTTACTCCATGTAGCATCAGTTGCATGATGTGTAGAGGGGACCCTCCCTTTGAACATCCAGCCCAACACCGGCAGTCGGGGTGCCAGCAGGAGCTGTGCTTCAGTACCAACCACTTCTGAAGCAGCTCGAACCCCTTCATATGCTGCCAGTATCTCTTTCTCAGTTGGAGTGTAGCGGGCTTCGGATCCTCTGTATCCCCGACTCCAAAACCCTAGGGGTCGACCTCGAGTCTCCCCTGGTGCTTTCTGCCAGAGGCTCCAGGTAGGGCCATTCTCCCCGGCTGCGGTGTAGAGCACATTTTTAATATCCTGCTCTGCCCGGACTGGCCCAAGGGCTACTGCATGAACTATCTCCCGTTTAATTTGTTCAAAGGCTTGTTGTTGCTCAGGGCCCCATTTGAATTCGTTCTTCTTCCGGGTCACTTGATAGAGAGGGCTTACAATCTGGCTGTAATTTGGAATATGCATTCTCCAAAACCCCACAACGCCTAAGAAAGCTTGTGTTTCCTTTTTGCTAGTTGGTGGGGACATAGCTGTTATTTTGTTGATCACATCCATTGGGATCTGACGACGTCCATCTTGCCATTTTATTCCTAAAAACTGGATCTCCTGTGCAGGCCCCTTGACCTTACTCTGTTTTATGGCAAAACCAGCCTTCAGAAGGATTTGGACTATTTTCTTTCCCTTCTCAAAAACGTCTTCTGCTGTGTTGCCCCACACAATGATGTCATCAATGTACTGCAGATGTTCTGGAGCTTCACCCTGTTCCAGTGCTGTCTGGATCAGTCCATGGCAAATGGTGGGGCTGTGCTTCCACCCCTGGGGCAGTCGGTTCCAGGTGTACTGAACACCCCTCCAGGTAAAAGCAAACTGGGGTCTGCACTCTGCTGCCAAAGGGATGGAGAAAAATGCATTAGCAATATCAATTGTGGCATACCACTTAGCTGCCTTTGACTCCAGTTCATATTGAAGTTCTAGCATGTCTGGCACGGCAGCACTCAGCGGCGGTGTAACTTCGTTCAGGCCACGATAGTCCACTGTTAGTCTCCACTCCCCATTAGACTTTCGCACTGGCCATATGGGACTGTTAAAGGGTGAGCGAGTCTTGCTGATCACTCCCTGGCTCTCCAGTCGACGAATCAGGTTATGGATGGGAATCGGGGAGTCTCGGTTGGTGCGATATTGCCGCCTGTGCACAGTTGTGGTAGCAATCGGCACCTGTTGTTCCTCAACCTTCAGCAACCCTACAATTGAAGGGTCCTCTGAGAGACCGGGCAAGGTGGACAACTGTTTAATTTCCTCTGTCTCCAAAGCAGCTATACCAAAAGCCCACCGGTACCCTTTTGGGTCCTTGAAATACCCTCTCCTGAGGTAGTCTATGCCAAGGATGCACGGAGCATCTGGGCCAGTCACAATGGGGTGCTTTTGCCACTCATTCCCAGTTAGGCTCACTTCAGCTTCCAGTACAGTTAGCTGTTGGGATCCCCCTGTCACTCCAGAAATACAAATGGGTTCTGCCCCTCTATAGTTTGATGGCATTAGCGTGCACTGTGCACCAGTGTCCACTAGAGCCTTATACTCCTGTGGGTCTGACGTTCCAGGCCATCGAATCCACACAGTCCAGTAAACCCGGTTGTCCCTTTCCTCCACCTGGCTGGAGGCAGGGCCCCTCTAACACTGGTCACAGTATTCATTGTTCACTTCCTGTAAATGTGAATCAAAAGTTCCCTGATCAAGGTCGGAAGTAAAATTAGCCCTCTTACTCTGTCTCGGGAACTGCTCACTGGAAACTGGAGCTGCAATTTTCCTGGGAGAACCGCCTTTTCTAATAGTTTTTCCTTGCAATTCACGCACCCGTGCCTCTAAGGTTGAGGTGGGTTTTCCATCCCACTTTCTCATGTCCTCTCCATAATCACGCAGGTAAAACCACAGGGTGCCCCGTGGTGTGTATCCTCTATATCCTCTCTCTTGAGCATAGGGACGTTGACTCCTAATGGCTGAGACACTGGTCCGTGCAGGTGGGGAGTAGGACAGATCCTCTCTGAGTTGTTGGAACTCTTGGCATATTTTTTCAGACAGTTTTTCCACAGCCGAGACACAGGCCCGTAGGGAGGAAGAGAGCTTTTCTTCGTAGTCCCGGAGTTGTCTAGCCACTTCATCCACCGTTGGTGCCTCGTCGTCTTTCCAGGCTAGTATTGCCAACGAGTTGGAATACGATGCTGGTGCGCTCCGTACCACCTTCCGCCACATGGATTGTGTGCACCTGACTTCATCTGGGTCTTTGGTTAACCGCTCATCATTCAGGTCACTGTAAATCACCTCCAGCACGCCTAATTCCCTCAGGTACTGGACACCTTTCTCTACGGTGGTCCATTTGCTTGGGCGGTATAAAACATCCTCCTTGAAGGGATACCTTTCCTTCACGCTTGACAGAAGTCGCCTCCAGAGGCTGAGCGGTTTTGCCCCTTTTCCAATTGCTTTGTCAATGCCCCCTTCCCTGGAAAGGGATCCCAGCTGCTTGGCTTCCCTACCCTCTAAATCCAGGCTACTGGCCCCGTTATCCCAGCATCGGAGCAGCCAGGTGATGATGTGCTCGCCTGGATGACGACCGAAATCTTTTCGCATATCTCGCAGCTCACTCAGGGATAGGGATCGGGTGGTCACCATCTCATTTATGGGTTCTTCCTCCTCTGGTTCTCGTGATGGCCCTGGTTCATCTTCATCCCTTACTAAACGAACTGATTTCCTCGTGTATTTTTTCTTCTGTATAGGGGCAACTGATACCGGCGCAGGTTGGTTCTCTGGTTTAGCCACAGTGTCTGTCACTGGGGTTTGAGTAGCCGCAGTGCTCATGGCTGTGGCTGGAGTAGCCACAGTGCCTGGGGCAGGGGTTTGAGTAGCTGCAAGGCCTGTAGTGGGGGTTGGAGTAGCCGCAGGGCCTGTAGTGGGGGTTTGAGTAGCCACAGTGCTTGTTGTTTTGTCATCAGATCCAGAGACCTTCTCTTTCTTTTGAGGGTACTGATTAGCGTTGACCACGGCTCGATAGGCATGGGCCAGTCCCCAGCATGTTGCAATGATTTGTGTCTCTCTGGAGCTACCAGGGTGACAACATACTTCTTCCAAATACTTTACTAATTCTTCAGGATTCTGCACTTGTTCAGGGGTGAAGTTCCAAAACACTGGAGGTCCCCACTGCCCTAGGTACTTGCGCATACGATCCCACACACCCTGCCACTCATAACTATCCAGCCTTGGGGTAGATCTCTGGATGGTATTTTTAAACTGCTTACTGACCTTTATCAAAATGGAAACAACATTCCCAAGAATTATCAATAGAAGTATCTTAACTGCCCAGGGGTGTTCAAGATACAGGAAAGTTGTTGTAATGAAGGAGGAAACATCATAGAAGAAAGCAGCAAAGGTGCCATTCTGTATTTCCTCCACAACAAGCCTCTCAGAGTAAGAAGTATAATTGCTAACTCTCTCTATGAGGTAGTACCCGAAGTACAGTAGTGACTTCTGTATGAAACCCAAATACCAAAGAATGCTCAAGGTCAGGGCTTTGATAAGGAGCCTCCCAAGCAAAAGATCATGAATCACTGCAGAGCATAGCACACTACACAAACTGACAGCAAGCTTTAACGCGTGCTGCAAAAAAAAGAACATGGTGCAGATCAGAAGAACTAATATCGTGACCGGCAACTGTTAACAGACTCCTTAATACACTCTGATTAATCTGTTGTTATCTCAAGCCCCACGTTGGGCGCCAAAAAGGACTGTCGTGGTTTAGCCCCAGCCAGCAACTAAGCACCACGCAGCCGCTCGCTCACTCCCCCTACCCCGATGGGATGGGGGAGAGAATTGGAGGAGTAAGAGTGAGAAACACTCCTGGGCTGAGATAAGAACAGTTTAATAATTGAAATAAAGTAAAATAGTAATGCTAATAGTAACAGTATAATAATGATAATAATAATAATGATACACGAAGCAAGTGATGCACAATGCAATTGCTCACCACCCGCCGACCGATACCCAGACAGTTCCCGAGCAGCGATCGCTGCTCCCCGGCCAACCCCCCCCAGTTTATATACTGAGCATGACGTCATATGGTATGGAATAGCCCTTTGGTCAGTTTGGATCAACTATTCTGGCTGTGCCCCCTCCCAGTTTCTTGTGCGCCTGGCAGAGCATGGGAAGCTGAAAAAGTCCTTGACTAGCATAAGCAGTACTCAGCAACAACTAAAAACATCAGCCTGTTATCAACATTCTTCTCCTACTAAATCCAAAACACAGCACTATGCCTGCTGCTAGGAAGAAAATTAACTCTATCCCAGCCGAAACCAGGACATCCACGAACTGCTCCAGCGTGGTTCCCTTCCACGGGGTGCAGCCCTTCAGGAGCAGACTGCTCCAGTGTGGGTCCCCCATGGGGCAACAAGCCCTGCCAGCAAACCTGCTCCAGCCTGGGCTCCTCTCTCCACGGGGCCACAGCTCCTGCCAGGAGCCTGCTCCAGCGTGGACTTCCCACGGGGTCACAGCCTCCTTCAGGCACATCCCCCTGCTCCGGCGTGGGGTCCTCTGCGGGCTGCAGGTGTTTGGGGTGTCCTGCCACTGACCTGGCCCAGACCTGTAGGGTAGGGAGTGCCTTGCCCCTTTCATTTCCCTGACTCATGACATTTGGGGGTACCCTGCCCCTGTTTTGGCCCTGACCTGCAATTTTTCGGAGTGCTGTGCCCCTTTCCTGGCCCTGACCCAGGGGGTTTGTGGTGCCATGCCTCTGTCCTGGCCCCGACACTGTCCCTGTCCCTGTCCTGGACCTGACCCATGAGGTTTTGGGGTTGACCCATGGATTTTTGGGCTTGCCTGTCTCTGTCCTGGCCCTGATCCACAGTCTTTTGGGGGTGCCCGGGCTCTGTATTGGCTGTGATCCGTGGGGTCTGGGGCCCCTGACCTGGCCACGACCCACAGGGATGCCAAGCTGCCTTGTCCCTGTCATGGCCCTGGCCTGCGAGGTTTGGGGTTCTCTACCCCTGTCTTGGCCGCTACAAGTGCGGTTTGGGGGTACTCTGCCCCTATACTGGCCCTGATCTGAGGTATTTTGGGGATCCCTGCCCCTGAACCTTGAGCTGTGGGGTTTTCTGGCCCCCTCTCTTTCCAGGACCAGCTTGGCTTGGGGGTGCCCTGCTCCTGTTCTGGACCTGATCCGCTGGGTTTGGTGTGCCCTGTGCCCGTCTGGGCCATTACCCGTGGCGTTTTGTGGTTCTTGGCCCTTGTTCTGACCCTGGGTGCCTTCTCACGGCCATCACCCGTAGGTTCGTGGTGCCCTGTGTCTGTTGTAGCTGAGACTCATGGGGTTTGGAGGTGCCTTGCCCCTGTCCTGGCCCTGACCTGTGCAGTTTGGGGGTGTCCTGCCCCAGTCCTGGCACCGACTCATGGGTTTTGGTGTTCTCTACTCCTGTCGTGGCTGTGACCCACAGAGTTTTGGGCTTTCCCTGCACCAGTCCTGGTCCTGATCCATGGGGTTTGGGGTGCCCTGTCCCTGTCTGGTCCACGACCTGCAGGGTTTGTGGATCTGCTGCCCCTGTCCCGGGCCTGACCCGCAGGGTTTGGGGGTACCCTGCCCCTTTCCTGGGTCCATAGCTTCCTATTTAGGCCCTGAACACACTCTTTGGAGTGTGGCAGGATGAAACCGCAATTTCTGTATGTCCAAACAAAAATATGTAAAAAAAAAAACCAAAAAAAAATTTGTACACCATTTTTTAAAAATATTTTTTCCGAATTGACAATGAATTTTAAACCTCATTATTCACCTATTTTAGTACCAACCACCTGTTGTGGCCCCCCCTGCCCCCAGCAGGATTTTTAGCAACAGATCAAAGATTTGTGTCTCGTTTGGCATAATTTGGACCGAAAACAAAGATGAAAAGCTGATGCTGGGGAGCCAGGAGTTGCACTTTTCTGGGACTGGCGTGGGGCCTGCACTGAGGCTTTGCTGCTTGACTCTGAAATTTAAGGATGATCTTTTAACCGCTCACTGCCCACCACTAAACATTAATTTTACTATTTTTGCATAGCAAAACACAGCGATTTTAGGTTGGAGCCGACCCCAGTTGTCAGAGCAGGGCTGTATATTGCTGCCCCATCCTGGCGGGACCCAGGCGATAGCAGTTTTGGGGAATCTCACTCCCGGCACAGACCAGCTCCAAAAGTGCAAACGTCCAGCGATTTCAAACACACAGTATGCGAATGTGTCCTGGGAGTGCTGGGAGGCAAGGCAAGGGCAGATGGCCAGAGTGTGTTTGGCTGTGAAAGCGGTGTCAAGGGAAGGGGAGGACCAGCCACAGCTCTAAGCCCTTAGAGATATGGTGTGGGAGAAATGCCTGGACGTTTTGCACTTGGGGAGCTGGTCCGTGCTGAGGGTGAGAGTGAGCTTGGGAATGTGTCTTGGGAGTGCTGGGAGGCAAGGCCAGGGCACATGCCAGATACTGTTTCCAGTGAAAGCGCTGTCAAGGGAAGGTGAGGACCAGCAAGAGCTCTAAGCCCTTAGGCCTATGGTGTGGGAGAAGTTGCGGGAGTTTTGCAGGCTCTGCCGATCGTGACAGTGACATGGAGGGTTGGCAGTGTAAGGAGCAAAGCAAACGCGGGCACCACTGTGTCCGATCGGCAGAGCCCTGCTCTGACACTGCAAACTCCAACGCTTTCCCCCACAGCAAAGCTGCCAGAACGGAAAGTTCTCACTCCTCCTTACCTTTCCTAGCCACCGCCTTCACAGGGAAACACACAATGGTGATGTACCCTTGCCTTTCCTCCAAGCACTCCGAAGACACGTTCTCAAGCTCACTCTCACTCTCTCAGAGACCAGCTGCCAAAGTGCAAACGTTCAGCGATTCCTCCCACCGCAATAGTGGAAGGCCTTAGTGCTGTGAAAGCGGTGGCACGGGAAGGTGGGGAGCAACAAGAGCATTCAGTGCTCTCATCTTTGCTGCGGGAGAAATCGCTGGACGTTCGCAGTGTCGAGCAGGGCTCTGCTGATCGTGGCCGTAAGACCGAGCTGGCAGTGTAAGGAAATAAGCAAGCATGGAGCGCCACTGTGTGTTTGGCTGTGAAACAAGACACAGCGAAAGCTGAGAGCAGCAAGAGCTTTGAGTGCTGGCAGCTTTGCTGTGGCAGAAAGCGTTGGAGTTTGCAGTGTCAGAGCAGGGCTCTGCCGACCACACGCAGTGGCGCTCCGTGCTTGCTTAGCGCCTTACACTGCCAACCCTCCATGTCACTGTCACGGTCGGCAGAGCCCTGCTCTGACACTGCAAAACTCCCGCAATTTCTCCCACACCATAGGCCTAAGGGCTTAGAGCTCTTGCTGGTCCTCACCTTCCCTTGACAGCGCTTTCACTGGAAACACTATCTGGCATGTGCCCTGGCCTTGCCTCCCAGCACTCCCAAGACACATTCCCAAGCTCACTCTCACCCTCAGCACGGACCAGCTCCCCAAGTGCAAAACGTCCAGGCATTTCTCCCACACCATATCTCTAAGGGCTTAGAGCTGTTGCTGGTCCTCACCTTCCCTTGACAGTGCTTTCACAGCCAAACACACTCTGGCCATCTGCCCTTGCCTGAGCTGCCAGGAGTGACGGCAGCCTAAACCCCCCACCTATAAAAGCAGCCCCCAGCAAGCGTGAGCGACCAGGAGTGATGGTGAACAGGACGGGCGAACATGGCGTGGCACGTCAGGAGGGCATGGCGCGTCAGTTTGCGTGGCAGTTCGCGCGGTCAGGGCGTGTGGGGAATGCCAAGTGCCCCCGCTCCTAGTGCCAAAGGGAAACTCAGGCAGTGGCCATCGTCCACCCAGGAGAACACCTGGCAGCTATAGTTACCACCCGCCCGAAAGCCTCTGCCAGAAGGAATGCGGCGACCCAGACGGAGCTCCCGCACAAACATGCAGCCGTCCAGGTCGCCGGCTGCGGGGAGTGCCTGAGCCTGTCGCTTGTACCGGAGGGCAGCGGAGATGGCAAATGTCTTGGCTGTGACCAGGTAGATGGTCTCCTCAGCCTGGTGGCAGAGCTGAAGGAGGAGGTGGAACGGCTGAGGAGTATCGGGGAGTGCGAGGGGGAGATAGACTGGTGGAGCCGCACCCGACCGTCCCTGGGGCCAAGGCAGCAGATGGAGGCTCCACAAGGAGCGGAGGATCCCCTACCGTCTTGCCGGCAAGCAGAAGGAGGGGATCCAAGAGACGGCGGGGAATGGAAACAAGTCCCTGCCCGGGGTGGCAGGCGAATCCCCTCCCAGCCTCCCTCACCCTCCCAGCTGCCCTTACCTAACAGATATGGGGCCCTGGAAGCTGAGGGCCAGGCAAGCGGGGAGGGAGGTGAAGGTGACGGTCCAGCCAGGGGGTTGCCGAGGGCCAGTCAGTCACCCCCACGGATTACGACTGCCCCTGTTAAGAAAAAAAGGAGGGTAATTGTGGTGGGTGATTCCCTCCTGCGGGGAACTGAGGGCCCAATCTCTGCCCGGACCCATCCCACAGGGAAGTCTGCTGCCTCCCTGGGGCCCGGGTTAGGGACATTACTAGGAAACTCCCCGACCTCGTGAGGCCCTCCCATTATTACCCATTGCTGGTTGTACAGGTGGGCAGTGATGAGATTACAGAGAGAAGTCCTAAAGCAATGAAGAGGGACTTCAGGGCACTGGGGCGATTGGTCGCAGGATCGGGAGCGCAGGTAGTGTTTTCTTCAATCCCGTCAGTGGCAGTTAAGAGTGCTGAAAGGAATGGGAAAAGTCACCTGATCAACAGGTGGCTCAGAGGCTGGTGCCATCAGTGGAATTTTGGGTTTTTCGATCATGGGGAGGTTTACACAGCACTGGGCCTGCTGGTGGCTGATGGAGATCAGCTGTCTCCAAAGGGGAAAAGGATCCTCGCCCATGAGTTGGCGGGACTCATTGAGAGGGCTTTAAACTAAGTTTGAAGGGCGTAGGGGATATAAGCAGGCTCGCTCGTGAGGAGCCCAGGGGCGGCATGGCAACGTTGGCGGCGAAATCGATATCCCGTCTCAAGTGCATCTACACCAATGCACGCAGTATGGGCAATAAACAGGAGGAGCTGGAAGCCCTTGTGCAGCAGGATAGCTATGACATAGTCACCATCACAGAAAGGTGGTGGGACGACTCTCATGACTGGAGTGCTGCACTGGATGGCTCTAAGCTCTTCAGAAGGGATAGGCAGGGAAGGAGAGGCGGTGGGGTGGCTCTGTATGTTAGGGAGTGTTTTGACTGCATAGAGCTCGACAGTGGTGATGATAAGGTCGAGTGCTCGTGGGTAAGGACGAGGGGGAAGGCCAGCAAGGCGGATGTCCTGTTGGGAGTCTGCTATAGAGCACCCAACCAGGATGCAGAGGAAGATGAAGCATTCTACAAGCGGCTGGCAGAAGTCTCGCAATTGCTAGCCCTTGTTCTTGTGGGGGACTTCAACTTGCCGGACAGATTCTATCTGCTGGAAATACAACCCAGCAGAGAGGCAACAGTCTCGGAAGTTCCTCGAGTGTGTGGAGGATAACTTCCTGACGCAGCTGGTAAGCGAGCCTACCAGGGGAGGTGCCTCACTTGACCTGCTGTTTACAAACAGAGAAGGACTCGTGGGAGATGTTGTGGTGGGAGGCCGTCTTGGGCTTAGCGACCACGATACGATAGAGTTCTTGCTTCTGGGCGATGTAAATAAAGAGGAGGGGCAGGAAAACTGTCACCATGGCCTTCCGGAGGGCAGACTTTGGCCTGTTGAGGACGCTGGTTGGGAAAGTCCCTTGGGAGGCAGTCCTGAAAGGCAAAGGGGTCCAGGAAGGCTGGGGGTTCTTCAAGAAGGAAGTCTTAAGGGTGCAGGAGCGGGCTGTGCCCGTGTGCTGTAAGACCAACTGGCAGGGAAGACGACCGGCCTGGCTGAACAGGGAGCTTTTGCAGGGACTCAGGGGAAAAAGGAGAGTCTACCACCTTTGGAAGAAGGGGCGGGCAACTCAGGAAGAGTACAGGGATCTTGTTAGGTCATGCAGGGAGGAAATTAGAAAAGCAAAAGCCCAGCAAGAACTCAATCTGGCCACTGTTGTAAAAGATAATAAAAAATGCTTTTATAAGTACATCAGCAATAAAAGGAGAGCCAAGGAGGATCTCCATCCTTTGCTGGATGTGGAGGAGAACGTTGTCAGCGAGGACAAGGACAAGGCTGAGGTACTTAACGCCTTCTTTGCCTGTGTGTTTAACAGCCAGACCAGTCATCCCCAGGGTACTCAGCCCCCTGAGCTGGAAGACAGGGACGGGGAGCAGAATGGAGCCCCCATAGTCCAGGAGGAAGCAGTTAATGACCTGCTACACCACCTGGACGCTCACAAGTCTATGGGGCTGGATGGGATCCACCGAGAGCATTGAGGGAGCTGGCGGAGGAGCTTGCCAAGCCACTTTCCATCATCTATCGGCAGTCCTGCTTAACAGGGGAGGTCCCTGATGACTGGAGGCTTGCCAATGTGACGCCCATCTACAAGAAGGGCCGAACCCGGGAACTACAGGCCTGTCAGCCTGACCTCGGTGCCAGGAGAGATTATGGAGTGGTTCATATTGAGTGAACTCAACAGGCAAGTGCAGATCAACCAGGGGATCAGGCCCAGCCAGCATGGGTTCATGAAAGGCAGGTGCTGCTTGACCAAGCTGATCTCCTTCTATGACCTGGACTTTAGCAAAGCCTTTGACACCGTCTCCCATAATATTCTCCTTGGGAAGCTGGCAGCTCATGGCTTGGACGGGCGTAGTCTTCGCTGGGTAAAAAACTGGTTGGGTGGCCGAGCCCAGAGAGTAGCGGTGAATGGAGTTAAGTCCAGTTGGCGGCCAGTCACGAGCGGTGTTCCCCAGGGCTCTGTTTTGGGGCCAGCCTTGTTTAATATCCTTACCGATGATCTGGCTGAGGAGATTGAGTGCAGCCTCAGTAAGTTTGCAGATGACACCAAGTTGGGGGGGAGTGTCGATCTGCTGGAGGGTAGGCTGGCCCTGCAGAGGGACCTGGACAGGCTGGACCGATGGGCTGTGGCCAGCTGTATGAGGTTTAACAAGGCCAAGTGCCGTATCCTGCACTTGGGTCACAACAACCCCATGCAGCGCTACAGGCTTGGGGAAGAGTGGCTGGAAAGCTGCCTGGCCGAAAAGGACCTGGGGGTGTTGGTCGACAGCCGGCTGATCATGAGCCAGCAGTGTGCCCAGGTGGCCAAGAAGGCCAACAGCATCCTGGCTTGTATGAGGAATAGTGTGGCCAGCAGGAGCAGGGAGGTGATTGTTCCCCTGTACTGGGCGCTGGTGAGGCTGCACCTGGAATCCTGTGTCCAGTTTTGGGCCCCTCAATACAAGAAAGACATTGAGGTGCTGGAGCGTGTCCAGAGAAGGGCAACAAGGCTGGTGAATGGTCTGGAGCACAGGGCTGGTGAGGAGCAGCTGAGGGAACTGGGGTTGTTTAGCCTGGAGAAGAGAAGGCTGAGGGGAGACCTTATCGCTCTCTACAACTACCTGAAAGGAGGCTGTAGTGAGGGGGGTGTTGGTCTCTTCTCCCAAGTAGTTAGCGATAAGACGAGAGGAAATGGGCTCAAGCTGTGCCAGGGGAGGTTTAGGTTGGAAATGAGGAAAAATTTCTTCATGGAAAGGGTGGTCAAGCATTGGAACAGGCTGCCCATAGAGGTGGGGGAGTCCCCATCCCTGGAAGTGTTCAAAAAATGGGTAGATGTGGCACTTGGGGACATGGTTTAGTCTAGTCTACCCTTGATTGGCTTAGTGTGGACTTGGTAGTGTAGGTTAATGGTTGGACTGGATGATCTTAAAGGTCTTTTTCAACCTAAACGATTCTGTGATTCTGTGATTCCTTTTCCATGCTTGTTCTATAAAGGCAGAATTCCCGTCAAAAAGCCTGTACTCAAGAATGGCGCGTTTCAACTTGCCTCCTTTTAATTTGATCTGAACTTCTTGACCTGTCTTTTAGAATAGATGTTCTCACAATATTGTGGAAGAACAGTAGAGTCCAGAGCTCAGGATTCTTGAGTGCTCTTTCCTGCCCTGTAAGTTTCTGACTCAAAACACTTGGAGAATGTCCTATTCTGATTCTCAGGCAAAATCCAACAACCAAACAAAACCAACAAACCCAAACTGGGACTGTGAACTGGTGTTAATGCAGATGGCAGGCTCTCTTCTGTGCTCTGTCAGGCCTGAGTGACCTTTGAGACCATCGTGCCATTGGCATTCCAACTATTTTAAAAGAATGGAAAAGATTTTGCTGCTTGTGTTTGATTATCAAACCTGAAGACTTCTAGGAATGGACCGGTAGTGTGTTGAGACAGTAAAAGCGCAATGTTACCTATAAAGCTTTGCTTTCCTGTCTGTAATGGGATTCTCTGAAGTGCTATGTCATTACATATTAATATACATTCTTACAGTTTGACTACTGGTTTTTTCTGCATTTGTGTTGTTTTCAGAATACACAGATGCTAATGCCCTGATTCCTAAGAACTCATCGGTGATCGTTAGAAGAATCCCTGTTGGAGGAATCAAAGCTACCAGCAAAGCAGATGTTGTGTAAGTATCCGTAAGGCATTGTACCCTTTGTTAGGGCTTTCAGTGTGTTAACTGTTTTTGTGGACATTTGCTTACAGAGGCATTCAGACTGTATCTTTCTTGTTAAAGCTGCTGTTAATTTTTGTTGCCATGGGGTAGATTGTAATGTATCTGTCCCAAAGTCGACTTCCGTTTTTAGGCCTGCTGGGACATGGGGTTCGAACTCCAGCAATGGTAACTTTTAAGATGATTCTATTGTGCTTGTTTTGGGGCTTGATTTTTCTGCATTTTTTGCCCGAGCCCACCTCCAAAATTGCGAACGTCCGGGGATTTCTCCCACACCAAAGGTGCCAGCACCCAAAGCTCTGCCCGGCCCTCACCCTCCCTTGCCGGCGCTTCCACAGCACCACAAACACGGGGGCTCCGGCTTCGCCTTGCCTGCGTATGGCCCCGACATCTTGTTCACCTTGAGCTGGGGGGAAGGTGTGTGCATGGCTGAGGAAGGTCTGCTTTCTCCATTTGATTTCCAGAAAGACTTGCAGATCCAGAGCAAACCCATGGCAGTCCCCTCCCCCCCCTTCCCTCCCACCCTGAGCAGAGCCCATGAGCGGACCAAGGGAGGGCAGAGCTGCGCTCACCCCTTGCGCTGCTGAGGGAACAGCTCGGGTGAAATGGCCCTTCTCGCAGGCCGTCTCTCGACAGGCCCAGTGTCCCGGCTGGCTGAGGAGCAGCTGCGGTCAGGGGGTGAGATGCCGCGGCCGACGGGCTGGGTTGGGTGAGCGCAGCAGGAGCGGGCCTGTGCCCCGACAGGGCCCCTTCCAGGACGGCCTGTCTCCTCAGGAGAGGGCCTGGACAGAAGCTGCTGGCGTCTGGCTTCATTCCTCGTAAGATTCCGGAGTGAAAACCCAGCAAAGCTACAGGACAATAACAGGCAGCTCCTCCTGCCCAGGGCCGTGGCTGCCCAAAATCAGCCCCCCATCACCCGGCCCCAGCCCCGGGGGTCTGTGGCAGCACGGCGGGGACAGCAGGCGCAGGGTGGCTCTGATTCTAGGCTTGAAAGCCTCCCCTTTAGGGCCCAAACCCTCCCTGTTTGGGCCCACAGCCTCAGTTTTAGGCTCCAGTGACTCGTTTTTAGGGCTTTAATCCCACTTTTTCAGGGTACAAAGCCTCATTTCTAGGTTCTAAACCTGGACCTGTAGGCTACAACCGCTCATTCCTAGGGTCAAAGGCTCAGTTTCCGGGTCCAAAACTGATTACAGAGCCCAGCTTCTCTTCTTCAGGGCACAAAGCCTCATTTGTAGGAGCAAACCCTCACTTCAGCACCCAAAGCCTCCTTTTTTGGGCCCAAATCAACACTTTGAGGCATCAAAGCTTCACTTTCAGGGATCCAAGCCTCATTTTAGAGTCCAAAGTCTCTTTTTAGGCTCCAAAGTGTCATTTTTATTGTCCAAAGGCTCCACTGTACTTTGAAAAGTCTGCTTTATAGAGTCCAAATACACTTTTTTTTGTTCCCAACGCCTCATTTTCAGGCTCCAAAGCAGCATTTTTAGGATCCAGCCAGTTGTTTCTAGGGTCCAAGCCGCGTTTGGAGCATCCAAACCCTCCTTTTTATGGTCCAAGCCCCTCTTTTAGGGCTCAAAGGTTCCTTTTCCCTGAAAATGCTTTGATTCAGGAGTAGACAGCCTCCTTTTGATGGTCCAAACCCTCATTTTTACGGTCGGTGGGTCCCATGCCCAGCTCCCTGCCTGCTGACACTGCAGGCATCCACATCCCTTTGTGCCCCCATATAAAGCTCAGCCCAGAGTTGGTGAATTCCTGGCTTTGCTGCCATTATGACACGGACAATTGCGCTACTGCTGCGTATTTATTGCTATGCTGTTATTCAGCAATAAATGGTCACCCCCTGAAGCCGTCCATCGGGAGTCGACTCTCGTCGCACCCCCAATCTGTGCCCTGGTGGGGCCGCCTCAAGGCCTTGCAGGAGGATCAGAGCAATGGGCTTGGGGGGCAGGAGGGTGGTTGCAGTTCCTCCGGGGGCTGGAGGGTGCTGGGCCGGTCCCGCAAGACCCGGCTGGCTGAGTTGGACAGCCATGGGCACTGGGGTGGGGGCGGGCGGGCCGGGAGGCTGTGCGGGCTGGTGGGGACCAGTCCCCCGGGGCGCTGTGGCAGGCGGGCCGCTTTTCCAGGCATAGGTGGTGGCTGCTGGCGTTGGGTCTGGGTTCCCGAAGCTGCGGAGAGGCGCCTGTGGAGAGAAGAGGCTGCTGATGCCCTGCCGCGGCTGCGGTGCCGGGCAGGTGCGAGCGTGCGGGGCAGCGCTGGGCGCACGTGTGCGGGCACCCGGCTGCACGTGGGAGCTGTGGGCACAGAGAGCTCTGTGCAGAAGACGGGGGTGCCCCGCACCCCTCAGCTGGGGCTCTGCTCGCCTGCCCCCGGCTCGTCTCCTCTCGGCCCTGACCATCCTGCCCTGCCTGCTCTGCACGTGCCGGGAAGGGGAGCTGACCGCCACAGAGCGAGGGGACCAAAGCTGGACACGGCACTGCAGGGCCAGGGGAGCCTCCTGCTCGCCTTTCTCAGCGTGCCTGGCAGAGACCAGCCCTCCGCTCCCCTGCCCGTCCCTGACCAGACAAGGCGACAGCCTCGGCTCTCTGTTCGGGGAGGTGCTCTCCAGCCCCTCTTCAGAATACCCCTGCACAGACAAAACCCCTGCCTGTGCTGAGAACACGCACGCTGACAGTGCTGGGGTGCAGATGGGACAGGCTGACACACTCCTGCTCCAAGGCAAGGCAGATAGCTGGGAAGGTTCCTCCCCATGCTCTGAGGTGCTGGGACACCTTGGCCGAGGTGAACACCTGGGATTTACGGCATCACCTAACAGGGTGATTTCTGCTGGGAGGTTCACTGGCAGGGAGATGTCACGCTTGGCAATTCTCTCTTCCTACGGCAGTGTCATCCCTTGTTGTTTTTCATTTCTGTCCTTGTGCTGCTGCGTCTGTCGCTGGGTCCGCTCTTGCTGAGGCAGGGTCACTTTTCACTAAGACCTTGCCACAATAAAGAGGTGGTTTGAGTAAAGAGTGCCCGTGAATTGAGAGGCCAGTTAAAGCATCTTACAGCAGAAATCTCAGTAGAGTCTGGCCAGGAACTAACTCGGCACTCCGGAATACCCTACCTCGAAATGCTTCACAGCTAACAGCAGCCATCTAAGACAGAAGTTTGGCAAAAAGCCCTCCCAATAACTCACCGTTGTCTCTTCCTCCACAGACAGATCGCACAGCAACATACCATGCCAAGCAGCATGGAGCCCAAGATCGCCATGGCACCTTCTATGCAGTATCTCCGGAAATCTTCAGGATCCATAGCATTGGAGCTTCTCCTGCCATCCACGCCTGGAGGAACAATTCTGCACGTTAGCGTGTCCTGCGCACTCCTGGTAATCTCACTGGAGGTCTGACTGTGCCAGGAAACGTTCTTCCTCACTTTGTGAACGTCCTGGGCCTGCAACATTGCCTTGGTTTCGGTAGAAACAAAGGAAACTCCCAACGGCATTGCAAATCAATGCACTCCGGAGCCTCTCTTTCTCCTCTCGGCTTTGTTTACGCGCTGGGATGGCCGTAATCCAGTTCTCCCAAGTGTCACGGGTTTGCTCCCCCTTCTTGGCCACCCTTCACATTTGCGCACAATTTCTTTTGTGCTGGCCCATTTTCATTCTCTGCAAGTTACGGCACTGAACAGAACTCGTGAGAGCAGATGGAGAGCACGTGGCGGGGGCGCAGCTGTTCGACCAATCGCTCCTTTGAGCAACACGGACAAAACCCATCCCTGCGTCAGGGGTGCCACCCCCAGCTCTCCCTCCCCAGCCCAGCACCCACACCCCGAGGGATGGACCGAGGCAGGCCCTCCCAGGAGACACCTGAACCTTCCTCTCCCCCTTTGCCTTTTCTCCCGCATGGGCACCGCTTGCATGCCTCCGGTTTTCAGGACTTGTCTCCCACTCATGGCCCCCTGCAAGACTGCTCAGTACCTGGATTCTTTTGGAAAAATCCATGTATCCCGGCGTGGTGGTCTTCCCCGGACTTGGACAGCACTGCTGAGAATCAGAGAAAGGCAAAGCCTCAGCACGGCTCAGGCACAGAGGATGCAGAGGGGCGGTGCGGGTTCCTCCAAGCCACTGCCTGATGCGTGAGTGACTCCCTTTGGCCCTCGGTTCGCAGGACGGATCCCCTTCTGCTGTGCCTGGGGCCTCTAGGGCCTCACGGCAAGCTCTGGGATGCAGCTACTGAGGGAGGTACATTCGATGAAGAGTCGTATTTCCCATCATCTCCTGAATGTGGTTCAGATGGCCTCGTTCCCAAAACGGCAGAGTGCTGAAATCCCCGTGAACGGGGTGCGGTGGCAGGAGAGCATCTCACTCACTGCCTCCACAGAGGGTTACCAGCGTCCCTCTGGCACACTGATGGCAATAACCTCCACACCCCAGAGATGACAGTCATCCTCAGAGAGCCGTTCCTGGCTTCTTTTAGAACGCTCGCTCTGTACTAATAGTTTGGCTGCTGACACGACGGGCCGTAGCGGGCCCCAGGGGAGGAGCCTGCAGGCACACAGTGATTTTGATCTGCGACACTGGACGAGCGAGGGACAGCAATTACCTGGCACGCCTGCTGGCTGAGGTGCCGCTGCTTTGGCATCCGGCACTGGCGCTGCGTGACTGGCTCCTTCCTGGAGCACCTCCTTCGCCACAGTCTCACGGTCCGTCTCTTTAGAAAGAAAGAGGGTCAGTGCCAGTTTAATTAGAAGTAACGCTTCCTCATCAGGAACACAGTATCTTCAGGAGGCAAAACACATTAATAGCGCTTAGAAACAAAGCCCGGGCATTTGGGGGTGCACCTCGTCACTCGTCCAAACAATGTGTGGGAAAAATTTAAGAGCTAGACGCTTTGCGGTTTACCAGTAGACAGCAAAACCTGACCTGCTGAGACACTAGGAGATTGCATCTCATCTTGTTTGCACTTTAGTGCTTTCTGGGCAAACTGCAAGATGCTGCTAAATGCCTTCCTTCAGAGAGCACAGCAGGGCTGTGTAGCCAGTTCAGCTGAGGAAAGAGCCCTTCTGAGAAGCACAGCCCATCATGCCAGCTCCATCACACAGTGGACTGAACGCCAAGCTCTCGCAAACCTATTCTGGTGGTGGCAGTGAAGAGCCCACAGAGCCGCAAAACAAGAGGAAAACCACAACCGAGTTGCCTAAACCACAACTAGAGACAGCCAGCTAAGCCACCCGAGACGGAGCTGACAGCCCTGCATTTTAGCTGCCGTCAAGTCAGGTGTCCGGCCTCAAGCTGGGTGTGCAGCTTTCACCTGCCCCTGGCCCCGAGGTGTCACTGAGTGCCCTCAGACGTCAAGGAGACCATCTCTGTGGCTCACCAGAGCCTGTAAGGCATGAAATGGTGTGTCAATACAGCGTGTAATCGACTGTCAGTGCAGCGAGGCTCTGATGCATCCCTTTCTGCCGGTGCAGGCTGCGGCTTGTGCATACACGTATCTAAATCGTCAGCTTCCCAAGTCTTCTGCTTAAGAGGGATGTATACCCACCATGTGCTGCTTTCTCCAGTTCATTTAGGATTTCCTTTAGGACTTCTGATGACTGCTGGGAAGATTTCCCTCCTTTGGCTTTATGAGGACCTTAACAGAAAGTATCAAGTTAAATTTCTCGCTCATAAAACACTGAAAAACAGTGCTTACTCTGTGCAGTCAGTCAAGACTGACTACTCACCCCTGGGATGCCAGGTGAGCTCCAGCTCAGGATCCAGCCGAGGAGCTGGAGCCACATCTGCAAACAAACGACCCATGAGAAGGTTTCATCATACATTGCGATAGACACCGTCATAACTGAAGAGCAGAACGTATGAGGGGATCACGTAATGACACGGCACATTGATGCAGGTCTGTATTCTCACGCCCGCAAGAGACGCCTCGCTCACTTTTGGGCTTTGAGCTGGCAGCTCTCAAAGCAAGTCAAAAGCCATGACGTACCCGAGCCGCCTGCCAGTGCGTCAGCCCTGGAACCCAGCCGGGAAGCTGCATATCCATCGCCTCCGGCCACGTCTGTAAACAAAAAAACCAGAGCGGCTCCCGTGAAATATTTCGGTGTACTTCTTCAGATCTGAACGGCACTGAATGCAGTTCAAACGCGGGCTTGCCCCGTGGCACTTGTCTCCTCTCCCTTCCACTCAGGAGCAGTGTGCAGACAGTTACTGGGTGCCTGGAGCATGCTGATCCAGAGGAAAGCATGCACGGAGCTGTCGGGAGAAAGGACTCCCTGGAGGTCCCACCAGCTCTAAGCTCAGCCCCAACAAGCCCGCTGGCTTTGCAGCGGGCACTGGAAGCAGCGCAGGCTGGGAGAGGCTGGCAAAGACAGCTTCGCAAGGCAGAGTGCCGCAGGGCACATCACTGAGCCCCGACCCATTCCCCCTCTGCTCTGCCGCACGTCTGAGCATTGGGCAAGAACACATTCAGTTAGATTTCATATGGACAGCATAGTAAAAGCTCAGTGCTCATTCACTCCGGTGACATACCTGGGGGATCGTCCTGAGGCTCGCCGACAAGATCAGCCGGAGAAGTCGGGTGGCCATCGCCTACAGGCACAGCTGTAATCAAGCACGTTTCCATTAGGTGTTGTGATCTACTTCTTTCACGGTGACCTGCGGTGACTGGAGGGGGGCCAGGTAATGGGGCGGGACCCAGACGTGGGTGGAGATTTCCAAATCTGCAGAGGGGCCCGAGTGACCTGTTGGCTAGCACCAACCTGGAAGCTCTCAAAATACCGTTTCCAGGCCACGTGCAAGACCCCTCAAGGACCAGAGGGACAAACATAGGGCCCCTCGGGGATTTCTTACTGGGAGATCTCTCCTGCGCACAAAAGCAGCCCACATGAAAGCACGGGAGGAAACCAATGCTCATTCCCGCATCTCGTGGAGAAGAGCCTGCCGGCCAGTGCGAGGCTGCCCTGCCGTTGCCCCGTCTATGCCCCCGGGCTTACGGCTCACCCAGCCCAGCCGGGCCCCGCTGCTCTCCCGGCCCTGCCCCGTCATGACCCCAGCCCCACGCCACCCTCAGCTGCGGTGGGCACGGTGCCACGCTGCCCAGGGCTGGGTGCCGGCCCTCGCCCGCCCGCATACCTAATCCCCGCGCTCGCCACGGAGCAGCCCAGGCACCCCGGCCTTGCAGGGCCACCAGGAGGAGGAGGATAAGGATGCGGGTGGGGGCCAAAGGCCCCCGTGCCTGCACCATGCCGCCGCTGCTGCTGCTGCTGCCGCCGCCGCTGCTGCTGCTGCTGCCGCCGCTGCCGCTGCTGCTGCTGCCGGCACTGCCGTAGCGGTGCCCGCGGCACAGGACAGCACCTCAGGGCGTGGCACAGCGGGGCTCTGTGACCTCACAGCCCGGCCTGCCCACCGTGGCCACGCCCCCGGGGTGCAGCCCCTCCCCAAGCACCGCCCCCTGGCACGCCCCCCCCCCCCCCCCCCCCCAGGGCACCTCGGGAGGGCGGGGCTCCCGCAGGGGAGGGAGACTGAGGCAGCGCTAAGGAGTGTTTTGACTGTCTAGAGCTTGACCATGGCGATGAAAGGGTGGAGCGGTTATGGCTACGAAGCAGGGGGAAGGCCAACAAGGCAGCTGTCGTGGGTGGGAGTCTGCTCTAGAGCACCCAAGCAGGATGAAGAGACACATGAAATATTCTAGAAGCAGCTGGCAGAAGTGTGGCCTTTGGAAGAAGGGGTAGGCAACTCAGGAGGGCTACAAAGCTGTCCTGAGGTTATGCAGGGAGAAAATTAGAAGGGCTAGAGGCCAACTAGAAGTTAATCTGGCTACTGCCGTGAAAGACAATCAAAATGTTTCTATAAATGCACTGCCGACAAAAGGAGGGTTAAGGAGAATCTCCATCCGTTATTGGACGCGGGAGGAAGCATAGTGACAAAGGCTGAGGAAAAGGCTGAGGTACTTACTGCCGCCTTTGCCTCCGTCTTTAATAGTCAGAGCAGTCGGTCTCGGGGTACCCAGCCCCCTGAGCTGGAAGACAGGGACGGGGAGCGGAATGAAGCCCCCGTAATGCAGGGGGAAATGGTTAGCCACCTGCTACACCACTTAGACACGCACAAGTGCATGGGGCTGGATGGGATCCACCCAAGGGTACCGAGGGAGCTGGCGGAAGGGCTCACCAAGCCACATTCACTCATTTATCAGCAGTCCTGGCTAAACCGGGGGGAGGGCCCAGGGGGCTGGCGGTTGGCAGATGTGATGGCCATCTCCAGGAAGGGCCGGAAGGAGGATCCGAGGAACTACAGGCCTGTCAGGCTGCCCTCGGCGCTGGGGAAGGTCATGGCTGCTCATGTCTCGGACAGGCATACTCTTTGCTGGGTAAACGAGTGGCTGGATGGCTGTCGCGAATCCCGATTTAGGATCCTGCCGACTCTGCCCATTTGTCACAAATGGGTGATTTAGAACGCTGAAGGAATCGCCGACAAAGGTATTAGCAAAAGTGGTTTTCATAGGCTGTTGTAAAAGTGCAACTTAACATTAAGTTTGATATCAAGGTTCACTCTGGTAATGACTGCATGGAAGAAACATACAAAGGAAAACTTAGTTACACTCGAGTTAAAATGTTTCACAGGGAGACCAGGGATGCAAAATAGCAAGGAGGACCCTCCCGTTGAGTCACGAGGTTCAGAGTAGAGCCCCTTGCTTTCTGAACTCCTGGTGGAGCTCACGTGTGGCCGGGTCCAATCTTAGTCTCAGATTTGGTCAACGGTTTATGTCTAAGGGGAGAAATACAAAGAGTGAAGAGGACCCTTCCGTTGAGTCACGAGGTTCAGAGTAGACCCCCGACCCCCACTTTATAAACTGCTGATGGAGGGGTTTTGTGCAATTCCTTCTGGGGGAGCAGCTCCTTTTAGGACTGTTTCTAGCAAATTAAACGGCCCTCTAGTCTGAGCAGGTTGCCCCTGGTGTATGTTCTCAACTTGTTTCACTGCTCGGACTAAAGATAGGAGTCCTTTTTCCCGTTTGGAACATCTCTCTCCTGTCTCTTTTGATGCAATTGAGTTAAACAGTAAAGGTCTTTGTGGCCCACTCGGGCCGGTCTGGAATAGATTGCAGTAAGTACCGTGTTCTGCAAGCCCCCATTCTGCTCTAATAGGGTCGCGGGGTTGTACTGGCCCCAGTGACTGGTGTGGTTTTAATTCCTGTATTAGAGTTTTGATTGCCTCTTCATGCTCTGGGTTCCATTCCCATGGTTTTCCCTTTCGTAAAAGTGAGTACAGTGGGCGAGCAATGCTAGAAACTCCAGGTACGTGATCCCTCCAGTACCCTAAAGTGCCCACAAGTTGTTGCAATTCTTTCCTCGAGTGGGGCATCTGTAACTGTTCTCTCTTACTGAGGGTGTCCGGTGGGATTGCTGCGCTACCTGCAATCCACCAAGTACCCAAAAACTTGACCTCTCGGCTTGGTTTCTGACACTTCTCAGGTGGGATTTCAACTTCTGCTTTATGTGGTGCTTGCCATACTGCTGTGCTGCTTCCCCTGCCTCCCCAGGGGAATTTCCTCCCATCAGGATCTCACCTACAGATTGGTATAGTTTCGCATTCTGAGGAAGGGTAACTGTTTGCAACAGGTCAGCAAGTGCAGCATGAGCTATTGTAGGTGAGTGTTTATATCCCTGTGGGAGTCTGTTCAAGGTATATTGTACACCTTCCCAGGTAAAAGCAAATTTTTCTTTCTCCTCCTCCTGCAAGGGGACCATAAAGAACATCCCGTTCACATCTAGCGCTGCCATCCATGGGTGTGCGGCTGCCTGTAGTGTGGCTGTTAAGGTGGCAATCTTAGGGACTGCAGCCGTTAGCGGAGCTGTGTTGGCATTTAGGCGCCGCTATCAATTGTCAGACGCCATCTCCCATCTGGCTTTCGGACTGGCCAGCCTGGTGAATTGCATGGGGAGTGGGTTCTGGAGAGAATGTGTCGTTTTTCTAAATCAGCTATGACTTTAGAAGTTCCGTTTCGTGCCGCAGCAGAAATCGGGTATTGTGGTATGTTAGTAACTTGTGAGTCAGGGCTTGCAGGAGCTGCACGGAGTAAACACACTGTAGCCTCCCAATCTTTATCCGGGTTAGGATTAACATTTGAACCAAAGCACCATATACGGCCGTCTGGGAGACGCCAGGCTCGGCCATTCAAAATACCAAAGCGCAAACTATTTTCGTTATGATTTTTCACTGCAAAGTGGGTAGACAGCATGCGTTTTTCACCCGGGAGCCTTAAATTAACCTTTGCAGTTTGACAAATAGCACTTGCTCCCTTCACTCCAGTAACTTTAACCCTTTGCCATCCGGGTCATATACCCAGCTTCTCAGCATCTTGTTGTGCCAGTATTGAAATTGCTGCCTCCCGTGTCTATTAGGAATTTTATTAATTGTCGTCGAGGGCCAACTGGGATTAAAATATATGGGCCATTATTACCTATCCACTGATAGGAGTCCACTTGCCGGACGGACGGACCCAATTGTCGTCCAGGCACTACCCATTTTTTGATCCTGGATTTTGGGGAAGGAAAGGGTTATTACCCCCTCTCAGAGTTGGTGATGGTATCCGAGTGTTGGAAATGGTTTCTCTCCGATTGTGTCTTTGAACTGCATGAATTAGATGTTGGATAATGCTGGCAGGTTGTCTCTGAATTACAGCTCTCGGAATGCCTAATGTCAATGCTTGATTATATAGTTCTCTCCTCCTCTGACCCCTAGGTTGATGATTTACGGGTGTCGGTTCCCGGGAACTATTTTGGGGTGTTTGTTTAATTTGTCTGATGTTATCACTAGGATTTTCAGGTTCAACAGACTGATTACTCCATCCCACTTCTCGCCCATGTTTTATGCTGTCATGCATCAATGTTGCCCAGGTGGGGAGACCTCTGCGCACTACGACCCCTTCCTGCTCCTTGGCAACCTCCCTTATGTCTAATAGGGCACTGAACTCTGCGTTCCTCCTTATCTCATCTCGTTTTGTAATGAGGTAGGATTTGAGCATAGCAGGAGCTCCCTTAATTAATGGCTTTAGCATCTCATGATTCACGATTGCTGATATGGGAATGTCAGGAGGGCCGCCATCATACACGGCCTGGATACAGGCAGCTTTTATAATAGCTGTGGAAAGTTCATTTAGGGATTTAATAGGTATTACTAGAGGTTCTCCTCTCTCCCGTATATCAATTCCACCAGCCCAGTATGCCACTCTACTGGTTATCGAGTGGGGAACACCTGGAGGCACGGGGCCAGCATGTAAAGAGACACCAGGGCCCCAAAATACATTGCTTTCATCGCCATTTAGTAACATTCTGTCTTGTCTGGTTAAACATACTCTCCATAAATATTCAGTTTCAGTTTCGCCTGGCTTACGGCCATAGCGTTCTTGTAGGTCAGCCATTTGGCGTGGATCAAATGGGGTTATTTTTTGGGTACAATTTCCTACTCCACCCCGAGGCCCAGTAGTTTCTTCTGCTTTTATAATGGGCCTAGCGACATAGGTAGGGGCATTTGGAGGAGATGAAGAATCATCTTTCCCCGTTTCGTTATCATTGGGGTCACCCCATAGATTTCCATCCCATTCTTCAGGGGATGCAATTAATTTCCTAATTTGTGCAATGTCAAGGCAATTGGGAGCTTGCATGAGCATCATCTCAACCTCTTCTGCCAGCTTTTAGTTTTCCTCCTTTTCTTCCTGCAACTGTTTCTGTAGTTGTTCAGTTTGTAGGGACGGTATTAATTCAGCTGCCTTCCTGCCTTCTATTTTGTCCTTTGGATCCTGCTCCCTTTTATTAAACCTTTCTCTGTCCTCGCAGGCAGCTTCTAGGCAGGTGCCTAGCATTTTGCAAATGATTCCCTTTCCTTTACCATTTCTAATATTTCCCCTGGCTACTTTTAGCTGGTTTTCCACAGCTTCCCAATCATGCCAATTATCACGAGCCCATTCTTCGGAGAATTTGGGACTTGGACTTATCCCATGCATTTTTAAGTAATCACTGATACTACTTGCCATCCTGCCAACTATGCCAAATTGTCACGAATGCAGGTTTGTGAATCCTGCTGATTTATTGTGAATGAGTGACTTTACACAGGTTGATTTAGTAGCAGTTTCGAATTTACTTGTAGCAAATCGCAGCATTTGCTTGTAATATTTTAATAGCACTCAGTCATCAGTGATTAACAAAGTGATTAGACAAAATTGATCAAAACAGGGACTTAGTTACACATTTGAAGATGGCATGGTTCACTCTGTTACTACGTGGAAGCGCATAAAGGACAATGAAGTTACACTGAGTTGGAATGATTCGCAGAGGGATCGTGGGTGCAGGGGATAAGGGGGACCCTCCCGTTGAGTCACGAGGTTCAGAACAGACCCGCCTGCTTTCTAAACTCCTTCTCAGAGAGGAGTCTAGGTGCGGCCGGGTCCAGTCTCAGTCTCAGACTTGGTTAACGGTTTATAGGAATAAGGATAAGGCAGCAGTATAAGACTCACTTTGAAATTAAATTGTACATCTACAGACTACTTAAACTGATTCACACATGCATACACACAAACATGAATACATATATATCTATAAAACAAATTGGTATACCAGTTTAAAAATTCCCCTCGAGTTCAGTGAAATACGTCTAATATCTTGGCATTTCTCAACGGGTGAGGTTGAGCCTCAAGGAGTGAAGGGTTTCAGCCCAGGCTCCACTGTCGGTCTTCGGCAATGGACCTCCATTTTTAGGCCAACTTTCAGAGTTTGCTGGCTCTGAGAGGAGTCCTGCTCAGAGGGAGGTGCTGGTGCAGCCCACTGCAGTCCAGGAGAGCTCAAAGGGCCTCCCTTAGGACTGCTGTTTTATAGGATCG
The DNA here is from genome assembly GCF_030463565.1 of Pelecanus crispus. Classification (NCBI taxonomy): domain Eukaryota; kingdom Metazoa; phylum Chordata; class Aves; order Pelecaniformes; family Pelecanidae; genus Pelecanus; species Pelecanus crispus. The sequence continues at coordinate 758,039 of NC_134666.1, forward strand.
TGAGATGATTGGCTTCAGTTATTGTAAATCTCCATCCGAGCCACGATCCGGGTCAGTAATTACTGCTCTGTTTCAAAGCTGTCAGGGGTAACTTGATTGTTCTCACTCCCCGCTTCAACCGTGTAAGAGTTTCTGATAAGGACAAGGCCACTCTGTGCTTCAGCCATGTAGGAGTTTCTGGTACAATTAAGGGGCACCTAACCGACCAGCTCGCTACACAAGGTCGCGGTCTGGCAGGAATCCCTGAGGTTGTAAAGCGGTTGAAGAGAGAAAAAAGGCGGGGGGGGGAGGAGGGGATGCACCACCACACTCAAGGAGTGAAGACTTTTTTTGTGGGGAGCTCAAAGGCTTGGTTTGGTGGGTTTTGGGTTGTTTTTTTTTCAGTGGCAGGCCCTAGTTGGTCTCTCGATGGTATTCCTCAGTGGGAAACAGCCCTCTGGAATTGTCAATGCATCATTCTGCATCCAGGTGATTTGATACTGGTTTTGCAGATGTAGAGGGATAAATGGTGCTCCAAAGGGTGATGTTGGAGAGCCAAGCAGAGCGCTGTAAGAAGGGGGGTCAGTGCATGGTATTAGAGGGAAGTTGTGACTGGTGGTTGTATGACTCCACTATAGATTTTACTTTAGTGGTTTTTTTTTTTTTTATTTGAAGGTCCAAAGGGAGGAGCAACATGGGATATGGGCACGGGAGCTGTCTCGGGCAAGGTGAGCAGTGACTGGTGGGCTGAGGCAGTGGCTATTTCTCATGGGTTCTACTGCTGGTTCAAGTTATACTCATCCCTTGTGGTTTGGGTCTTACAGGTGGTACGCAAGTATTGACATGGCAACCTGAAAACAGCAGAGGAAGTGCATGCAACTGGCTGAGGTGAACTGGTGGGGGGGCTGTGATGGGTGCGGGCAGGCTCTTATCTTTCGGGCAGTATCTCGGCATGTGTCTTTTTGTTGGGTGTTTGCAGGTGGTGCTCACAGGGTCAGAGGGGTCATGCTGCAGGCTGACAAGCTGTATCAGAAGGTGAGCCTTCCTTGGCTTTTAACAAGAAAGCATTATATGGCAACTCAGTTGAAATATTTCTCTTCTGGTTTTGCAGGTTCAAATGAGGGCTGCTTTTGCAATTGGATGAGCATTTGAGGTGAGCTGGGTAGCAGAGAAGAAGAGCACAGGGCCAGTGACTTCTCACAAGCGCAACGGTATCTGTGTCTCTTGGTATACTAGGCACCTCAAGCGACAACAGCCATGGCGTCCGACTCCGGAATCGGCACGGAGCACGAGAGCGGAATGCCACGGTGCGTCTGAGTTGGGGGATGTTGTGGGAAAGGTCCGCGTTGACCGATGCAATGCTGACTGATGGTGCCGTTGTGTGCATGGGTTGGTTTTGTTTTGCAGAAGACCGAGGGGAACCTGGCAACGGGAGGATTAATCCAGTGGGCTGACTGTGGCTGTTCTTGTTGAGGATGGATGGATGGATGCGGACTCCTGGCCGTCTGAAAGCTAAGTTGAGGCCCCAGGGCCGGAGAGGGGTCAGTGGAGGGAGGTGATGAGGTTGGCAACTGCAGGAAGGGATTTTAAAGACAGTGTAGGGGAGGGGGCCGTCCAAGGACAGTCCCCTTTGGGCAGGTCAAGGGAGCGGGTTACGTGTCAGCATGATGCTAGGGTGTGCCGGGCAGGGTGGTTCCAGCCTGTCTGTGTCGTAGTGTCGTTTGTGTGGTCTGTCTTCTGTGTCTTAGACTTTCCTTGGCTCTTGATGTCGTCTTTGCACTCGAGGAGCGTGGCACGCCCCTCGGGCGCCACCCCTAGGGTCTCGAACACCTGTAGTCATCGGCATAGCACCGATCTAGTGCTTCTTTTCTTGCGCTACGAGCTTAAAGCATGGATTGGTCTTGCATCTCGGAAGTTTCCCGATGGTCCTCTTCTCCAGCGTTGTTCCCAGCTGCGTGAGCGGTTCTGCTCCCTAGCCACCTGTTTCTGCAGAGTGGGATTTCCTCCCTGCCTCCTTACATTCTTAGGCCTTGAGGCCATGCTTCTTGCATGGACATCTTTGTTGCGTCAAGAGGGCTTTGGAAGGTACCCAATTCAGCATTCTAAGTCCGGTCGTGTTCAGTGCACTGAACTATCATGATTACGGATGCACAAATAACGTAGGCGTCTTTCGTCTAGTCATGCTGCATGAACTACCACGGCCACACTTAAAGCGTCTGGTCGCGTTCCACGAGAACTATCACAGCTAGACCAATGAATCAAAGCAATTTATTAAAGCAACAGACACACAGGTTCTTTGGATTACTGGCGATAAATTCACTGACTGCAAGGCACATGCAAATACCAAAGCATGGGTAACACAGGTGCATCAAAAGACATAAAGTGACTCCATATAGAGGTTTCTAAGTTTCCCGGGGAGGCACTTGGTATAACCAAGTTTTCAAATCTTACCCAAAGGCGTCCCGATGGGGGGGAAGAGAGGCTCAGCCCGTTGACTGACCCCAGAAGTCAGTGGTACGCGGTGGTATCTTCCCTAACATACCCTCTCTCTTAGGCTAAGTTATACTATTTTTTACCTTTCAGGTGGAGCTTGAGTGACTCTAGTCATACATACTTTGTTATGATTGGGGTAAAACTTTCTCGCTTTGCTTCAAATGTATAGGCTTGGAAAAATTCAAAGCGCAAGCTCAGTGAGGAGTGGTCGCACCTTAGAGGCGGGTAGGTTTTGGGATGGAGGTGTGTTTTGGTATTATAATGATATTATAATGAGTAAAGTTTACCAAAGGGCAGCATTTTGTCAAAAACATGACAGGTTGTTGGCCCAGGGTCTCATCTTATATCCTCTCCTATTGTCCTTCTTCATTCATCCATCGTTTGCCCAAGTTCTCGCAGTGTTCCATTATACTGCGCTCTGTTCCTTCGGTAAGTACATCTACCATAAATTGTTTGCCATGTTCTGGCACAGTCAGGACTATACAGGGACTAAAAGCAGCAGCAATAAGGCAACAAATGCTTTGTCTTTTCATGTCCGTAGATAGACCAAGTCTCTGGGCTTGACGGAGTGTACTGGGGAATCCAAGGGCACAGGAGCTGCCCCGGCTGGGCAGAATGCGTCCCAGCAGTCCCATCTGGGGTGCCACACAGGGCCTGGCCGCGGTGTCTCCACACCGCTCCACCCTCCGGGCAGTTCCTCTTTGAGCCAACACACCACGTTCCCCTGGTGTTGCCGACGTCTAAGGTTACAGGCCCAGGGAACTTCCGTGAAATGGATTCCTTGCATGCCAGCTGCACTCCACCCTGGAGCCTTCTTCAGTGCTGCACCTTTCCTAAACTTGTGAATCTAAGTTTAATCTCTAAATCACCTCCAGCAATTACTCCACAGCTTTGGACTCTGAAAAGGAACCTTTGCACCATAAAAATGAGCCTTTGGACCCTATAAATAAGGCTTTTCCCTCTCAAAAGACCTGGACAGGCTGGACCGATGGGCTGTGGCCAGCTGTATGAGGTTTAACAAGGCCAAGTGCCGTATCCTGCACTTGGGTCACAACAACCCCATGCAACGCTACAGGCTTGGGGAAGAGTGGCTGGAAAGCTGCCTGGCTGAAAAGGACCTGGGGGTGTTGGTCGACAGCGGCTGATCATGAGCCAGCAGTGTGCCCAGGTGGCCAAGAAGGCCAACAGCATCCTGGCTTGTATGAGGAATAGTGTGGCCAGCAGGAGCAGGGAGGTGATTGTCCCCCTGTACTCGGCACTGGTGAGGCTGCACCTGGAATCCTGTGTCCAGTTTTGGGCCCCTCAGTACAAGAAAGACCTTGAGGTGCTGGAGCGTGTTCAGAGAAGGGCAACAAGGCTGGTGAAGGGTCTGGAGCACAGGGCTGGTGAGGAGCGGCTGAGGGAACTGGGGTTGTTTAGCCTGGAGAAGAGAAGGCTGAGGGGAGACCTTATCACTCTCTACAACTACCTGAAAGGAGGCGGTAGTGGGGGGGGGTCGGGCTCTTCTCCCAAGTAGATAGCAATAAGACGAGAGGAAATGGGCTCAAGCTGCGCCAGGGGAGGTTTAGGTTGGAAATGAGGAAAAATTTCTTCATGGAAAGGGTGGTCAAGCATTGGAACAGGCTGCCCAGAGAGGTGGTGGAGTCCCCATCCCTGGAGGTGTTCAAAAAATGGGCAGAGGTGGCACTTGGGGACATGGTTTAGTCTAGTCTACCCTTGATTGGCTTAGAGTAGACTTGGTAGTGTAGGTTAATGGTTGAACTGGATGATCTTAAAGGTCTTTTCGAACCTAAACGATTCTAGGATTCTATGATTCTATGAATGAGCGGTTGTAGCCTACAGGTCCAGGTTTAGAACCTAGAAATGAGGCTTTGTACCCTGAAAAAGTGGGATTACAGCCTGGGCCTGCGGAGAGACGGCCTGCGAGAAGGGCCATTTCACCCGAGCTGTTCCCTCAGCAGCGCAAGGGGTGAGCGCAGCTCTGCCCTCCCTTGGTCCGCTCATGGGCTCTGCTCAGGGTGGGAGGGAAGGGGGGGGAGGGGACTGCCATGGGTTTGCTCTGGATCTGCAAGTCTTTCTGGAAATCAAATGGAGAAAGCAGACCTTCCTCAGCCATGCACACACCTTCCCCCCAGCTCAAGGTGAACAAACACAATCCCTGGGGGTGCGTTGTTTTGTTAAAC